>NC_069500.1:402666860-403011444 GCF_027579735.1 Bombina bombina | reverse complement strand
AACTACCAGATACTCTTTATAGCCATAGGTATCACATAGCCATAAGTGAAGTATACAAACCCCATTACCAGTACTTTCAGTATCTTCATTTTGTGGCATGGTACCTATTTGTGAGAGTAGTCTAGTTGTCACTATACAACAACATTTCCTTGAGACAGGGAGGTGATAGGGACTTGTGGGAGAAGAAGATCCACTGATATTTTGCGGGTGTAGCCATTGCAGGAGGCACAGGACTGCCATTATGCAGTGGGTAAGGTGGGTGTGCCTTGGGTGTGGTTGGGCAAAGGTTGCCCTCACCAGTAAGGGACAACCTATAGACCTCTTAACCTTTGACAATCTAAGATCTAGCATGGTTGGCATCACTCTTTTCATTCTTCCTATGCTTTATATGTCCCTATTTAAAAATGTGAAACTTGGACCACCTATACCCTGCCCAGAATCACCTGATATTGCCTTTGGACCCTAGCCTCATCCCCAGGTGAATAAATATCAGAAGAAATGTGTTAAACCAGTCCATCAACTGTACGGCTTTTGAGTGCCAGTTGATGCTCAATCGGTCTTACTCTGATTCCTCTTCTAATTCCTTTCTTTTTTTGTGATTTGAGTTGCTTTGTGGAAAATCTCTTGCCCACTCCAGTCTGAGATTTACTACTTGTGACCTGTTTTGTTGGGTTTTTTTATGGGTGGAGTCCTTATATAATTTAGGTTATGTCGGAGGTCTTTTGTGTATGGCTCTACCCCTAAAAAAGTCTGAGTTCTAGGGTTTTTATATTGTTGTTGATCTTTGTATTTCTGTATATGAGGCCCATTGGTAAAATCTTGTGAATCTTTATATGAGTATCTCCTATCGGAATTTTCATGATTATAGAATCCCCTATGATTATTATGATAATCAAAATGATTTCTGTTGTAATTATTATATGAATGATTATGGTAGTTACTATGATAATTATTATATGGAATATTTCTGGATTGTCTACTCATGTTTGTTTTCCCAATAGTTGGAATGATATTCTTTATGTTTGATTTTTAATTCCAATAAGTATGTCTATTGGTAGAAGAAGTACGTGTTTTCACGCTTAGAACATGTGATCTTCGTCTAGTGTAGAATGATGTGAATGTGATGTGAATGTAATTGGGGCTCAGCTGGTGTCACTACCTCCCTACAAAGAGGACTAATATCAGTTTGATTGTCTGAACGTTCTACATCTTCCCAGAGGCCATCTTCTTCCTCAACATTACTTACTATATTGTTTTCGGGATTATCTAGCTTTGATTCATGGAAGTCTCTAAGAAATTTTTTCTTTTTTTTGGCTTCCAGGATCCCCTCAAATTTAGAAATTCTATTTCTATATTGTTCATCAAGCTCCTTATATTAGACATCATCTTTGTGTAATTCTAGATTATTTCTTAATTCCATAATTTCTTCATTTAGTTGTTTAACTTTGTATTGTCTATATCTCATGATCGTAAAGGAGCTATCCTCTAAGGCAGTATACCATTCGGTCTTTCAAAGTTAGTGCAGATGTGACAGCTGTTTTTTAATCAACTTTTCTAATTTCTCAAAAATATCTTTAGGATTTGAGATACATACATATATTCTTTGTATATGTGGATATATATATATATATATATACACACACACATACATATATATATAATGGCTTGCAAGCAATTTTTCAATATAACTAATATAAAAAAATAAATAAAAGTTGCTTTTTAACTTTAAACTCTGTATATATATATATATATATATATATATATATATATATATATATATATATATATGTGGCCCTCGTTTTACAAGAGTTCAATTTACACTGTTTCAGAATAACAACCTTTTTTTCCAGTCATGTGACTGCTATTGAAAAGCATTGAGAAGCAGTGCATTTATTAAAATAGCCAGTAGGTGGAGCTGTCCGCTTGTGTTGCAGCAAAGCCAAGCAAGCAGAAATTAATCAGTTTAACCAGAACTGAGCTATCGAGCAGATTTCAAAAGAATAAGATCATCCTGTCTATAAATCAGTCCAGATTGGAATGCATAGAAAGAACTGTTTGCAGAAAAATGCAAGTAAAGTCTGTGTTGTGTGATTATTTTATTAGGTTTATAATACTGTTTAGCATTTAAAGCCTTCATTTCAAAGCTTTAAAAATAATGTATTAGGTGTTACTTATGACAATTTTAGAGGGGCCTGGAACCCATCTCCCTCACTTCCCATTGAATTACATTATAAACTGGGTTTCAATTTACAACGGTTTCGATTTACAACCATACCTTCTGGAAACTAACCCCGGCGTAAACTGAGGGCTACCTGTACACATATATACATACATATATATATATACTTTGTATATGTGGATATATAGATATATATACTGTATATATATATATATATATATATATATATATATATATATATATATATATATATATATATATATATATGTCAAAGAAATTAGGCAGACACTCAGGAATCAATTTGAATCAAAGTTTCTTTACTATAGGCAGCAGCACAACAGAGCAACGTTTACCCCCTCCTCAGGCTCAATACAAACAAATGCCAAATGTACATCTTATATAGCCAAATAGACCCACCCCCAATTAACAATTGTCAATTATGACATCATCAAAAGAAAAAAATACAAAGAAAATACACACCTTTTTTATAACATTCAATTAATAACACTATACAACCAATCTCATATAATCTGATATTTAAGCATGACAAATCACCAATTCTCATGCCTCACTCTCTGTTAATACCTTAAACATATATCATACACATTTCATATATTTGAGATATTTATTGTTATGTTATTAATATTACATTTTTATTCTTTGTTTTTTTTTTTATTATTTCTTTATTATTGTTACTTATTATCCTTTCTCTAACCTAAAGAGTATTAAAACAGACCTGCCAAATGATATTCTCTATTAAGCCCCCTAGGATGTAATGTGCTAAGTCTATGTATCCACATAGCTTCCTTTTTTAGCAACATCCTTTCCCTGTCAAAGCCAATAGAACCTTTTGAAACCGAGTCAAGTATCATAAATCTCAACTGATTCACCTGGTGTCCCCTCTCAAAAAAATGAAAGGGGACTGGAAGGTGTCTCATTTTGGAGTTCCTAATAGTAGACTTATGTTGGGTGAGTCGCTCCTTGACACTCTGTGTCGTCTCACCGACATATAATAGTCCACACGGACACTTAAGAGCATACACCACATAAGATGATTTACAAGTGAAATGGCCTTTAATATGAAAGATTTTTCCTGAATGGGGATGACTTATTGTATTACCCTTAATAATGCTGTTACAATGAGAGCAGTTAAGGCAGGGAAAAGTCCCATTTTCAATTGGTCGAAAAACCCTTTGTACATTTTTCATGGATTTTACCTTAGCCCTAACTAATTGCTTACCAATAGAATTACCCTTTCTAAAAGAAGAAAAAGGTGGTAATTTAAACTCCCTAATTTCAGGCATAGAATCCCTTAACATGAACCAATTTTTACAAATCACTCTATGTAATTTGACACTCATATTGCTAAAATTAGAAACAAAGGCCAATTTCTTAGACTCATCACCATTTTGCTTAGGTTGAAGATTGATAGACTCTAATTCCCCACAAGAATAACCTCTTTCTTGAAACCTCATACGCATCTCATCTAAGCGCAATGAACAGGTTAAGGGGTCTGAGACTATCCTCTTCACTCTAAGCAATTGAGATTTTGGTACACTCCTGAAAACTCTTGGCGGATGATGGCTTTGACGGGACAATAAGGTATTCTTGTCAGTAGGCTTTCTAAAAATGTCTGTCTCAAAATGGTTGCCAGCACGCATGACAACAGTGTCTAGGAAAGCCACACTCTCAGTATGATAATTAGCAGTAAATTTTACTGCTGGCACCTTATTTTCTATTCTTAAACGGAGTGCCTCAATGGATTTAATGTCGCCCTGCCAAATGATAAACAGATCATCTATATAGCGCCACCAAGCCAAACATTTATGAAATTCAGGATCAATATATATCATTTGTTCCTCCAATTGATCCATATAGAGGCAGGCGTAGGCAGGAGCAACATTTGAACCCATTGAGGTACCCCGTAACTGCAGAAAAAAATCTGTCATCAAAAGAAAAGTAATTGTGGGTTAACACTAGTTCTAATAACTCCATAAAGAAGTTGATTTGTCTATCAGAATACTTGGCTGACCGCATCAGAGAAGACCAGACACTGTTTAAACCATCAGCATGGGGGATTATAGTATACAGACTACTTACATCCCAAGTAGCCAAAATGATATCCTCTGGAAGGTCAGCCAAACTTCTGATTTTACTTAGAAAATCACTAGTGTCTTTCAAAAAAGATCATCCCTGTCTTACTAGAGGAGTAAAAACCTTTTCCAAAAATTTAGCAATTGGACTGAACAAGGAGTCAATGGAGGCCACTATGGGCCTACCCGGTGGATCATAAAGATCCTTATGTATTTTAGGTAATACATAGAAATTAGGGGTTTTAGGATTCTGGTTAAACAAATATTCAAACATTTTTTCACTGATTATTTCATCATCAACAGCAGTTTTAAGTATCTCCCTAACTCTAGTCATAAACCCAAACAAAGGATCACAATCAAGTTCCTTATATACCCCTTGATCACTCAATTGTCTTAAAATTTCGCCTTTATATTTTGATGTATCCATAACGACAATTGCTCCGCCCTTGTCCGCTCCTTTAATTGTAATGTGAGAATTTTGTTTTAAACTCTCAAGGGCAGTCTTTTCAGCAATTGTCAAGTTATGTTTTACATCCAAATGCGAGGACTTATTAACCAAATTTTCAAACTCCTTATTCACAACATTAATAAATGTGTCAACAGAATGATTATATACAGTAGGGGTAAATTGACTCTGAACACGTAAACCAAATACAGATGGATCCAAAATACATTTGTCCATTTGAGAGCTGTTATCAATCACAGGCTCAGATTCCCCAAAGAAAGCTTTTAGTTTAATAGTCCTGTATAGACGACGTAAATCTAGCTGTAATTGAAAAGTGTCCACCTCCTCCACAGGGCAATAAGTAAGACCTTTAGATAAAACAGAAAGTTCTGCAGCAGAAAGTACATAACTTGAGATATTGATAACATTATTGGTATTACCTATTTCTTTGCTCGGCGTACTCGCCGTTGCATGCCCTGGCTCTGACCTCCTTGCTCGTTTTTGGCTCCGTTTCCTTTTTCGCTTGGAGCTGGACTGTCGTCCCCCGAGGAGGTTGAAGAGGAGCTTGTATCCGTTGAGGCCGGCTCATTTGTGGCTTTTTTCCCCCGTTGTGGCTTCCATGCTCTCGCCCGGGGTCGATTCTGAAAGCCTCCCGATAGCCAACGATAGACATTTCCGGCTGTATAGTCAGACTCGTCACGTCTGAACTTCCGGCGCTTACGTTCCTCCACTTCCTTCCGGAACGTAGCTGCGCTGTCCTTAGCCGTCTGAACCAGCTGTTTGAAGTCATCTTCAGTCGACGCCTCACGAAGAAGCTCCTCCTGCATCTTAACCCTTTCCTCCAGGGTGAGTAACTCCATCTTGGAAAATTCGATATTTAGAATCATTAGGTCAAAGCTGCATTTATTCAGGATCTGTTGATATCTTTGACAAAATTCAGGATTGTCCTTAAAGAAAGTAGGTTGCAGTCTTGAGCGCATTCCTCTTGGGATGCGCTTAACCCGGTGGTATTCAGCTAACGTGGAAGAATGTAGCTGAATACTACACTGTCTCTTAACAAGGTTTTCCAAGTCTTTGGAATATAGGTCTTTATCCGGTGCCGTTAGAAACTCTCTGGGTCCCAGAGCAAATGTGGCAATGCATGCGGCATCCTCTTCAGAATAGGAAAAAACCCCAGATTCAGAGGTAGAACTAGGAGTGCTGCGTTTTTCTGCCATGTCTTTAAATAGTGCAATTTAAGCATATATATATATATATATATATATATATATATATATATATATATATATATATATATATATAGTCTTTATAGCATGGCCTAGTACTCACGGTAACCTTTGAACCACCGGGGTGCACATCAAAGAGATCCTGCATAATTCACAGATCCAACATATCGCAAAAAGGAAGGCACTCGCCGGGTTTAATAAGGATAAAGTTTTATTCCTTATGAAGTAACGTTTCGGAATTTTACCACCGTTTTCAAACTGACAACAAGAATCAATGCTATACACAGCCTTAAATACCCCTTCACCTTAATCACCTAGTGCAGGTGTTGCACAACACTTAGCACGCATCATCAGACAGTGCCCGTATCTTAGCAACCAACAACAAACAACCTTAAGTGAACACCTTTCACTACAACTAATAATGAACATGTAAAACTAACTTATTTAAAAACAATTGAATTGCTGCAATATTACACCTATTAGCACTATTAGCACTAATAAGGTAACTAAATACATTAATATATGTCTCGAGCACAGCAATTTCTACAGTACTTTGTATACTAAACTGCATTACTAACTCAGGACTAATATGTACAGGATATAACCTCATAATATACCGAAAACATCCACACATTTCCTAAATCCAGTATTCTAATTTCTAGAAACAGATACATACGGCACTCAAAGGATTGCTAATCTCGGCTGTCCTGCATCAAAGGATGACATGAAATCTCTTTGTCATGCCAAACCTCAGTCCCACAGCCTTAACTCATCCCGGCATCATACATGTAACAAAACAAACAGAAAACTACCTGACAATACAACAAATCATAAACCAGACTAAAAACATAAAATAAGCAAACCACAAAAAACAATAAAAAAAAAAACCCAACGAAAGACAGCCACAAAAAAGGACACACAAAGAACAAAGTCAAAAATCAAAAATATCAACAACAAAAAATAAAATACCATGAAAGACATCACATAAACCAGACTAAAAACATAAAATAAACAAAAAGCAATAAAAATATAAAAAAATAACCAACGAAAGACAGCCACAAAAAAGGACACACAAAGAACAAAGTCAAAAATGAAAAATATCAAGAACAAAAAATAAAACACCATGAAAGACATCACATAAACCAGACTAAAAACATAAAAAAAACAATAAGCAATAAAAATAAAAAACAAACCAACGAAAGACAACCACAAAAAGGACACACAAAGAACAAAGTAAAAAAAAATAATAAAATAAATAAATAAATAAATAAAAAATAATCATAAAAATCATAAAAAGACAACACATCACAAAATAAACATAAAATACAGATAAAAGATACTGGGTATAACTATCTCATGCATAGGTCCACCTTGTCTCTCTTTGGAGAAACAATCTGTTCCTGTCGCCACCTCTGCTCATCTCAGGAATATGAGACCTGCGATACACGATAATTGATCATATTCCTGAGATGAGCAGAGGTGGCGACAGGAACAGATTGTTACTCCAAAGAGAGACAAGGTGGACCTACGAGCTGGACGCTATAATCCTTAAAGGACTGAACACTAAACTTGAGTGGCATAGTTTCCTATAATCTCTGCATGAGATAGTTATACCCAGTATCTTTTATCTGTATTTTATGTTTATTTGGTGATGTGTTGTCTTTTTATGATTTTTATGATTATTTTTTATTTATTTATTTATTTATTTTATTTTTTACTTTGTTCTTTGTGTGTCCTTTTTGTGGTTGTCTTTCGTTGGTTTGTTTTTTAGTTTTATTGCTTATTGTTTTTTTTATGCTTTTAGTCTGGTTTATGTGATGTCTTTCATGGTGTTTTATTTTTTGTTGTTGATATTTTTTATTTTTGACTTTTTGTGGCTGTCTTTCGTTGTTGTTTTTTTTTTTATTGTTTTTTGTAGTTTGCTTATTTTATGTTTTTAGTCTGGTTTATGATTTGTTGTATTGCCAGGTAGTTTTCTGTTTGTTTTGTTATATGTATGATGCCGGGATGAGTTAAGGCTGTGGGACTGAGGTTTGGCATGACAAAGAGATTTCATGTCATCCTTTGATGCAGGACAGCCGAGATTAGCAATCCTTTGAGTGCCGTATGTATCTGTTTCTAGAAATTAGAATACTGGATTTAGGAAATGTGTGGATGTTTTCGGTATATTATGAGGTTATATCCTGTACATATTAGTCCTGAGTTAGTAATGCAGTTTAGTATACAAAGTACTGTAGAAATTGCTGTGCTCGAGACATATATTAATGTATTTCGTTACCTTATTAGTGCTAATAGGTGTAATATTGCAGCAATTCAATTGTTTTTAAATAAGTTAGTTTTACATGTTCATTATTAGTTGTAGTGAAAGGTGTTCACTTAAGGTTGTTTGTTGTTGGTTGCTAAGATACGGGCACTGTCTGATGATGCGTGCTAAGTGTTGTGCAACACCTGCACTAGGTGATTAAGGTGAAGGGGTATTTAAGGCTGTGTATAGCATTTATTCTTGTTGTCAGTTTGAAAATGGAGGTAAAACTCCAAAACGTTACTTCATAAGGAATAAAACTTTATCCTTATTAAACCCGGCGAGTGCCTTCCTTTTTGCGATATATATATATATATATATATATATATATATATATATATATATATATATCTTAAGTAATTAATTTATACCTCCTGTATTATATTATTCTGCTTATTTACTCCTAAACAGTTCATTTCCGAGGTAGAACAAGTGGAAGCATTTGGGTTCTTTTTTAATATGGAGGTCAGTGAAAGTGTTTATTGCGTGGGGCATATGTAATGTCTGCTGATGGCCCTGTAATTGCAAGATAATTACTTGTTAATAGCTCTCTTTGTAACGTCTTGTATGCAAGCTAAAAGCATAATTATACTGTTATCAGTGGGGCAGGGAATTCTAACTGAAAATACTCCAGGTAGGTATTCTGTGGAGAAACAAAAGGGTTTGAGAAAGGCACCTTCAGTGTATTTTGCACAGATCCCAATTTCAGGAAAAATGATCATTACATTTGTTAAAGCAATGTGAAAGTTTTATGGGAACTCAATTTACATATTTTTTTAAATTATTAAATATCTCTTTATAGCCAAAGGTATCATATAGCCATAAGTGAAGTATACAAACCCAATTACCTGAACTTTCAGTATCTTCGTTTAGTGGCATGGTACCTATTTGTGAGAGTAGTCTAGTTGTCACTATACATCAACATTTACTTGAGACAGGGGGGTGAGAGGGACTTGTGAGAGAAGAAGACCCACTGGTATTTTGCGGGTGTAGCCATTACATGAGGGACAGGACTGCAGTTATGCAGTGGGTAAGGTGGGTGTGCCTTGGGGGTGGTTGGGCAAAGTTTGCCCTCACCAGTAAAGTTGTGGAAGGGACAGCCAATAGACCTCTTAACCTTTGACAATCTAAGATCTAGCATGGTTGGCATCACTCTTTCCATTCTTCCTATGCTTTATATGTGCCTGTTTAAAAATGTGAAACTTGGACCACCTATACCCTACCCAGAATCACCTGATAATACCTTTGGACACTAGCCTCATCCCCAGGTGAATAAATGTTGGGAGAAATGTTAAACCAGCCCATCAACTTTATGGCTTTTGAGGGCCAGTTGATGCTCAGAAACAAACAATTATCCATAGTTAGGCTGACCATATTGCCGATTTAAGAAGGAACACTTATGAAAAATACATATGTGAGGGTTCTTATACAAAACCATTTCTTTAAACAGCACTGAAAACAGCCCTGACCTATGTATTTTTTATATGTGTCCCTTTTTAAAGCGGCAATATGGTCAGCCTATCCATAGTAGACCCTAGGAGCTTATACAGACATATTTATCTTTAAGTCTTGTGGAGCATAGAGACATAGATTTGATGGCAGATAACAAGTCTGCCCAAATTTCATTTAAAGCGTAAGCTTAATTAGTTTGTTGCATAGCCTTATTCATATCACAGGTGTTTATGTTTATCACCACTAATGGAAGTTTATTCCATGGATCAACCTCTCTTTCTGTGATGAAGTCTGTCCACAAATTAGTCTTGAGCCTGCAAACATTCAACCTAAGATCATGATTCCTTGTTTTGGTGTTGCTCTTTTTGTGAAAAATACTTAATAGTTTTAATAAACTTTAAAGATAATATCATATTACCTCTTTTCCTTCTCTCTCTAAGCTTTCATATCTAGGTCATTGAACCTTTCTTTGTTTTATTTTTGTTGACCTTGTACCATTTTAATAGTTCTCCTTTGAAAAGATACCAGTTTATTTAAATCCTTCTGGAGATATGGCCTTTATAACTGCATACAAAACTCAAGATGAGGCCTAACTAGTAATCGGTAAATCATCATTATTTTGAACTTTATGATGAACTTAAGATTCCTGTCATTTGTCCAGCCCTTCAGTTTCTGATGTCACTTCTCATTTAGACCCTTATGATCCAAAGTGCTGCAATATGGCAATATATTCAAAAGGGATCTGATGGGATGTTGAGAATGCTTGCAAAATATTTAAAAGTGCCTACATTACTCTTTAAAGGCAGCATCACAGAGGGGCATTTTACTATAAATTGCAAAGGGTGGTGGTGATGCTGGCAAAATATTCCAAGCAGCATCGGCACCGACAGTGCAATGTAAAGTAAAGGATTCCTTTTAAATAACACACAACCTAATAACTATACATATGTACCCCTAAACCGACATAACCCACCACTGCAAACTAACCCTGCACTAACTAACCCCTAAACCACCAATAGCCAACCACAATAAACTTCCTAACCTATTAACCTTTATACTGCCATGGCCCACCGCAATAAACTTCCTAACCTATTAACCCCTATACCGCCAATAGCCCACCCCAATAAACTTCCTAACCTATTAAACCCTGCACCACCAAAACCCACCAACCCAAACAACCTTACACTATTTAACTACCTAATACTCCACCTCTAATTTTAAACCCACTAAGCCAATTTCCCTGTTTTTTGTGTCATTTGTACTAGAAGTCTCTCTTTGGTATGTGAATTGATCCCTGCATTCAAATCCTGCCAATTTCTCTAATTTTTTGTGTGTCATTTCTACTACAAGTCTCTCTTTGGTATGTGAATTAATTTCTGCATTCAAATCCTGCCAATTTCCCTGTTTTTTGTGTCATTTGTACTACAAGTCTATCTTTGGTATGTGAATTGATCCCTGCATTCAAATCCTGCCAATTTCCCTGTTTTTTTGTGTCATCTGTATTGCAAGCCTCTCTTTTAGCATTGTCTGTATAATTAATTATGTATTTACCCTGCTGATACCTTTATCTATGTGATGTTCAAACCTTGCAAATACTAATTCCTAAATTTATAATTTCACTAATGGTTTAACCACAGCCTCCCTCAAATTCTATTGTTTGTTATTTTTAACTTATCTCACGCTGAATCATATTTTCCCAATTGGCCTTTTGACTGTCTTTGATAAGGTCATTACCTTATTTATCGCATTCAGCTGAATGCTCTGGCCTATAAATGTATCACTGCTATGGGGAAAGCAATGCAGGGGTTAGCAATGTAGGTTAGATAGCAATAGTGTAAGATCATCTGTTCACATCTCTTAAGTGAACATTTATAAGTGAGGCACAATGAATTATACAAGAATTCAACAATGACTGGACAAGGGATGAGGCAAGTTCTGTTTTTATACTGTCTGACTATTTTGTAAAATAATGCACAATATCTTAATATCCCTTTTTGCCACCTTTTGTCTGTTCAACAAACTACTTTACTCCATTACTACTTACCCCTCACCACCTGCATTGCTCATTAGCCCATCTCTCTTAACCTCACCTTACTTTTGTATTCATGAACTTCACACATTCCTAAAGACTCTCTCTCCCCCTTGCAACTCATCACAAAAACAGTCTCACTACTGCAAATCCGCATCTCATCTCATGTCACTCTCCCTCTTGCTCATACTAGCTGCTGGCAAAATCCCCCCTAATCCTGGTCCCCCACAACGTACTTGCCCTGCACACTCATGTGTGCCCTTCAATAGACTTCAAAATCAAAACTCTGGTAACCTTAATCTTATTCCTCTTGCATCTAAAGCCACCACCCCCTTCACTTGTGCACTATGGAACTAACACTCTGTTTGCAACAAACTCACTTCTATCCATCACCTCTTTATCTCCCACTTTCTCAATCTTCCGGCTCTCACAGAAACCTGGCTCTCTCCTTCAGACACTGCTTCCTCTGCTGCACTGTCACATGGGGGTCTCCACTTCAGCCACACTCCTAGGTTTTACAATAGACAAGGAGATGGTCTTGGTATTCTATTTTCCTCTCGTTGCACCTTTAAACAAATACATCCCATCTCTTCCCTCACGTTTTCTACATTCTAAACACACATGATTCGCTTATTCTCTCCCCTCTCTATACGCGTTGCAGTCATTTACCGCCCCCCTCGCTCCGCAACTCTATTTCTAGATCACTTTGACTCCTGGCTACCTTACTTCCTTTCCTTGGATACCCCTGCCCTCATTCTCGGTGACTTCAACCTCCCTGTTGATAATCCTACTGCCTCCTAAAACAACTTCTGCAACTCACGTCCTCTTTCGGCCTGTCACAATGGACTGACTCTCCCACTCACAAAGATGGTCACCCCCTTGATCTGATTTTCAGTTATCGATGCACTATCTCAAACTTCACAAACTCACATTTTCCTCTTTCTGACCACCACCTATTCACTTGTACCATGATCTCCCTCCCTAAAACTCTCCCTCCTTCTACCCTCACACTAAACTTCACACAAGAATCAAGTCATTAGATCAGCAACAGCTTGTTAGCTCTCTCGAACCTTTTCTCTCTTCCATCCCCTCCTTTTCCTGTCCTGATGAATCCATCCACCACTATAACTTCACCCTTACATTGGTCCTTGATAACCTGGCCCCACCTACCATAGCTCGGAAAACGTACACTCATCCTCAGCTCTGGCATACTCCTCTGACATGGTACCTACGCAGATGTTCCCGTACTGCTGAGTGACACTGGAGGAAATCTCTGAGTTCTGCTGACTTTCTTCACTATAAGTTCATCTTGAACTCTTACTATTCTGTCCTTAATCTATATAACATTACTTCTCTACTCTTATCTCTACTCTTTCTTCAAACCCAAAATGTCTGTTCTCCACATTCAATACTCTTCTCCGCCCCCTCCTCCCACCACAACTTTTCTCTCAGCCCAAGATTTTGCCAGCTACTTCAACAACAAAATCGACTCCATCAGAACTTAAATCAGCTCTCAACATACTACCTGTCTCCCACCCCCTCAAAAGCTCACAATCATCCAAAACCCACATAGCCATACATTTAGCTATTTTGCTCCTGTTACAGAGGATGAAGTTTCTGCCCTTATACTATCCTCTCACCTCACTACCTGTCCCCTCGACCCCATCCCCTCACAACTACTCCCCTCCCTCTCTTCAACCCTTAACCCTAAGCTCACACACATCTTCAACCTTTCCCTCAGCACTAGTATAGTTCCCACATCTCTTAAATGTACATTAGTCACACCTATCCTCAAAAAAACTTCTCTCAATCCAACCTCCCCATAAAACTACCGCCCTATTTCCCTACTACCTCTTGCCTCAAAGCTTCTTGACCCACTGAAATCTGGATTTCGCCCCTTCACTCAACAGAGACAGCAGTTGTTAAGGTTACCAATGACCTACTTAGAGCAAAATCAAAAGGCCACTTCTCTCTACTTATCCTCCTTGATCTGTCTGCAGCCTTTGATACTGTCAACCACCCTCTTTTGCTCCATACCCTCCAATCCTTCTTCATCTGTGACACAGCTCTCTCTTGGTTCTCTTCCTATCTGTCTAACCGTACCTTTAGTGTAGCCTTCTCTGGGGTATCCTCTGCCCCATTACCTCTTTCTGTTGGGGTACCGCAAGGCTCTGTCCTTGGTCCCCTTCTCTTCTCAATCTACACATCCTCACTAGGTTCCTTAATAAAGTCCCACAGGTTTCATTATCATTTGTAGGCCGATGATACCCAAATCTACCTCTCTGCACCAGAACTATCTCCTTCCTTGCTAACCCGTGTCGCTAACTGTCTCTCTCATATCTCATCTTGGATGTCCTCTCACTACCTCAAGCTAAATCTTTCCAAAACTGAGCTCCTTATTTCCCCCCCTTCTTCCAAAATCTCCACCCCCCATGTCTCTATAACTGTTGACAACTCCATCATTACCCCAACCTCACATGCCGATGTCCAGGGATAGGCAAGGTGTCCATACATGGACACTGGTGTCCGTGACTAGCCCTTGCAGTGTCCGCCACAACCTTAGTGTGTGTATGTATATATATATATATATATATATATATATATATATATATATATATTTCTGATTAAATTTTAGGAAAAAAAAATATGTAGTGTGAATAAAGTTAGTGGCCCCAGCACTATATAATGACACAGTAGTGACACTGGGACATGGGTATAGCCAGAGGAGAGCTGGTTATAGGATCAGTGGTATCTGCCTCAGTATAATAACACCCAGGACTATATAATGACACAGTAGTGACACTGGCACATGGGTATAGCCAGAGGAGGGCTGGTTATAGGATCAGTGGTATCTGCATCAGTATAATAACACCCAGCACTATATAATGACACAGTAGTGACACTGGCTCATGGGTATAGCCAGACTAGGGCTGGTTATAGGACCAGTGGTATCTGCATTAGTATTATAACACCAAGCACTATAAAATGACACAGTAGTGACACTGGCTCATGGGTATAGCCAGACGAGGGCTGGTTATAGGACCAGTGGTATCAGCATCAGTATAATAACACCAAGCACTATAAAATGTTTTTCATTTCAAATGTACCTTGGTGTCCTTCACTAAGGTCTGTACTTTAAAAAATGTCCGCCACAGCCTTTGTCTGTCCCTATCCCTGCCGATGTCTTGGGGTCACACTTGACTCTGATCTTTCTTTCACTCCTCACATTTAGTCCTTGGCTAAAGCCTGCTACTTCCACCTTAAAACCATTGCTAAAATTAGACATTTCCTTACACAAGACACAACAAAGATTTTAATGCATTCTCTCATCCTTTACTGCCTCGACTACTGCAACTCTATCCTCTCTGGTCTCCCTAGCTGCCACTTAGCTCCTTTACAATCCATAATGAATGCCTCTGTCAGGCTCATGTTCCTTGCACGTCGCTCTTCATCTGCCACACCTCTCTGCCAATCCCTTCATTGGCTTCCTCTTGCCTCCAGGAGTAAGCACAACATTCTCACTCTGACACACGAAGCCCTCAATTGTATTGCTCTGCCCTAAATCTCAGACCTTGTCTCCAGATACTCTCCCTCCCATCCCCTTTGCTCCACTCATCATCTCCTACTCTCCTCCTCTCTTGTTACCTCCTCACATTCCCGTCTACAAGATTTCTCAAGACTGGCTCCCATCTTATGGAACTCTCTGCCTCGATCCACAAGAATCTCCCCTAGTTTTAAAAGCTTCAAGTGCTCCCTAAAGACTTTACTATTCAGGGATGCTTACAACCTACACTAACCTTCCTATCTCCACTGCTATCCCCTAAAACCCCATAGCATGTAAGCCTACGAGCCCAGCTGTTTGTAGTTCACCTTCATAAGAGCCAACCACAACAGTACAACTCTCGGCAGGACCCTCTACCCATTTGATCCCTGTAATCGTATTTATATACCGCCCATGTTCATAGTGCTGCGGAACTTGTTGGCGCTCTACAAATACCTGATAATAATAATAATAAATAATAAGTTAGAAAAATAACAAACACTAAATTTACCACAAAAAAAAAACTAACATTACAGAAAACAAAAATCAACACTACCAAAAAAACAAACAAACCCACAGTTATGCCTATCCAAAAACTAAAGCCCCCTCTTAAGAAAACAACCCAAAATGTAAAACCTATACTAATAAACATATACTAAACTATAGCAATAGCCCTTAGAAGGGCTTTTTGTAGGGCATTGCCCTAAAGTGAATCAGCTCTTTTTCCTTTAAAAAACAAACCAACCTACAATACAAGTAACCCCCACCCCCCTAAAAAACGCTATTTAAAAAACCTACTGTAAAGATGTCTCTGAAACGGGCATTTGGCTGGGAATTGCCCTTAGAAGGGCATTTAGCTCTTTTGCTTCCCAAACAAAACAAAACAAAAACTATTATTAATGTAGGGTTAGTGCACTTAAAGTGAATGTAAAGTTTCATCAAGTAGTGCCCGGTTTTTAAAAATACTATTAAAAACAGGGGCACTTTCATTGATGAAACTTTACATTGCACCATAGTTGTAGAAATACCTCTTTGTCTTGAAATCCAGATCGCTGATGTTATCGCATCCCCCGCCCGTCGCAAGCCTCTTCCTACATCAGAAATGACGATTCCGGACTTCCTCCAATCACGGTGTTGCTTTAGACAATGCTTCCTCCATGGGGGAAGCAGTTATTGGAGGATGCTGGAATTGTCATTACTGACGTAGGCAGAGGCTTGCGATGGGCTGGAGCAGCTTTCAAGACGAAGAGGTAAGTATTTCTACAAATATGGTGCAATGTAAAGTTTCATCAATGAAAGTGCCCTTGTTTTTAATAGTATTTTTAAAAACCAGGTACTACTTGATGCAACTTTACATTCACTTTAAGAAAATGATCGCGTTTGCACGATTTGTTGGATATTAGGTGCCCCCCCACCACTTTTAGTGCTCTATTGAAGTCTATGGGGTAATATGTTAACGAGGTTGTGATATTGTAACTTCTTTTTTGTGTGCGTCAGATTAGCGCGCAAGTAAAACCTTTTTACTTTCAACTTGTAATACGTGCGGTATCCAACGCGTGCAAAACCCAGAAGTCGAGCTCAGTTAGCGCACAATTTATCCCACAGTGGGTTGTAGCAATAATTCATAAAGGGTCATATAGGAACAATAATAAAATGCTCTAATGTGATCAAATATTTTATTATATAACTACTGCTTAAAGAGTACCATGGATTCAACCCAGTCAAAGGGGATTAATATTCAGTTAAAGTGTGTTCTGGAGCCAATGACTCACAATTGCATATATTGTCTGCCCTTGATTGACTCAGCAGCCATGTTTGGCTCAGGACAGGTAGTGCATTGCAGCTCAGGTGCTGACTTTAATTATTTAAACTCTTTGCAGTGGTTAAATCCATAGACGTGGTCGAGCAACTGTGTAATAACAAAGTAGAAACAAACACATAGAGTCCTGGAGCTGCAGTAAATATTTTTTTTCTTTATTAATCCGTTAAAAGCATACATGTAGACATCCAAGACAAAGACATGCCCTTAGTGTCCTAAGCTTACGCGTTTCGGCTGGTGTGCCGTACTCATAGCTTTCTGACCACCTTCTCACTAATGGGCTATTTAAGAGGTGTAAAAACATTTGATTTGCTAGGGCTCATGCTTTGATTTTTAACTGTTTAATTGCTGACCAGTTTAGCTGACATATAGGTAGACTTCTTACTCCTATATTTATATTCAACTAGACTTGCTGAAAGTAATTTACATGTATCCACTATACAAAAAAAATCACTAATATATTTGATAAATTACATCAAAACACTTTTGGCAAAAAACAGATTAGATAAATATGATAACTGTCACATAGCCATTTGCATGCACATAAATTTTGATGTTGCAAATGATAAAAAAATATATAAATATGTGAACTATTGGCGGTAATATTGTAATAAAACTTTGATTGCTTTCCTCTTACCTATTGCACAATAGAGAGACATTATCATAAATCTTGATCTTTTAATTATTCATTATTTTCATTATCTATTTAACTTGTTACTGATTACATTACTGCTATTCTCCCAAGTGACTTATGTTAAATGCCCATCAAAATGCTTGGCTAGATCTCAAATTGCCTGCCGCTATTGATCTAAAGTTTGTTGATATTTTACATTAAAGTATGACTCATAAGTGCCCACCTCCAAAATTTCTTATTATCAGACATATAAAGTCTGAGTGGACATTCAAAGAGAAAAACCAAAAGTCAAAAAATTAAAAAATTAATTAATCCTCTCTAAATGTAACCTCTAGCCTAGAGAAATTGGCAAAAGTACTTAGGCCATATGTCCAAAACTCCATACTGTCTCCTAAAAGGTCTATCACTAATTCCAGAAATTAATAAGATCATAGGACGAATTAAGACCCTTTGGGTATCTGGTCTGGAGATGAAAAATCCAGAACACTTCTCGTTTTGCTAGTGCCTGATCTCTATCACCCCCTCTCTTTTTGGTGTTAACTATTTCAATAATAGTCCATTTAAAGCTGTCCACCTGTTTATTATGGACCAATTTGAAATGTTGCACCATGGGGGTGGTCAGGACACCGCTTTTTATATCTGCGAGGTGTTCCCTAATGCGTTCACGTGTCTCTTGTGTCGTCATACCTACGTACTGTAGGTGACAATCTTCACAGCCTGCCAAGTAAATGGTGTATTTACTTCTACAGTTCATGCACCTGCTATGTCTATAGGTTTTATTTGTCACTTCACTCTTGAAACCTTCACCTATTTTGACATGTTCACATGCCCTACAAGAATTGTTCTGACACCTATAGACCCCTTTGAAACGTAGCCATGAACTCTGGTCATCCCTTTGAGACTCTTTAAGCTGCGTGGGTGCCAGAATATTGCCCAGGGAAACTCCCTTCCTGAAGGAGCACTTACATCCTTCTCTGACCGTATTTTCTAGAGCTCCATCTACTGCCAGAAATCTGAAATTTCTTTGAATAATATTGCAAATTTGGTGGTATTGCATACTATAATCTGTGGTCAAAAAAAATCCTCCACTGTTTTGTTTCTTGGCTTCAAATTTCTCTAACAACGTTTTTCTGTCAACATTGGCAACTTCCTGTCTTGTCTGGTTTACAGTGTGGCATTTATAGCCTCTATTCAGTAAACGATCAGACAACTGGTTAGCACTATTATTGAAATAGTTAACACCAAAAAGAGAGGGGGTGATAGAGATCAGGCACTAGCAAAACGAGAAGTGTTCTGGATATTTCATCTCCAGACCAGATACCCGAAGGGTCTTAATTCGTCCTATGATCTTATTAATTTCTGGAATTAGTGAGTGACCTTTTAGGAGACAGTATGGAGTTTTAGACATATGGCCTAAGTACTTTTGCCAATTTCTCTAGGCTAGAGGTTACATTTAGAGAGGATTAATTAATTTTTTAATTTTTTGACTTTTGGTTTTTCTCTTTGAATGTCCACTCAGACTTTATATGTCTGATAATAAGAAATTTTGGAGGTGGGCACTTATGAGTCATACTTTAATGTAAAATATCAACAAACTTTAGATCAATAGCGGCAGGCAATTTGAGATCTAGCCAAGCATTTTGATGGGCATTTAACATATGTCACTTGGGAGAATAGCAGTAATGTAATCAGTAACAAGTTAAATAGATAATGAAAATAATGAATAATTAAAAGATCAAGATTTATGATAATGTCTCTCTATTGTGCAATAGGTAAGAGGAAAGCAATCAAAGTTTTATTACAATATTACCGCCAATAGTTCACATATTTATATATTTTTTTATCATTTGCAACATCAAAATTTATGTGCATGCAAATGGCTATGTGACAGTTATCATATTTATCTAATCTGTTTTTTGCCAAAAGTGTTTTGATGTAATTTATCAAATATATTAGTGATTTTTTGTATAGTGGATACATGTAAATTACTTTCAGCAAGTCTAGTTGAATATAAATATAGGAGTAAGAAGTCTACCTATATGTCAGCTAAACTGGTCAGCAATTAAACAGTTAAAAATCAAAGCATGAGCCCTAGCGAATCAAATGTTTTTACACCTCTTAAATAGCCCATTAGTGAGAAGGTGGTCAGAAAGCTATGAGTACGGCACACCAGCCGAAACGCGTAAGCTTAGGACACTAAGGGCATGTCTTTGTCTTGGATGTCTACATGTATGCTTTTAACGGATTAATAAAGAAAAAAGTTTTTTACTGCAGCTCCAGGACTCTATGTGTTTGTTTCAAGTTTAAGCCTGTTTCCGCCTGGAGTATGTTTGCAGCGGGTGAAGTCTTGGAGGCTAAAGCAAGGCCAACGGTGTAGTGTGACCATTTGTATTACCTGCAGTCCCGGTTTGTCTCAAGGATTGTTTTGCCGGGTCCTGTTTCCCTTCCCTTCCTCCCTCGGAAGTCGGCCGCGTCTGAGTGACGTCATCGTATGGAGCCCTGGAGTGTTTGGACGGACGCCAGTGCAGCGCGTGAGTTGCTGTGAGCTCGTGGGAGTATACTCCAAGCAGGACGGCGTACCGCAGAGAGCCCAGGAGAGAGGTCTCCCGAACGGCTTTCCACTCCTGTAAAGAGAGGCGTTCTTAAAAAGGCCGTGAAGAGAGGGTAAGTCCTGTTGGGGATCAAATTTGGAGGAGTTGAGAATTTACCATTGTAGCAAGGTCACTAAAAGCGGAGGCACCAATTAAGTTTCACCACTTTCTACACCGCACAAGAGACACTTTCATGTTTTTCAAAGGGTCACCTCTTTACCGAGGTTATTTTTCATGCAATAACAAAGTACTCTAGCACATGAGAGCATTTTATTTACTATTTATGAGCCATTAGGTATGGCCCTTCATTTTGAGAACACAGAGTGAAACTGAATGCCTATAATACTTGTTTGCCTGAGAAGCCTGATTATACACCCATATACACAGTGCTACAGTCTTCAGGGTTAACACTGACAATGATTGCACAGAATGATAGTGCAATAGTCAGAGCAAGCTTAAAACAACATGCACTTTGTGTTGGTGTGTTTTTTATATGTAATAAATATTTAAGCCAAGTGCTCCATTACTAATACAGAGTTCTCAACAGTTCAGCATGTTGAGGACTTTTCATACTTTGAGAGCTCTGCTCATTTTCTCTTCTGTAGATTCCCAGGGCCTTATACAAGTTCCAGGTTGCAGAGGACCACATAGGCAAGTAATTAACTGTGGACCTCTCTGACTGAGGAGGTTGTGACTGTCAACCCAGTAGATATTATTGAAAATGACTATTTTGGCTAAAAACAGACTACAAGATTATGGTAGGTTTTGCAAAGGATGTGTAGAGTTTGAACCTGATGGCCTTCGTGTTTTTTTTAAAGGGACAGTCTAAACCAAAATGTTTATTGTTTAAAAAGATAGATAATCCCTTTATTACCCATTCCCTATTTTGCATAACCAACACTGTTAATTTAATACACTTTTTACCTCTGTGATTACCTTGTTTCTAAGCCTCTGCAGACTGCCCTCATATCTCAGTTCTTTTGACAGATACATTTTGGTCAATCAGTGCTGACTCAATCTAATAAATAACTCCATGGGAGTGAGTACAATGTTATCTATATGGCACACATGAACTAGCAGTGTCTAACTGTGAAAAACTGTAACAATGCACTGAGATAAGATGCTGCCTTCAAGGGCTTAGAAATTAGCATATGAGCCGACCTAGCTTTAGCTTTCAACAAAGAATTGCAAGAGAACAAAGCAATTTTGATGATAAAAGTAAATTGGAAAGTTGTTTAAATTGCATGCCCTATCTCAGGGTTGATCAACCTTGGCTCTCCAGAGGTTTTGGAACTGCATTTCCCATGATGCTCAGACACTTAAAGCTGGCTAAGCATCATGGGAAATGTAGTTTTAAAACCTCTGGAGAGCCAAGCTTGATGACCCCTACCCTATCTGAATCATGAAAATTTAATTTTGACTTGACTGTCCCTTTACACATACATTTTTAACTACTGTCTAGGCCACCGTCAAATCAATAATACCAACAGAAATGTATTATTTTATATAGCCATTTTAGCCAACTATAGCACCAATTGAAAAAGCATACAATCAGAATGGAATCTTGAGAAGTTTTCAGCCCTCTGCCTAAAACAGTTCAACATCATGTTTGGCTGTTTCCTGCTTGAACCGTGTGAGTTTTGGTCATTGTGCCATTTTCCTCTGCTCCTTTTTCAGCTGTACGTACATGAGTACCACAGAAAATCTAGCATAGGCTCACAGTGCAGACAATGCAGCATGCTAGCAGACATATTCATATTCTAGCAGTATATGTTTTCTCCAGCCTGTGAAGCCTACACCATCTTGGTATATTTATAAAAGTAGTCAGGTAAATTGCCTTTTTTTTGGTGAAATCTAATTGTTTTTTAGTTATATAAAATATTGTAATTAAGTCTTTGAATTACAAATTGTGTAGTGACAGCTGTCTTTGATTTAACTGGTTGTCTGGGGGCTGCACAAGAACTATGGGAGATAAAACTAAAGAATGTTTTATGTTTAAATATTTTTTTTTAAGCAAAAGTTTTTCAGTTCCATCTCATATTTGTTTTCAGAGTGCAATAGATACATATATATGTACAAGAAAGAATCATTATATTGAAAACCATAAACAAATTTCCAACGTCTTCAGATCTTGCAACCTTGTTATCACAACCTAAAAAGATAAGACTGAATACCATTGGAAGAAGAAAAAAAAGGGTAATCTGAACAAAGAAAAAAAAATTAATAAACAAAGAAAACAATAAGTATATAAAATAAGTAATTAAGGTTCTCCGCTGACTCCTTGTATATCTAACTAACGGGCTTTCTCACAAATAAACCTGGGTCTCAAATTCTTCCACTGTCCCAGTATTTCTAAAGAAGCTTCTCCTTATTTTGCCTTACAAGCTCATCCTCCTCCTCTTACTGACCTAAATCTATCTCAGGCGTGTCTGGTGTGTTCTGGTCCCCCTTCCTACCTTCTGCCTAGCTATTTATGATCCAATATGTCCACACTTTTCCAAATGTTTCTCTAGTGTTCAGAGTCCATAAGGCTGCTTAATACATATTATACATATAGTCTAACTTATTCTTTATCTCCCTCCATGAAGGGATCCCTCCAGTGGTAAGCTATACACTTCCTGGTTACCGTGCAGAAGATTCTAATAAATGTGTTGATAGACTTGTTGTACTTCACGATGTGTACATGTAACAGTGCCTGTGCCATTGTAAGGTGGATCTCCTCCTCTAGAACATCACTTAGCAAAGCAGAGAGGGAGCCCCATATTTGTTTGATCCCTGCACACTCCCACCACATATGCCTAAAGGTGCCCTTCTCCCCACATCCTCTGTAACAGAGATATGAATGTGAACGCGACAGATGGGAAGTCACCACCAGGGTCAGATACCACCTGTAGGCTGTCTTTAGAGATTTTTTCCTAAAGACAGTCCTTTAGTGACCCTTCCGAGTATCTCCTCCCATGTTTGTTTTTCAAAAGTAACCCCTATGTCTTCCTCCCACTTAAGCAATAAGCATTAGTGATGTCTTAATATTATTATTTTGTGTTTGCAAAGCTATGTATAGCCTGGATATTGTGTGCTTAGGTCTATTTGTTGAGGAGTACATTATCTCTAAGCCTGTGTAGGGTTGGGCGTTATTGTTAGCTATTAATTTCTGCACAGACGAAGACAGCTGGAGATATTGATACAAATGTAGTCTCTCTGGTGCCAATCTGTCTTGCATCTGAGGGAAGGTCACAACCTGCTTATTAACTAGTACGTCTGCCAACCGGTATAATCCTTTATTAGCCCATTTATCTATAACACATCGCAAATCTTGTGGTGACAATTTTTTGATGGGTGTCACCAGTGAGTGACATGGTAATAATGCGATATGAGCTGAGATCCATGTCCCAAAATATATTTGAATCTTATATAGGAGATCTAAATGTGGGAGTATTGTGTGGATGACCGCGGCCACCCCATAGCACCTCATTCTCATGTGTCTTTCCCTCAACCCCTGCTTCAATTCTGGGCCATACAGCATCTCCCTGAAGTCTCCCAGAAAGCATGGCCTGGGCATTTCTAGCCGCTTTATAATAATCTAGCAAGTTGGGAATGCCCATTCCCTCTAAGGTCCTATGTCATGCTAATGTTAGCAATGGTATTCTTGCCTTTTTTGTCCCTCTGACATATGCTACTTTCTGTAGTGTCATAAGATCCAAGATGGGTATTTTTAGGGGAAGAGTTTGAAAGACGAATAGTAGTCGGGGCAAAACGTTAATCTTAACTGCCGAGAGGCGTCCATACCAGGAGAAGGAATATTTCTTCAATTTCTGGAGGTCTCGTCATATAGACTTATATAGGGGTACATAATTGTATTTATACAATTACTGAAACTGAGGTGTCATGTATAACCCTAAATATTTGATAGAGTGTTTTGCCCATTTGAATTCAAAGTTGAGTTCAATGGTTTTTTGAGTTTGGTATGGTAAGGCTATTGGGAGAGCCTCACATTTCTCTAGATAGATCTTATATACAGAGATTTGTGAGAATTTGTCAAGAATGTTGTATAAGTTCGGGAGGGATACCAATGGTCTTGTAATTGTAAGCAAAATATTGTCTGCAAAAAGAGTTAGTTTGTAATCTCGTTCCGATATTGTTGCTCCTGTGATATCCGGAGACAACCGAATTCTAGCCGCCAGTGACTCAATACATATCACAAATATCAAAGGGGAAAGAGGGCATTCCTGTCTTGTGTCGTTTAGCATTTGGAATGGTTTAGATCTATATCCCGCCGATACCACCTGTGCTGTAGGTGTAGAGTATATCGCATGTATTGCTCTAAGAAAAGAACTGTTGAAACCCATATGATGCACCCCGCCAACATGTATCTCAAATCTATCCTGTCGAACGCCTTCTCCGCATCCAATGATAGGAGCAAAGAAGGCGTCCCCTCCCTACCAAGCTGGTCTATAACACTCAGCATCCTTCTTATGTTATCTGGGGCTTCCCTATTTGCTACAAATCCCACCTGATCTGGGTGAACTAGGGATAGTAGAAGTGATTAGCCATAACTTTAGAGAAGATCTTAAGGTCCTGATTTATTAGTGATATTGGGCGATAACTAGCACATAGCTTGGGGGTTTTCCCAGCTTTAGGAATAACCACTATTTTAGCCCCCAATAATTCTGTTGGTATCTCATAGGCCTCCATTAAATGATAACAAAACTTTATGAGATGTGGTATTAGCGTAGTTCTGAACAATTTGTAGTAGTCTCCAGGGAAACAGTCTAGTCCCGCAGCCTTGCCTATCTTTAATTCTTTTACCACTTCCACCGAGGAAATCGGTGAGTTTAATGTATCTCTATCTCTGTCAGTTATGGTTAGTAATTGAGCTTCTGTTAGAAACCTATGTGTATCTCTGTCAGTACTAGGGGAGTGTGTGTTTTTTTGCCCATCAAATAGCTTCACATAATATCCTGCAAACTCGTCAACTATATTCTGAGGAGATATGGTTACATTGCCATCCGCCTTTTGAAGAAGAGGAATAGCCAGGGCCCTATTCCATTCCTGAATTTTATGTGCTTTGTCCAGCTTATTGGCATATATAAAATACTGGACCTTCAGCTTATGTATCATTCTTGATGCGTTCTTAGTCAATAGGTTAGCTAACGTCGTTCTTTTTTGTTGCAGAGCTCGCAGGATCTCACTACTATGGGTGAGCCTATGGGACTTCTCAAGTTTAGCTATCTCCTGATGTAGGTTGGCTATCTGCTGATTAAGCTTTCTGGTATGTGCTGCTTTCCCCTGTATTAACAGTCCCCTTAGATATACCTTATGAGCTGCCCATGTGTACAGTGGATTTGAGATAGTGTCAACATTTATGTCCCAATATTCCCTGAGAAGTTGTAATATGTGGTTTTGGGCCGTGGGGTGTTTAAAATATTGGGAATAACAAGTCCATGACTTTTCCCTATTACCATATTGGACCCCATTTAGCAGCAGGAATATCATGGAGTGGTCCAACCACACACATGTGTGAATCCTAGAGGACAATATCATTGGGTGCAATATATGGCTAGCGTAAATGTAATCAATTCTGGTATAGGTTTTATGTGCCACAGAGTAGTATGTGGTGTCTGTGGTGATGCCATACAGAGCTTGTCATGTATCTATAAGAGTATGTGCTGCTAGTTGTTCCCTTATACCCTTTAAATACCTCTGGTGTTGTTGCTTCTTGTGGGAGAGGGAGTCTTGTTTGGGCTTAATGTTTGTCAATATTAAAGTCCCCTGCCAGTAATATTTTAGTTTGAGACTACTGTGTTAACAGATAGGATACCTGTCGAAAAAAGTCTGCCTGTTTATCATTGGGTGCATATAGGTTACATAGTACTATGTCTGTATTATTTATTTGTCCTTTGACTATTAGGTATCTCCCTTCATCATCTGTAATTGTGGATTAATGTGTAAAACCAAGGACCGAGTGTATCAATATGGAGACCCCTCTCTTCTTTGCAGATGTTGTCGCAAATGTTGCTGAAAGTTTCTAGACCAATATTTGGGGATTTGGTGCTTAGGAAAATGTGTCTCCTGGAGAAAAAGAATATTTGCTTTAAAGGGACACTGAACCCAATTTTTTTCTTTTGTGATTCAGATAGAGCAAGCAATTTTAAGCAACTTTCTAATTTACTCCTATTATCAATTTTTCTTCGTTCTCTTGCTATCTTTCGGCTAGATTACGAGTTGTGCATTAGGGTAAAAAAGCAGCGTTAAGAGTTCCTAACGCTGCTTTTTTATGCACGCTGGTATTACGAGTCTTGCAGGTTTAGGGGCACCGCACACTTTTTTGGCCTTACAGCAAAACGACTTACGTAAACTTTGTAAAGTCTTTTTTCTATGGGACTTCCATAGCACTGGTATTATGAGTCTGTCCTGGTAGGCCAAAAAGTGAGTGGTACACCCTACCCTGTAAGGAGTCCTAACGCATTTAAAAGTCAGTAGTTAAGAGTTTTATGGTACAATGCCGTAACATAAAACTCATAACTAAAGCGCTAAAAAGTACACTAACACCCATAAACTACCTGTTAACCCCTAAACCGAGGCCCTCCCACATCGCAAACACTATAATAAAATGATTAACTCCCTAATCTGCCGCTCCGGACATCGCCACAACTATAATAAACATATTAACCCCTAAACCGCCGCACTCCTGCCTCGCAAACATTAGTTAAATATTATTAACCCCTAATCTGCCGTCCCTAACATCGCCACCACCTATCTACATTTATTAACCCCTAATCTGCCGTCCCCAATGTCGCTGCCACTATAATAAATGTATTAACCCCTAAACCTAAGTCTAACCCTAACACCCCCTAACTTAAATAAAATTACAATAAATCTTAATAAAAATTAATATTATTACTAGGGTTGCACCGATACCGATACCAGTATCGGTATTGGTACCGATACCAAGTATTTGCATGAGTACTTGTACTCGTGCAAATGCACCGATACTTAAACCAATACCTCCACTTCCTACCCATATGCTATCTTGTGACGTTTTTTTCAAATTGCATGTTCTCATTTCATTTTAAACTGGAGTGGAGACTAAACTAAAAATTGTTTACTACTCTTCTGCCAATACAAATTGCTGTTATTTGTATTATTGTAGGAGAGATCACTGTACCTCGTTCAGACAAACCCTTCAAGTACTGGACAGTTAATAAACAGATTTCCAGCTCTGGCTAAAATGGCCCAAAAATATCTTTCTGCCCCATGCAGTAGTGTGGAAAGTGAAAGACTGTTCAACTTAGAGTCGAACCTCCATACAAATGTCAGATTGATGTTATATATCAGCCCTACAACCCAATTGCATAACCCCTTTAAATGTAATATTTTATTGTAATATTTTTTATTTATAAACATGTTCAGTGAACTTTGTGACAAATAAAACTGTTTTATTATTTCATAATGTCTTTTGAATTACAGTACTTTATAATTATAAAGAAGGAATCTTGACATGACATAAAAAATTATCAGTAATTGGTATCGGCGAGTATTTGAAAACAAGTACTATAAAAAAATGGTATTGGTGCAACCCTAATTATTACCTAAATAATTCCTATTTAAAACTAAATACTTACCTATAAAATAAACCCTAAGCTAGCTACAATATAACTAATAGTTACATTGTATCTATATTAGGGTTTATTTTTATTTTACAGGCAAGTTTGTATTTATTTTAACTAGGTAGAATAGTTATTAAATAGTTATTAACTATTTAATAACTACCTAGCTAAAATAACTACAAAAGTACCTGTAAAATAAAACCTAACCTAAGTTACAATAACACCTAACACTACACTTTAATTAAATAAAAAAATTAAATACAATTAAATAAATTAAATTAAATTAGGTAAAGTACAAAAAAACAAACACTAAATTACAGAAAATAATAAACAAATTACAAGATATTTAAACTAATTACACCTAATCTAATAGCCCTATCAAAATAAAAAAGCCCCCCCAAAATAAAAAAAAACCCTAGCCTAAACTAAACTACCATTTCGATGGGCATTGCCCTTAAAAGGGCAGTTAGCTCTTTTGCGGCCCAAACCCTAATCTAAAAAATAAAACCCACCCAATACACCCTAAAAAAACACTAACCCCCTGAAGATCGACTTACTGTTCTGAAGACCGGACATCCATCCTCAAGGAAGCGGCAGAAGTCTTCATCCAAGCCGGGCAAAGTGGTCCTCCAGAAAGGCAGAAGTCTTCATCCAGACTGCATCCTCTATTTTCATCCATCTGACGTAGAGCGGCTCCATCTTCAAGACATCCGGTGCGGAGCATCCTCTTCAAACAACGGTTTCTTACTGAATGACGGTTCCTTTAAGTGACGTCATCCAAGATGGCATCCCTTAGATTCCGATTATCACTTAAAGAAACCGTCATTCAGTAAGAAGCCGTCGTGCCGGATGTCTTGAAGATGGAGCCGCTCCGCGTCGGATGGATGAAGATAGAAGATGCCGTCTGGATGAAGACTTCTGCCCATCTGGAGGAACACTTTGCCCGGCATGGATGAAGACTTCTGCCGCTTCCTTGAGGATGGATGTCAGGTCTTCAAAACAGTAAGTTGATCTTCAGGGGGTTAGTGTTAGGTTTTTTAAGAGTGTATTGGGTGGGTTTTATTTTTTAGATTAGGGTTTGGGTTGCAAAAGAGCTAACTGCCCTTTAAAGGGCAATGCCCATCGAAATGACCTTTTCAGGGCAATGGGGAGCTTAGTTTTTTTTAGATAGTATTTTATTTGGGGGGTTGGTTGTATGGGTGGTGGGTTTTACTGTTGGGGGGTTGTTTGTATTATTTTTTTACAGGTAAAAGAGCTGATTTCTTTGGGGAAATGCCCCGAAAAAGGCCCTTTTAAGGGCTATTGGTAGTTCAGTTAAGGCTAGGATTTTTTTATTTTGGGGGGGGGGGAGCTTTGTATTTTGATAGGGCTATTAGATTAGGTGAAATTAGTTTAAATATCTTGTAATTTGTTTATTATTTTCTGTAATTTAGTGTTGGGTTTTTTTTGTACTTTAGCTCATTTAATTTAATTTATTTAATTGTATTTAATTTAGTTAATTTATTTAATTATAGTGTAGTGTTAGGTGTTATTGTAACTTAGGTTAGGTTTTATTTTACAGGTACTTTTGTATTTATTTTAGCTAGGTAGTTATTAAATAGTTAATAACTATTTAATAACTATTCTACCTAGTTAAAATAAATACAAACTTGCCTGTAAAATAAAAATAAACCCTAAGATAGTTACAATGTAACTATTAGTTATATTGTAGCTAGTTTAGGGTTTATTTTACAGGTAAGTATTTAGTTTTAAATAGGAATTATTTAGGTAATAATATTAATTTTTATTTAGATTTATTGTAATTATATTTAAGTTAGGGGGTGTTAGGGTTAGGGTAAGACTTAGTTTTAGGGGTTAATACATTTAGTATAGTGGAGGCGACATTGGGGGCGGCAGATTAGAGGTTAATAAATGTAGGTAGGTGGCGGCGATGTTAGGGACAGCAGATTAGGGGTTAATAATATTTAACTAATGTGCGGAGGTTTAGGGAAAGCGGCGGTTTAGGGGTTAATATGTTTATTATAGTGGTGGCAACATCGGGGGCAGATTAGGGGTTAATAAGTGTAGGTAGCAGCGTTGGTGTCCGGAGCGGCAGATTAGGGGTTAATAAATATAATGCAGGTGTCTGCGATATCGTGGGTGGCAGATTAGGGGTTAATAAGTATAAGATTAGGGGTGTTTAGACTCAGGGTTCATGTTAGGGTGTTAGGTGTAAACATTCATTTTATTTCCCCATAGGAATCAATGGGGCTGCGTTACTGAGTTTTACGCTGCTTTTTTACAGGTGTTAGACTCAGCCGGCTTTCCCCATTGATTCCTATGGGGAAATTATGCACGAGCACGTATGACCAGCTCACCGCTGACTTAAGCAGCGCTGGTATTGTAGTGCGGTAAGAAGCTAAGTTTTGCTCAACGCTCACTTCTTGCCTTTTAATGCCGGGTTGATAAAAACCTGTAATACCAGCGCTGCATGTAAGTGAGCGGTGAGAGAAAATTGCTCGTTAGCACCGCACAGCTCATAACGAAAAACTCGTAATCTAGCCATTTATTTGAGGGGTTCAGAACTCTGGATAGCACTTTTTTATTGCTGGCATCTAAACTTACATTCTTGCATTTCAAATAAAGATATCAAGAGAATGAAGACAGTTTGATAATAGGAGTAAATTAGAAAGTTGCTTAAAATTCCATGCTCTATCTGAATCACAAAACTATGTAAGTATGCAGTGCTGCAATAACTGAGCGTTAGGTAACGTATCATCTATATGCTTAAGTTACCCAAAATGGAGCCTCAATTGTATATAAGAGTATATAAGGGTAGCTGTAAAGTTTGTCAACATATGATAAAGAAGAGAACTAAAACAGACAGGTTCAGCAAGAAGTGGTTTATTAATAACCACATAAATTGCAAAAGCACAAATGTTATATATTGTTTATCATGTGATTGTGATTTATTTTATGTCGGAATGACGACTAGAAGTCTTGGGACAAGAATGACCGAGCATTTAAGCAACACCAGACTAGCCAGTAAAGACTTGAAAATGACAAGAAAATAAGAAGTGTAGCCAGACATTTTCTAACAAATCACAATGGCAAAACTCAGTATTTTAAGTGCTGGGGACTGGAGAGATTAAAACCTGGGATAAGAGGAGGCAATACTGAACAGGCCCTTCTCAAAAAAGAGGCCAGATGGATCTTTAGATTCAACTCTGTCATGTCCCATGGCATGAATGAGAATAATAACTTTTGGGTATATTTATAGAAAAGTTAATCAACTTATGAGCAATCATATATATAATTTGAGTTACTGACTACAATTTAACTCTATTGTTACTTTTGATTGCGATAATGGCCATTTATATACTATGGATAATGAGGACAAGCCTAATCACATTTTACACTATCTATATGATGCTTAATCTTTAGTATTTTTTGGCATATGATTAGCAATCTATTACCCATTAATAAACAGGGTGTGCACTCCGAATGGGCTACCAGACTATAATAATAAAGGTGATATTATGGGTTATATATATATTTGTATTTTTATTACAAGAAGGATTTTTTATCTTCTTTTTGTTTTAATATATTAATACTCAGAACCCATATCATACTGGAATTGGTTTGGGCCCCGTTTGTATCTCCAGGGTATATCACATTGGCATAAATATACAAGCATGTGACTATAGCATATGCTGGTTATGACATTGTGTGTGATTTTTTAGGTCTACAATGTTAAATTCGTATAGTGCATGTCCTGTATTAAAGTTATATTTTGACCTTTGTCAACTTGATTTTACTGCCTGATTTAACATAGTATGACCTCTCCTAATAACTTTAACAGGCGGCATTTGATAGAGTTAAATTATATGTGCACCTCGAATACTGTCAGTATGGGTTTATGTTATGCATACACGATCCACAGCGATGATATGTGCAGTATAGTTTGGTACTGATGAGACTATGTATTAACAAAAGTGGATCATGCTGACAAATATTCCATCGTAAGGAAGTGACTTTCCCATTAATAACTGCCGATCGTGTAAGTGATTTGTTAGTCACATAAGTATTAGGATGAGAGGTTCGACTTCAGGCTGTAAGATGATTGGACCCTTGCCCTGTACATAACATCCAATCCTTGCGCCTGTAACTTACAATCTGTCTTCAGCATTTAAGCTAATGAATGTGATTGGCCATTGGGGGGGCGCGTCCACTTGCTAAGCGTTGATTGGGTCTTATTGTTTGGTGCAGGGTTTAAAACGGTGGTTTGACGGTCAATTGGCTTGTCATTTTTCAAATCATTAACACATTGAGAAAGGCCTTATAACGGCCAAAACGCGTTTGTGTGCTGGTTTTAACAATATATATATATATTTTTTTTAATTATATTTTTTATTGAGGTTATGGAAATAATACAACATATATGAAACACCATAAAATATAGGTAGCAAATTATACAACAAACAGATATATATTGATTAAATCAAAAGTGATACATTGAGTCTGTATGGCTAGTCATCTTGAACCTCTGTTTTATATTATATTCTGAAATGAGTCCCTCTATGAAGACACAGGGTTACTTTTGAACCCAACAAAGCTAATGGACACTGTGAGAGGGAATTGGCTTTGAGAGTGGTCACTTTTGGACCTAGTACTTAAGAAAGCAAGATGGGGAAAATCAGCAGGCCAGAGCTGCTTTGGAGAAATGAAGAAAAAAAAGGGGAGAAGAAAGGAGGAGAAGTAGTAAAGGACAAGAGGAATGGAGGGGGGGGGGGAGGTTGGGCTCTTGTTACTCAAGAGGTAGAGCGACATAAAAACCGTGACATCAGTGACAACTTTAGGAGTATTTCTAACTAGACCCCTTAGCAAAAATGGAGGGAACTGTAGAATGAAAAGCGTCAAACCATGTAAGTAACAGACGGGTAAGGTCGTTTTATGTGTATAATAGTTGAGGCCAGCCAATCTTGTAGATGTATACATATTTATGACATCTCCCTATTAATTGTCTTTTCTGGATAGGACTGACATCAAACTAGCCAGGCATCTGTAGTAGTTATATAACCTAGTAATTAAGAGTTTCAGGTATATATATAAAGGGGATTTGAGAGTATTCTCGCCTCATGTATGTAAGTAGGAGGATGTCAGCGGCCACATTCTAAGATAAGGGGGCTAATAAGGAGGAATATGAACAGTTATCCGTGTCTAGATATCTTTATGTCCCTAAAAATATATTAGCAGTTGTTGTAGAATCTATATAAAACCACATTGCAATGTTATACTAACCACACTTTTACATATGTGCACGCAAACAAGAAAGAAGACCAAGATTTTGCTTAGTGTTGACATATATCATTGCCGTGTAGTCTCATAGGCAGGTTACTAAGAGCATAAAGATAAAACAAACATATACCCTCTTTATTTGTTGCGTACCCATAGTCACCAATACAAAGTATCTCAGGCCTATTAGCCGTCATAAGGGCTCATAGTAACTGGCGATTGCTGGGCTGCATTCTGGATCTTAGACTTAGATCTTATATCTAAGGAGGCAAACACTGGGAGTAGTGAACATAATTAATTAAGACCAATGTATGATCTTATGTGGGATATGTCTCTTCCCTTTGGTGTCTCGAGAAGTGCTGTTAGCTAAAGGGAATGCTAGGCTCCGGGTGTATGTCCATACTATCCCACCCCACATCTCGAGGCTTGAGGGGCTCCTGCCCACTGACAGGGCTGCGGTAGGTGTTCCTGTCCTCTGAGGGATCTCAGAAGTCGGTTATGTCTCTGGGAGGTACGTAGGGGCTTACCCTCAATTAAGTCCCTGGATTCAGCGGGAATCAAGAGCGGATGAGAGGTGCAAAATGCATCAGCTAGGCCAGTGGAGACCGCAGTGTCAGTGGAGTGAGAGCTGAAAGACTCGGTCTCCTATAGCTTAGGTCGTCTATCTGACAGAGCAGCTCCTTCTCGTGAATCTTCCGGATCATTGGCAGATAATCAGGAGTCGTGCAGGTATCGCCAGTAGGGTTAAAGGAAAGTTTCAGCCTTTCATACAGGATCCGTAGATGTTCTTTAGTGTATGTCTCGGATGACAGACAGCCATCGTAGGTCTGCATAACAATGTTGTGGGCATTGTTCCCATTAGGTTTCAGAGGGTGTAAATAGTTTGCCATGATGTACAGCTGACCGCTAGACTGAAGTTAAGTGAGGGGCGCTTGTTTAGTGGGTGGGTGAGCCACGAGTCATTCACTGCCCGTCCAGTAGCCGTTCAGTAGAAGCGATGTTGGGGCTTAATTCATAAACCAGTGCTCCCGGTATAGGGTCTCTCTAATCCCCCAGGTTGAGGGTTTCATAGTCGCTAAGAAAAAACTCTTGTTATCCTTCTTCCTTGCGCAAATCACCTCGTGGAGTTGGGGTTAGAAGATGGCCGCTCTCAAGGGCTCTGGTTAGTTGCTCTGCAGAGTCGTGCTTAGTAGATAGATATATGCATGTTTCTTCATCTTGAAACTTCTCCGGAACAATCTATGGACAATTAGGGACTTTATGACAATAAGATAAACTGAGCTGAACGGTCTGGTATATATTTATTTATGGTAGGTAGCTGGAGCTATGGCATCATTCAGACTCAGGGCTAGCCCCGCCCCCCATTTTAACAATATTTGAGCAATAGCAACTACTTGTGTGGTTATCTAGACACTGCTTACACACGCTATCCTGTGTCATTCCTGACACCTGATGCTGAAGTATCCTGTTATCGGCCAGGAATACGGGGGGGTTACATTTAAATAGCCTTGCAGTTGTACTGGATTTAAAGTGTTGTTTTTAGTTGCTGTGGGTACTATTTTGGCGATTGATATATCGATTTTTCTAAACTTTGTTTTAGATTTTAAATAATGTAATTAAAATTTAATGTTTTAAATAATTCCTTCACCTCCTAGCGGTGTATATTTGCTGTTGTATAACAGCTCACAATATTTAGAATGAGTACTATTAATCCCATCTTTATCCCTATTTTCTCTCCCTTATCCTTATTATTTAATTGTATATAAGAGTTACCATAACAACCTAAGAGAATTATAACATAAACCAGTCAACAACATCTTAACATCTTATTAGACAACATCTCATTTGGGGTCCCAACTTTTGGACCACCTGAACCTCTTTACTTGTGTCGTTTAGTGTGGTACCTTGACTCCTTAGAGTCTCAGCGGTTTGTCTCTAAACCTTTGTTTCCCACTGGACATTCTCTCAAGCTTACTCCTGTGGTTCACTTATTCTTAGAACGTCTTTTGTTCACTGTATTCCATTTGGGAAATGTGCTTGATTTCGGAGGTATGTGCGGTGCCTGTTCTATCCCTGAGGGGCCTGTATTGGGTATTTGTGGAGTCTCTAATCCCAACTGTTGGCACACCTCTGGGATGTCTGCTGCATCCTTGATGGCTATTGTAATATTGTCCTTCAATATAATAAGGGCGAAGGGGAATCCCCACCTGTACTGGATCTGTTGTTTTCTCAGCAGTTGGGTAAGGGGACGTAGGGAGTTCCTTCTTTGCAAAGTCCTCAAGGATAAGCCCTGATAGAATTGGACAATCATACCCTATAATTTAAATGTAGGGTTTTTCTTGGCCTCTGAGAGTATCAATTATTTGTCCTGAAATAGCAACATTTTCACTATTACATCTCGTGGAGGGACCTCTCCTCTGGGTTTTGCCTTTAGAGCTCTGTGAGCTCTTTCCATAGTGAAATCTGAAGACCCACCATCCCCTGTTATGCTCATGAAGAGTTTCTGCAAGTAGGAGAGTAAGTCCTTCCCAGCCACTGTTTCCGGAATTCCTTTTAGCCTTTTGTTACTCCGTCTGCTCCTGTTCTCCAAATTGTGAATTTTGTCCTGCATCTTTTTAATAAGCATTTGGTGTGAAGACACGGATTGTGAGACCCCAGCGATATCTTCTGTAATCACATCTGTTTGGTTTTCCAGCGTGTCCATTCTGCCTCCTAGCTCCGCTATATCTGATCTGATTTATGTGAGGCTGGCGGTAACTGCTGTGTGCATAGAGTCTATTTTGTCCCACAGCTTATCAAAACTGGTTGAGATGTATTGTTTCGAAACTAGGGATTTTAGATTTGCTTTGGTAACTGGGGTCTGTTCCTCTACTGGCGATGCTGTTTCCATATCTGAATCCTCTTCTTCCTCAATTTCCTGGTCTGATGGATCAACCTGTTTTGGCATATTAGGGGGTTTAAAGTATGTGTTTAGTGATGTCACTTTGCTCTGTTTATCCTTGGTGGATTTTCTGGAGGACATCTTGGATTAAGGAGAGGAAACTGAAGAAGTGTCTCCTTGCTTAACTCAAGGAGTCAGTTCGTGGATAATGCTGGGATGGGCCCCTCCTAAGCAATATCAGTATCCTATATAAAAAAAAAACTGTGGGGGGCGGAGCCTGCAGCACAACTGGTAGGACATGTGGAGATAGAGCTCTGGCCACAAAAGTGATATTTTAGCTTATATAACCCTCTAAACGCAGCGAAATTGACCAAAAAACATCTAGGGCAACTAATACAGCCACCTGGCACTGCTCCTTGCCCGTTTTTTACAGAAATTTGCAACCGCAAAACTAGGCCGCTTGGGAGCTCCAGAACATTTCACAGGAAAGGCCGCGGTCGCGGCCTACATCGGCACATGCCGTTAAGCCTCCATAGATGAAAACACACCCGACAGCTACAAGACCCTCTCCTAAAGCCACCGGACCACCAAGCACTTTGGGAGAGGTGAATATACTGGCCGGCAATTCGATTTTCATAGTACTATAGGCACAGTACTCCTAAAGGCATCCCACGTCGCGGCTTGTAAGTAGTCAGCAGCTTGTTTTTTCATTAAGGGACACTTAATTTGGGCTTACTAGATTTGGCTTTTTGGCCATTATTCTACTTTTTGTTGAAATATCGTATACAGTTGCTGCCCCACTGTGACTTTATTTGGACAACCTTGCAACTTTGTGAGTGGCAAATAGAAGCCATTACCTTACATCTTCATACACTTTATTATTGTTCCTTATGATGTGAAAATCTCTACTTGGAAGTATGTAGACTGAAATCTACCTAATTTATTTTGCTCTCATATTTGGACATTTTGCTCTATATAGATCCTCCACACGCCTAATTTTGATACTTTTACAGAACCCAAGTGTTTATATTTCTTCAATACAGAAGATAAAATTTGGTTATTTTTTTTTTCTCTAACATGCAGGGCTAGTAAAGCCAGGTTGGGGAGCCCTCCCCCTGCTAGACATTTCTATTTTTGCTGGTGAATGAGATCCAGTGATTAAATATTTCCCCCATTCCTTCTCCTATTAGCTGGCATAAGCCAGATACAAGTCTGCTGATATCTTATCTATCTCCTACTCAGTTGCCTTTAAGACATGTCTCAGCCCTGCAAAAATAGGGAAAACAACAACCAGGTCTAAAACCTCTGTAGCAGATCACTTTAAACCTAAAGACTCAACTATTATAAAAGGAACAGGGTCACCTCACTCCTGTCAAGGGAGGCCTGATAGCCCTAAATCACTAAAGTCTCAACAAAGAGATGAAGAGTTTGAACCTTCCTATAGACCTGACATTGTTGATACTTTAACCAAGAGGTTGAATGACCTACAGGATAATCTAACATCTACTATCAAATCTTCAGTTGCAGATCTTAAAAAGACCTAGCAGAAATGGGGGAAAGGACAGAAGCGCTTGAACGCAAACAGGAAGATTTGGCGATTGAACAGCAAAACATAATAGCTCATTCTCATAATCTTGCAGACTATATCTCAGAAGTGGAACACAAAGTGGCGGACCTTGAGGATAGGTCGCGCCAAAATAATGCTAGATTTAGAGGAATTTCTGAAGAGATCCAACAGGCAGATTTGGAGTCCTATGTCAAGAATTTTTGCCTCTTACTAGCTTCCCCTACAGAACCCAATGACATGCTGATAGACAGGGTTCACCGGATTCCCAGGGGTAGAAATGCCCCTAAAGACAAACCTAGAGATGTCATAGCGAGGTTTCACTTTTTTACATATAAAGAACAGCTTATGAGAGCAGCATTTGCTAAACCCAAGCTCCCAGAGACTCTAGTCCAGATCCAAGTATTCCCAGATCTCTCGCAGTTCACTCTGCAAAAAAGGAACACTTTTCATCAACTGACACAATCTCTACGTGCAAGGGGACTGAAATATCGTTGGGGATACCCTACCAAGTTGATCATCCATAAAGAGGGATCTCTCTTTACAGTTGACTCTCCGGCAAAAGGCGAAGATCTATTGAAGAGATGGGACAAGGCAGACTCCTCTTCTTCTCACTCCTCTCCCAGTCCTCCACATCTTCGCCCTACAGCAGATTCATGGTATCCGCTTCCTCAACGTTCATATCCCAGTAAAAGAAGCTCACCTTCCAGGGACTCATCTCCAGGCTGAACTGATAAGTATAGGCTCTTGTAACCGATGTATACCTATGAACTATCTATGGACCCTAATAGGTCCTACTTCTATAACCTATGCAACAAGTTCTGTGTTCTTGACATTTTTATATGTTTTATGCCATAGTATATAGATGCCCATATCTTGCTTATTTTAACCAGGCCTTACAGCTTGACTTGAGAGATTCAGTTTTCCTATGGCTTGCTCTTAGTCTAAAAGGACCGTTAACCAGGGCCTCTAAGAGCAAGCTTTTTGCAAATTACACTTGATAGCTTCTGAGATTGTTGTTTACTTATTCAACATTGTTATTATTGTATATATTGGTAAGTTTTATCTTTCAGGCAATGCAGAACATGGAAGAATGATTATGCCAGTCATTTACCAAGACTCTTATAAGACATTATAGACATTGTTTATATTTTTTTTTTTTATTTTTTTTCTACAGGCTGTGTTTATTTATTGCCCTGAGAATTGTTATATTTGCTCCTTAAATATGTGTATCAAACATTTGCCCTGTACTATCCTCCCAGTTATACCATAAAGATATTCATGTCTTGCTCCCTGGGTCAGACCTGACAGCATTTTAGACGCAATCTCGCCCTCATTGGACCAACTGTTGGTCTAGCAGGTGCTGCCGGATGGGACCTTGGGAGTAACTCATTGACACATTATACCAGTCCGGGGAATAACACTAGAACAGCCCTCATATAGTTTTTTATTGCATATAATTGCAACTCTGAAAGCTTTTAGTGTACTATATACTTGCATAGGTAAGCTTTGTTGATTCTCTATTATGTTCTAAGACCTTGGTTTGTATATTCAGAATTTTTACTAATATATGTGTCAGCCTAGCCTGCTTGTACCTTGTTTTTAAACTGAATTAATAAATTTTGGATTTTTATACTATAACCGCTAGTGCAGCTGATTACCTTTTTTCATTTGCTGCTTCTGCGGCGGAACCGGCCGCATTTTCGGCTTGCACCCCCTGTGGCTCCACACCTATTGTCTTCCCCCTGTGACTTCCGGTGGCATCTACAGCCAGCGACGGACTGGAGTGGCAGTTTTCTATGGAAGCTTTGTTGATTCTCTATTATGTTCTAAGACCTTGGTTTGTATATTCAGAATTTTTACTAATATATGTGTCAGGTAACACTGCCTCACATTTACTACAAGATAGGCGATAACATCTGACAGCCATTGTATTATAAGGTTGTCTCAAATTTATATGTGTTGTTTATTTTATGCTAATTTGACGTTTGCTTACATATGATTCTTATTGTACAAGGCCGAAATTCTAAATGACTCACTTTATATATTGGTAAGTTCCATTTTTCGTGTCATTATTTAACACAATTGAGAATTTAAAAGCTTTTAGTTTGCTATATATTTACATATGTATTGTAAGCTCTGTTAATTCTCTATTATGTTCTAAGACTTCGGTTTGTATATTCAGAATTCACCCCATTATGTGTATTAGGCACCACTACTTCACTTTTATTACAAAACAGGTGATAGAACCTGGCGCTCACTGTATCGTGGTGTTGCCTCAGATTTATGTGTTCTTCCATGCCCATCTCCTTTTTGGTTGTGTTTGCAAAACTTCTGTGTTTTGCTCCCTGGGCCGGACCTGACGGTACATTAAACAAAACTTAACTTTCATTCGGCCTCATGTCGGCCTAGAGAGTGCTGTCAGGTGGGGCTTTGGGTGTAACCCACTGGTTCGGCATACTTGATAGCTGATTGCACAAAGACTGACACCTTTAATGTTTTTTAGTTTTTATATTTCATCTCAGAGAGGTTTCCACATGGCTTATATCACTTAAGAATACATTAAATTGGGAACACAGGCTTCATATGGGTATATAAATGTTTAGGACTATAACAGACTTATTCATACACCTTTCACAGGACTGGGATTCTTTTATTTTCCTCGCCTTATTCTCACTGGATCTCACACACTCAACACTTAAGGGAGGGCATAACACTCCCTTTACCTTTATCTTCAAATAACTAACTACCTTTATCAGGGCCCTCTTACGTACGACCTTGTCTCCCCCCCCCACACTACTTTGAAGTTTACTGAAGTAAACTTGTGGATCACTAAGAATCCCTATATTCACATATTTCTTCTGTTCAATGTCTATGCACATGACTACTAAATAACATTCTTCACACTTTCATATCTCCTGACTTGTTATTTCTGCTTTCTAACCTTTTTTCAGCTCTGATCTCTCTCCTGCTCCACCTATTTAATCTTTCTCTTATCTCCTCCCCCCTTTTTTTTTTTTTTTCTCTTTTCCCTTACCCTTGGCCTACATTTCATCTATGGAAACCCCCCTAAGACTCCTCACTCTTAATACTAAGGGTCTAAATTCACCAGGAAAGCGCAGTCTATTGACGGCATATGCCAAGAGACTTAAGGCTGATGTCTTGTTCATCCAGGAGACCCACTGGACGGTAGACCGCCCAAATCTCTATAAGTCATCTATATACCCAAACGGTATTACAGCCTCTTACACTGACAAAACTAGAGGAGTGGCAATACTTTTACACAAAGATCTCCAGTTTGACCAAATCTATCTAGAACAAGACCCAGAGGGTAGATTTATTATTTGTGTTTGCAAGCTTAATGGTACGTTATATACTTTAGTCAATATATACGCCCCAAAACAGCAACAGTTACAATTTATCGCATCAGTCCTAAATAAGGTTAAATTGATCAAGCAGGGCCATATTATCATAGGCGGTGACTTTAATGTCATTTGGGACCCTCAGTTAGATAAAAAACTTGTTTCAGGCAAATAGTTCTTCTGCAGCTAAATTTCGATCCATGATCATAAGACATGATCTCTACGATGTCGGCGGTCATGTCACCTTGAAGAAAAAGACTTTACTTTTTTCTCCAACCCACACAAATCTTATTCCAGGCTAGACCATTTCTTTATGAATTCTAGACTTCTTAATGAGGTCACTAATTCGAAGATACATCTCTGCACCTGGTCAGACCACGATGCTGTGTCTGTTGATATTTTCCCAACGATGGCCCGTGGAGGTGGATACACCTGGAAGTTCCCGAATTCCCTCTGGGAAGAGCCGGGATTCCGAGACTCCCTTACTAAAGTTGTTGAGGAATTTATCCACTTCAATAAACCTGATCAGACTTCCTCTCAAATTCTATGGGGGGCACTAAAAGCGTTCATTAGGGGATTCTGTATTTCTGAATTTGCCAAACTCAAGAAAAATAGAGGCGGCCCTCTAGGACAATTGGTAGTGAATCTAAGAAATTTAGAGAAAAAAAACAAAAGTGCACCTTCCGTTCTTATGTCAGAAGAAATTAGCATTCTTAGACAACAAATTCTCCAGCTAGAACAGGATAAAGTTAAAGCTAATCTAGCAAAATTCAAGCAGCTAATGTGCTATAAGGGAAATAAGGCGAATGAACTTCTTGCTAAGAAACTCAATGCTCGGACTGCCCATTCCAGAATCCAGGCTATAGATGTTAATGGTTCTAAAATATTAGCACCTGAAGCAATAGGCGATGCCTTTGCAGACTACTATTTTAAATTATATAATATTGAGAAGGTAGAAAACTTTGCTACATCCTCTATAGATCGGATTCAGGGGTTTCTTGACTCTTGTCCTTTCTGAACTTTCAGAGGAAGCAAGAAGCACATTACTACTGCCATTCACCAATAAAGAAATATACCAGGTCATCTCCCAGCTCAAACCGAATAAGTCCCCTGGGCCAGATGGCTTCACTGGGGTTTTTTATAAGGAATGCAGACGACATTTGACTCCCATCTTATGTTCTCTTTTCACTGAGGTAGCCTCTTCGGGTAGCTTTTCTAAAGAATTCTTAGAGGCATCTATAATCGGGATTCCTACGCCGGGAAAAGACCCTTTGTATTGCTCCAGTTATAGACCTATCTCTCTCATAAATTTGGATGTTAAACTTTATTTTAAGCTATTAGCCAACAGAATTGTACATATACTCCCTGACATAATACAGGTTGACCAGGTTGGCTTCACCTTCGGTAGGCAAGGGCCTGATAACACCCGTAAATTGCTACAGGTCTTCCTGGAATTGGCTACGAATGGCACTCCCGTCGTGGCCCTGTCTTTGGATGCCGAAAAAGCGTTCGACAGGGTCCGATGGGAGTATATCTGGCAGGTCCTAGAGAAATTCGGCTTTCCTCCGCCATTTGTTAAAATGGTACAGGCACTATACTCTGCTCCTTTTGCTACAATAAGAGGAGTAGGCTTTAGATCCAAACCTTTTCCCATAGCCAATGGCACCCACCAAGGTTGTCCTCTTTCACCCTTGATTTTCGCTATGGTTATGGAACCTTTGGCCCAAGCAATTAGATGCTCCCAGAAAATTGAAGGAGTCCAGATTGGTACAAGATCTGAGAAGATTGCTCTGTTTGCAGATGACCTTACGGTTTTGCTAACCAACCCTATTTCCTCAATTCCAGAAGTCTTCAAGGTCCTAGAATTTTTTGGAACTATAAGCCTATATAAAGTCAACATACTGAAAACGGAGGCCTTGGCCATAAATATTGAACCAAATAATTTGACCCATCTCAAAAATCGATTTGCTTTTACTTGGCATACGGAACTTAATAAACATTTAGGATTCCTACTAGGTCCTGATATACATAAAGTCATTAAACACAATTTTGAGCCATTGCTTATCGAAATAAAAAATCTCTTGCAGAGATGGGATTTTAGGGAAATTTTATGGATGGGTCGTATCTCTACATTGAAAATGTCCATCTTACCCAAAATCCTTTACCTTTTCCGGTGTATACCATACACTATTCCAAAACAGTACCTATCCCAGATCCACTCCTTATTTATTAATTACGTCTGGAGAGGAAAACAACCTAGAGTAGCATCTCGTATTTTTCAACGACCTGTTTATAGGGGTGGCATTGCTTTTCCTAATATATATTTATATCATAACGCAACGAGATCATGATTCATATCTCTGGTTGGAGCAATGAAGAAGAGAAACTTGCTTGGTTTATGATCGAAGCTGCTCTCATCCCTAACTATATTGACCTGAAGGATCTAATCTGGATCCCCAAACACAGGCTCCCTGATCTGAAAATCACAAACAGTATCATACTCAATAATTGCCAGGCCTGGCATCGGCTTAGACATCATAAAGGGATAGCCCCTCATCCCTCTCCCATACACAGCCTTAAGGGTCTACTACATGGCCTCCCGAACATCCATACGCTGGACTGGTCTTCATAGAATATCACTTGTATAGGAGATCTCTACCACCATAAGAAGATGTTGACATCTAGACAATTAGTGCTCCAAATTTAGGAGGCTCCAAGATGGCTTACATTCGAGAGCCATAGAGTATTGAGATACTGTCAGGCTTGGGGATTTCCTAATACAGATCTTAGGGAAAAGACTAACTGGGAAAACAGATGGATACAGGGGACTAAACTTATTAGACCCCTTACAAATCATCACCTGGCCCTGCTAAATGAGCATAGCAAGACGCTTCCGTGACAGATAAAGGCCTGGGGTCGCGAGATGAATACCCAGATCACTCTGGAAGAGGTTGAGCATGCGACAACAATCACCAAGGCTGCGGTACATTGTGTGTCGCACTTAGAGACCTACTTTAAGGTCTTACTAAAATGGTATTTAACTCCTCAGAAGTTAGCTAAGATATACCCGACTGCTTCCCAGCTATGTTGGAGGGAATGTGGCCAACAAGGCTCAGACTTACATATTTGGTGGTCTTTCGAAAAAATTACCCCTCTATGGAATGAGGTTTTCTCTATGCTCACAGACCTGGGGCTTTCACTTCCTAAGTCTCCTACTCTAGCTCTTCTACACATCGGTCTGCAAGATGTGTCATACTCACAGCAATTGATAGCAACAGTGATTCTGCTTGCCACAAAAGTTTGTATCACTAGAACATGGAAAAAGACGGAGGCTCCTAACTTGGCACAGCTACTCCAAATTATGGACTATTTAGCTTCTATGGAACGGGGCTTCTACAATGTTTCAGAGCGTATGAACAAATATTGGTCGATCTGGAGTATCTGGCTCCTGAAACCTCCTTAGGCTGTTGAATATCCTGGACAACCGCTGAGGCTTGGTGACTGGCTTCTTTCCTTCCCCCCTTAACGTGCCTCTTCACATTACTAAATTCCCTATCCCCTTTTTTTTTCTTCTCCTTCTCTTTTCTCTCTCTTTCTTTATTACCTCCTACCTTCTATTCTTGTACTATATCCATGTGATGAGCTGACTTTTCTGACTCAGACGGGAGTAACAAATCTGCACCACACATCATATATCCAATCCGTAAATTAGCGAATCTGCACCTCTACATTTTTTCAGTAAGGATATTCATGTAAATAATTCTACGGATATCTACATAAGAGATAATACCATTCCTCGTAAGATCTCCTTTTCTATGTGCAAAAGAAAGTGTGACCATTTCTTTATGACTTTCAAGTACTTTATGAAAAGAAAAACAAGTTCTATATTTCAGTCATCTATAAAATGTTTTCATATCCTGTACACCCTATTGTTTTGTTTTGTATTTTGCCATGTTTATATTGTGTACTGTGAGTTATTCAATAAAGCTTTTGAAACTTTAAAAAAACAAAAAACAAAAAAAAAACTGTGGTATCAGGAGAGAAACTCTCAGATATATGTATTTTCCCTTAGTGAGAATGTCGTCAGCGTATTGTTGGATATTAACCCTCTAAGATCATCTTTGACAGCTTTATCTGGGATACTCTAGAGGACTATGCCCTTTTGCTTTATAATGAGTAGAGTGATTCTCTACTTTTTTGTAGACAGTTGCTTTCTATCAGAGTATCTATGTCTAGTGTCCTAGAGGGTCTTATATGTTGTTGCCAACCACTTCAGCTAATCAGAATTACAGTAAACTGCCCTAGCCTAGGGGTCAAACTACCATCTTTACAAAGAGCCTGGACATGTTTGCTTAAATCTTTATTTCGGGTCCTATGATCTTCAGTGCCCCTCCTCTTGGTAATGCACTCTCTTTATTTATTCTTTTTATTTGGGATTATATTGTATGAGAGGTACAATTCTATCTTTGCACCGGACCTCAGATCCCACCCAACAAGTGTGCCTTGTCGTTATCAGTATCCCTGATTTCCTCCTTTAAGACACTTTGCTTCAGGCTGGGCTTCCCTATTATGCTTATTATAAGTCTCTTCTCCTTATTTATTCCTTCCGGTTTAAACTAGGTCTGCAAAGGCCGAGAGACTGACTCCTTTATGTCTATGGAGTTCCACCGCCTATCACCCTGTTCAGTATATGGCTCTCTGTGTCTCTGGCTGCTCCTTAAAACTCAGGGTGAGTCACCCTGAGGTTTTTACTTATTGCGTTGTAGAAAATGGTGCTTCCCGACAACCTGAGTCTCTGCATCTACTCCCTCTGCACTTTATTTTTCCCCCCTTCCTCCGGTAGCCTTATATCGCTAGTCACCTCACCTATGGGCCCCTGTTGCTCTGACACGCCTTCTCTCTCAATCTGGTGTCTGGCCCTGGTGAGTATTGTGCAGTTTATAGGGCTGGTACTCACGTCTGTCAGGTGAAGGCCTTTCAGACCGGCTGCTGTATTTTCTAGCTGCTCATTGCCACGGCTAACTGCTCTTGGATACCGGCTATATTCTGGCTATACTTATGAGCTCTGGAGCGGAGCCCAGACCCTCCGGAGCTCTATGGCCTTGAAATTGCTGCCGATGTGGAATACTGCTCTTTCCGCTTCACTTTTTTAAAAAAAATCAGTGCAGATGTGTGTCTCCTCTGTTGCGGGGTTCACTAGAGCTGCAAGGAATTGGTATCTCCCTTATTTTTTAAAGAAAACACTGAAAAAAAAGCTTTTAAACTGAGGGGTTCTCCACATATGCGTCTTGCTAGTTGGATGGTTAGTTCCTCTCACCCACTAAAGAATGTTTTAAAGGGACAGTGTACTGTGAATTTTTTTCTCCTCTTACACGTTATCCTAATTATTTATTTTACCATCTGGGGTGTATAAAATAGTATTAAAATCATATACCTTTATTTTGTCATTTGCAAGATCTGCTCTCGCTGGAAGCTCAGCCCATTTGATTAAGTTGTAGTTTCAATAAGCACATTTTTATACATAAATAAACATAAAAGAGTAATTTTCCATACATTTTAAACTCTGCTGTTGAACAAGTCATTGTACACATTAAGGAGAGAAAAAACATAACAGTACACTGTTCCTTTAAGACTTCAACTATATATCTGTTAAAAGTAATGTTTCCTTTTTTTGCCCAGTTTAAGAGAACACTTTAAATGAGAATGTGAAACAGAAAAGAAGAGCAGAGAGTGAAGATAAAGAGAAACATGAGGAAAAGAAAGAGAATGAGAGAAAACAAGAGTAAAGGTTACAATTATTTTCTTATTTGTCTTAATGAATAAAGAGGCTATCTAACAAAACTCACTTCTGCATTTTATTTGTATGCACTCAGATGGACTTATCTATGCGTGTAGCTGTGATAATTAATTGTACTTAACACTTGTTATTTAATTACAAAGTCATTTAAGGTCACTGTAAGCTTTAGGGCTGGCGCTAGCTAAAAGAAATAAATCCTCTTTCAGCAGTCATGCTTTTTCCAAGAAGAGTTGAATCAAACTTTTGAAATACATTGTGACACCTCTTAGAATTGGCTGAAGGGGTGGCTGCCAGTTCATTATCATCAAGAACCAAAATACTAATAATGTTTTCATTTTGTTTTAAAGAGCATAAGAAACTGACCAAAAATTCATTTTTAATATTAACAATCGGGGAGAATTAAACCTCATAGCTGTAGACCCATGTGCCCTCTTCAGTCTTGAAGGAGTTAAACGAGAATGTGCTTTGTCTGTTTGTCCGGATACTAATATTTTGGCTGTTGAAGCTTCCATCATCTGTTCTGTAGTTCTCAGCAGCCCTGCTCTAATTACGATCTGTCAACACCGATAAAAGCAGAGCACTCAGTCAACTAATTAAGCATCACTTTAAGGCTCTAATATTGAAATTCTGGTTGCTAATTATATTGGCGGATGAAAAGAAAATGTTTTATGTATGGCTAGATAGCTGGGGATTACCACACAGCAGACCACATACTACAGATACTGATTTGTCAGACTCAAAACATAAATTTCTATATTACTAAACGAAGCAGCCGTGTATGTAGTTAAGAGTCACAGTAAGACTTCTCATCCAAGAGTTTGCAATTATATTTGAGAGCAGCAGCGTGTTAACTTCAAAATATTTTAAAATGTACTAAACTATACACTTGTTTTAATATGATTTCTAGTATAGAGTCCTACATGTAAGCTCACAAGCCTAGCTGGTCTGTAAGTCACCTTCATGCAAGCCGTGATCTTCACCAGTTGGTAACTCATGGGCAGAGCCGTCAAACCATATTGCAGCCAATTTTCTTTTACTTATTTTTGATCCTAATTGAATAAAGAAGATATTTACTAAGGATGAGCATGGGTAAAATCTTTGTTGCATCCAAAATTTTCGTTTAGCTAAAAAACAAATTTTGGTTTTAGTTTATGGGGCCGATTTATGAAGATGTGGGCTGACTTGATCTGCCATAGCATAAGCTGTCGGCATTTATCATTGCACAAGAATTTTGTGTGAAATGCTTGTGCAATGCCGACCCCTGCAGATTCACGGCCAATCGGCCGCTTGCAGGGGGTGTCAATCATCCCGATCGTATCCGATCTGGATGATCGCTGTCCGCCGTCTCAGAGGTGGTGGACAAGTTAAGGGGCAGCGGTCTTATAACATCTGCTTCTTAACTTATGTTTCGCAGCTACATAAATCAGCCCCTATGTTCGTTCATGGTTGCATTCGTTTTAGACTAACCATATTCCTTTATGTTATTTTATCAAGCGAAGCTTTTTTGCCAGTTACAAAAAAGGGAATAATGTTTGCAATATGTGTATAATACAAAACAGACATGTTTTCCTTGGAATTTCACATACAAATAATCAATGTGAAGCTTTAATAGTCTGCAAAGTTTGCTTTGCTTTTTGTTTCTTCTTCTTCTTCCCTGTTGGGCTGTCAATAAATGCAGAAAACTGCTTAACTTCCCAGAGCTATAATCATGTTTACTTATCAAACAATCCCTCTTATTGACAGTGAGTTTAGTAGTTGCCTGGCTTGCCTATACAACAATCACAGCTTGATAATTACATCTGAAATCCTGTGGTTAGACACAATCATGTTTATGAATTCTGCATGCTGTATCATTTTCAGCAGTGAGTGCCTGCCACAAAGAACTTGCATTTTGATCTTAAATTGAAAAGGTCATTTTGTACTGCAGATTAGACTATTGTATTATTTTTGTCATATTTTTGTACTATTTTCTTTTCCCTCTGAAACACCAATTAACGGCCAGATCACAAGTGGAACGCTAATTAATGCTCTCACTCGAGCGTTAACTACGCAAATTTTGGTTTTAGTTTGGCTGTTTGCGCATCAGGTTGCGCTCGTATTATCACTTGAAAGTAAACTTTTTCGCTCCGCACTAACCCGACGAACGTTCATGTATTCCCCCATATAAGTCAATGGAGAAAAACACCAGTGGAAAAAAAACCTAACACCCTATTTGCGTTCAACCCGATTGCATATTCTCATGTGCGCTAACCCGACATGACAATATGTATATGTATACTTCACATTCCAATGTTCTTTACATATATAGCTATATATTTATATATATATATATATGTATATATATATATATATATATATATATATATATATATATATATATATATATATATATATATATATATATATATATATATATATATATATATATATGTCATGCTTCTTATGCAATTTCCAGTAATCACTACTGTACCTTTAAGGAACTCCGTTGTAGCCTCTGCTAGTCTATATAAGTTGGGACACGCCCTCTCCAACCTGCTTCAGTATTGTTTCACACTCCGTGGACGAAGGAGCTTTCCTGACTACCAAGACTCTCAAGCTAATAATTGCCTGAATTGCCTTTGAGTACTACGACTCTCTGCCTAGGATTCTACACCTCAAAGGCCCATTTTCCTGTCTGTCCATTAAACCACCGGACTCCTCAACCGCTTGCTAAATCCGGCTCACAAAACAGCTGATGTGTCAGAGACGCTGAGAGTGCCGTTCACGCACGCACTTCTCTACTCAGCCTGACAGGTTTTCTCGGTCACACCCCCACCGGCTCCAGCTTCACAGGATCTTACAGCGATACTTGCCTGTCAGCTCAGGCTTACACACATCGCTACTCCTGCAAAGATCCGGTCACTGCATATCTCAAACATAACAGCTGACATCCGTCTAGTTGGAACTTCTACTATCCGTTTCAGTTAGTTGCTGCATAGTGCAGCTTGCAAGTGAAGGAATCGGTAGTAACAAGCCAGACAGCTTTCAAGTTTGGAGTCGCCTTCTCACGGATGGTAGCCAAGTACTCACCACTATAAAATAGTGTTTTTCAACTACCAAATTATTATCCTTACCTCCTCTCAGAATATAATGAGCAGGATTAACTCTCACCAGAGAAAAGTATAGGAATGCCCTTCCTGCCTAGTAATTGTTACTTAGAGTGTTATTTCTTTGTAACTAGCTACACAGGCATACATATACAGTTGTGACCCACAAGTTACCAGTTACTTGATCTGTTACATAATACTGAAGCCCTAAAAAATATGGATCCAGCAGAGTTGCCTCAGATTGTATATGCACTCTCACAGAGAGTGGATCAATTGAGCCAGGGGCTCAGAGAACTACAGGTACAGAATGAAAGCTTAAGTGGAATAATAAAGGAAGCAATTGTCAAACCTGCAGCTATAGATAACACCCCAGAACCCCAAGTCTCTATGCCTGACAAATTCTATGGGGACAGGGCTTTATTTATACAATTTAAAAATTCCTGCAATCTCTTATTCAGTCTTAAACCCAATACTTATTCCACTGAACGCATAAAGGTATTGACTGTGATCTCTTTCCTCAGAGGAGAACCTAGAATTTGGGCAGACTCCTTTTTCGAACAAGACCACTCTATCCTTGCTTCTCTGGAAGATTTCTTCAAAGAGATGGGGGTACTATACCAAGATGTTAACAAACAGCTCACCGCTGAAACCAAAATGAGGTCGCTTAAACAGGGTAAAAAAACAGTTGAAGACTATCTCCCGGACTTCAAGCAATATTGCAAGGATACAGAGTGGAGTGATATCGCTCTCAGGAATCAGTACCGCTTAGGGTTATCAGATTCAGTTAAAGACAAATTGGCCCGTACTGAGCTCCCAAAAACTCTAGAGGGCTTGATATCCTTAAGCCTTTAGATTGATAGAAGGCTAAGGGAGTGAAGAAACGAGAGACAAGGCTTGGATACTATCAATAGACCATCCTCCACCTACCAGAAACCATCTATTACCCAATTACAAGAACCTATGGACCTAGGGTTCACCAAAGGATCCTTGCATCCAGAGGAAAGGAACCGCATATGCATAAACAATCTATGAATGTACTGTGCATCCAGCTCACACTCAGTAAAGGAGTGTCCCATCCTACAAAGACAGAAAAGGTGTAAGTGTACACAAAATTCAACTTGTTTAACCACCAAAATTAAACATGTCGCTTACTGTTCCCTATCTCTCTCATTACAGTAGGATCATCATCAGGTGCACAGTGAAGCAATCATAGACTCTGGGGCTCACACTTGTTTAATTGATTCTGTACTTGTCAAAGTCAATAAAATTCCCACTGTTTTGAAAGCAAACCCAGTCTCTATTAGAGTCATTGACAGTACATTGATCAACACAGGGCCTGTAACTCATCAGACAATACCCATTAAGGTCACCACTTTATCAGCTCATGTAGAATACATATCTTTTGATATAATCTCATTACCTTTCGGCTAGATTTAGAGTTTTGTCGGTAACGACCCGCGTAGCTAACGCTGGCTTTTTTCCCCCCGCATCTTTTAAATACCGCTGGTATTTAGAGTTCATAGAAGGGCTGCGTTAGGCTCCAAAAAGGGAGCATATAGCATATTTACCGCCACTGCAACTCTCAATACCAGCGGTGCTTACGGACGCGGCCAGCTTAAAAAACGTGCTCGTGCATGATTCCCCCATAGAAAACAATGGGGCATTTTGAGCTGAAAAAAAACCTAACATCTGCAAAAAAGCAGCGTTCAGCTCCTAACGCAGCCCCATTGTTTCCTATGGGAAAACACTTCCTACGTCTGCACCTAACACCCTAACATGAACCCCGAGTCTAAACACCCCTAACCTTACACTTATTAACCCCTAATCTGCCGCCCCTGCTATCGCTGACACCTGCATATTTTTTTAACCCCTAATCTGCCGCTCCGTACACCGCTGCAACCTACGTTATCCCTATTAACCCCTAATCTGCTGTCCCTAACACCGCCGACCCCTATATTATATTTATTAACCCCTAATCTGCCGCCCCCAACGTCACCTCCACCTACCTACAATTATTAACCCCTAATCTGCTGACCGGACCTCACCGCTACTATAATAAAGTTATTAACCCCTAATCCGCCTCACTCCCGCCTCACTAACCCTATAATAAATAGTATTAACCCCTAATCTGCCCTCCCTAACATCGCTGACACCTAACTTCAAGTATTAACCCCTAATACCCTGACCGGACCTCACCGCTACTCTAATAAATTTATTAACCCCTAAAGCTAAGTCTAACCCTAACACTAACACCCCCCTAAGTTAAATATAATTTTTATCTAACGAAATAAATTAACTCTTATTAAATAAATGAATCCTAATTAAAGCTAAATACTTACCTGTAAAATAAACCCTAATATAGCTACAATATATATTCTAATTATATAGTAGCTATTTTAGGATTAATATTTATTTTACAGGCAACTTTGTATTTATTTTAACCAGGTACAATAGCTATTAAATAGTTATTTACTATTTAATAGCTACCTAGTTAAAATAATTACAAAATTACCTGTAAAATAAATCCTAACCTAAGTTACAATTAAACCTAACACTACACTATTAATAAATTAATTAAATACAATACCTACAAATAAATACAATTAAATAAACTCATTAAAGTACAAAAAATAAAAAAGAACTAAGTTACAAAAAATAAAAAAATATTTACAGACATTAGAAAAATATTATAACAATTTTAAGCTAATTACACCTACTCTAAGCCCCCTAATAAAATAACAAAGACCCCCAAAATAAAAAAATGCCCTACCCTATTCTAAATTAAAAAAGTTCAAATCTCTTTTACCTTACCAGCCCTTAAAAGGGCCTTTTGTGGGGCATGCCCCAAAGAAAACTGCTCTTTTGCCTGTAAAAAAACCCCCATACAATACCCCCCCAACATTACAACCCACCACCCACATACCCCTAATCTAACCCAAACCCCCCTTAAATAAACCTAACACTAAGCCCCTGAAGATCTCCCTACCTTGTCTTCACCACACCGGGTTCACCGATCCGTCCTGGCTCCGACGTCTTCATCCAAGCCCAAGCGGGGGCTGAAGATGTCCATGATCCGGCTGAAGTCTTGATCCAAGCGGGAGCTGAAGAGGTCCATGATCCGGCTGAAGTCTTCATCCAAGCGGGAGCTGAAGAGGTCCATGATCCGGCTGAAGTCTTCTATCAAGCGGCATCTTCAATCTTCTTTCTTCCGGATCCATGTTCATCCCGCCGACGCGAAACATCCATCTTCACCGACGACTTCCCGATGAATGACGGTTCCTTTAAGGGACGTCATCCAAGATGGCGTCCCTCGAATTCCGATTGGCTGATAGGATTCTATCAGCCAATCGGAATTAAGGTAGGAAAATTCTGATTGGCTCAAGTTCAATCCGATTGGCTGATCCAATCAGCCAATCAGATTGAGCTTGCATTCTATTGGCTGATCGGAACAGCCAATAGAATGCGAGCTCAATCTGATTGGCTGATTCCATCAGCCAATCAGAATTTTCCTACCTTAATTCCGATTGGCTGATAGAATACTATCAGCCAATCGGAATTCGAGGGACGCCATCTTGGATGACGTCCCTTAAAGGAGCCTTCATTCGTCGGTAGTCCATCGGGGAAGAAGGATGTTCCGTGTCGGCGGAATGAAGATGGATCCTGAAGAAGAAGATTGAAGACCCCGCTTGGAAGATAACATCGCTGGGATGGAAGACTTCTTCAGCGCCGCTTGGAAGATGACATCGCCCGGATGGAAGACTTCTTCAGCGCCGCCTGGAGGATCACTTCATCGGATAGAAGACTTCTTCAGCGCCCCTTGGAGGATCACTTCTGCCGGATCTCCTCTTCGGTTCCATCGGTGGCTCGGCTGAGTGAAGACGACTCAAGGTAGGATGATCTTCATGGGGGTAGTGTTAGGTTTATTTAAGGGGGGTTTGGGTTAGATTAGGGGTATGTGGGTGGTGGGTTTTAATGTTGGGGGGGTTGTATTTTTCTTTTACAGGCAAAAGAGCAGTTTTCTTTGGGGCATGCCCCACAAAAGGCACTTTTAAGGGCTGGTAAGGTAAAAGAGCTTTGAACTTTTTTAATTTAGAATAGGGTAGGGCATTTTTTTATTTTGGGGGGCTTTGTTATTTTATTAGGGGGCTTAGATTAGGTGTAATTAGCTTAAAATTGTTTTAATATTTTTAAAATGTTTGTAACTTATTTTTTTTATTTTTTGTAACTTAGCTTTTTTTATTTTTTGTACTTTAGTTAGTTTATTTAATTGTATTTATTTGTAGGTATTGTATTTAATTAATTTATTGATAGTGTAGTGTTAGGTTTAATTGTAACTTAGGTTAGGATTTATTTTACAGGTAATTTTGTAATTATTTTAACTAGGTAGCTATTGTACCTGGTTAAAATAAATACAAAGTTGCCTGTAAAATAAATATTAATCCTAAAATAGCTACAATATAATTATTTGTTATATTGTAGCTATATTAGGGTTTATTTTACAGGTAAGTATTTAGCTTTAAATAGGAATAATTTATTTAATAAGAGTTAATTTATTTCGTTAGATTTAAATTATATTTAACTTAGGGGGGTGTTAGTGTTAGGGTTAGACTTAGCTTTAGGGGTTAATAAATTTAATAGAGTAGCGGTCAGGTCCGGTCGGCAGATTAGGGGTTAATACTTGAAGTTAGGTGTCGGCGATGTTAGGGAGGGCAGATTAGGGGTTAATACTATTTATTATAGGGTTATTGAGGTGGGAGTGAGGCGGATTAGGGGTTAATACATTTATTATAGTAGCGGTGAGGTCCGGTCGGCAGATTAGGGGTTAATAATTGTAGGTAGGTGGAGGCGACATTGGGGGCGGCAGATTAGGGGTTAATAAATATAATATAGGGGTCGGCGGTGTTAGGGGCAGCAGATTAGAGGTTCATAGGGATAACGTAGGTTGCGGCGGTGTACGGAGCGGCAGATTAGGGGTTAAAAATTTTCAATAGAGTGGCGGCGATGTGGGGGGACCTCGGTTTAGGGGTACATAGGTAGTTTATGGGTGTTAGTGTACTTTAGAGCACAGTAGTTAAGAGCTTTATGAACCGGCATTAGCCCAGAAAGCTCTTAACTCCTGACTTTTTTTCTGCGGCTGGAGTTTTGTCGTTAGATTTCTAACGCTCACTTCAGCCAAGACTCTAAATACCGGCATTAGAAAGATCCCATTGAAAAGATAGGATACGCAAATGGCGTAGGGGGATCTGCGGTATTGAAAAGTCGCGGCTGCAAAGTGAGCGTTAGACCCTTTCCTGACTGACTCTAAATACCAGCGGAAGCCCAAAACCAGCGTTAGAAGCCTCTAACGCTGGTTTTGACGGCTAACGCCAAACTCTAAATCTAGCCGTTTATTTCCTTTAGTACCTGGATTGCAGTGGTTACAAACACATCAACCTACTATTTATTGGGATTGCCTGGAGGTACAGTTCCACTCAGATTACTGTAAGAACACTTGCTTTCCACACCCTAGCATATGCCAAACGAGGATAGCACAGTTACCACTGGAATATCAGGATTACCAAGATGTGCTTGGTGAAAAAGAGGCTAAAACACTTCCACCACATCGTCATTATGACTGTCTAATTAAGCTTCTTCCAGGATCAACGATTCCCTATGGACATATATATCCGCTCTCACAACCGAAATTGGAACACCTCAAAACCCATATTTCAGAGAATCTACGTAAAAGGTTTATTCAGCCATCTACTTTACCAGCCGGAGCTGGCATATTTTTTGTAAGGAATAAGGATCACTCCCTCAGACCAATAATCGACTACAGGGAGCTCAATAAACGGACAGTCAAAAATCGCTATCCACTCCTGTTGATTCCGGAACTTATAGAGCAACTCAGTCATGCAAAAATCAACACAAAGTTGGACCTCAGAGGCGCCTGTAATCTCATACGGATCCGAAAAGGAGACAAATGGCTCACAGCCTTCAGAATATGGGTTATATGAGTACAAAGTGATGCCATTCGGCCTCTGTAATGCCCCAGCTACCTTCCAATACCTCATTAATGATATTTTCTGTGACCTTTTGGACATCTGTGTAGTCATTTACTTAGTTGATATTCTTGTTTATTCTGATAACCTAGAAGATAAAAAAAAACATGTTTGTTGGGTACTCACTCGGCTACGACAACACCTTCTTTTTGCCAAGCTGGAAAAATGTATTTTCCATACATCAGAAATTAAATTATTGGGGTATACAATCACTCTGAAAGGAATACAGATGGACAACACCAAAGTTGATACTATTAGGAACTGGCCTGCACCCACTTCAAAAAAGGACCTACAGAGATTCGTAGGGTTTTCTAACTATTACAGGAAATTTATAAAGAACTACTCTTCTATCACAAAACCACTAACCATCTTAACGAGTGCTAATACCCCTTTCGTACGTACCCCTGAAAAACAAACCATCTTCACAACGCTAAAAGAAAGATTTACGCAATCACCAATACTACAATACCCAGATCCAGATTCCCAATACATCCTCGAAGTGGATGCATCCGATTACACCATTGGTTCTATCTTGTCTCAACGCAAAGCTCCAGATACTCCAATACATCCAGTCGCATTCTATTCCAGGGTAATGTCCCCATCCGAATATAACTATCCCATTGGTGAAAAAGAACTGCTAGTAATTAAGGCTTCCCTTGATGTGAGAATTCAGGTCTGAAATTCTTATATTTAATATGATTTTTAATTTTAATGATATAGTAAATGTTTGTATTCATAATCTCCAATAATACCATAGCTTAGATATTAGGAACCTGTATGAATACAATATTACTAATAGATTTGTGGTTTGTGTCACAAAACTATTTTACTCTATAGTTGTGACAGACTTAATTTAAATGTTGAGAGATCAGAGAAATGGGTAGGTATGTAAATATCATGAATGAGATATGACAATCTGGATATGTTATTTTTGATTGGTGGTTCAGTGTACAGAATCCCAAATAGGCTTAGAAACATGTATGGTTGGTAAAGATGAGTTTGAACATTAAACAAATGATAATGACCTAGGACATGATATTAAGTTTGTTTGTAAGTTATAATCCTCAAATTGACCACTGAAATTGACCATAAGAATATCGTCTAGGTAGACAATTACGCACACATCCATGAATTCTTTGAAGATTTCATTTATAAAGAACTGGAATGTGGCGGGGGCATTCGTCAGACCAAAGGGCATAACATTACATTGAAATAGCCCATATCTTGTTTTGAAAGCTGTCTTCCACTCATCTCCGGATCTCATACGTATTAAATTGTATGCACCTTTTAGATCTAACTTGGTAAATATGGTTGCACCACTAAGGCGTTCAATTATCTCCGGGATGAGTGGTAATGGGTATCTGTTTTTTATGGTAACAGCGTTGAGGGCTCGGTGATCTATTATTGGTCTGAGTGTGCCATCTTTGTTAGTAACAAAGAAGATAGCAGAGGTGACTGGTGAAGAAGATGGGGAAATGAAACCCTTTCTGAGGTTTTCATCCAAATATTCTCTTAGATGTTGCAATTCTTTTTGTGAGAGAGGAACTATTTTTCCTGATGGTATCTCTACCCCTGGTTTAGTGTCAATCGGACAATCAAAATGCCTATGAGGTGGGAGTGATTCAGCGTTTTTTAGATTAAACACATCATTGAAATCATGATATTCATGTGGTAATGCAGAACCTATGTGTCCAATGTTAACATATGGATAACATGTCTTTTGGCAATATTGTGAAAGGAAGGTGATTTTATTTTGGGACCAATCTATGGATGGATTATGTTTTTGTAACCAGGGTAACCCAAGTACTATGGGATGAATTGAACTAGGAATAATATCATATGATAGAAACTCTTTGTGTCCATCTGGTGGGATGGTTAACAATGGTATTGTGTGGTGAGTGATAGGTCCCTTTAAGATCTGAGTACCATCTATTACCCTTACAAAGACAGGAGAGGATTTCAGCAGAATAGGTATTTTATTTTGTTTTACTATTGATTCAACAAGGAATATACCATCAGCTCCGGAATCAATAATGGCTTCGTTCTGAAGTTGCAGACTGTCCCACTGTAAAGATAATGTTAATGACAGGTGTGATGGTTGTTTAAATTTTTCACATGCACAATTAAGCGACAACTTACCCTTCTTTTGACGAGAAAGGATAGGACACGAGGCAACATCGTGTTCTTTGTTTGCGCAATAGAGGCAGAGATTAGCTGACCTCCTTCTCCTTTGTTTTTCTTCCAGACTTAGAGGTCCGCGAATGGTACCTATTTCCATTGGTATAGGAATTGAATGAGTCTTTTCTTTATAGGATTGAAAAGATCTTTTGGGTGTTGATTCATAATTATGTTTTTCAGTCTTCCTTTCGCGATACCTTCTATCCATTGCTATGCACAATTTGATTAATGCATCCAAACTTTCAGGGAAATCCACTCTAGAAAGTTCATCTTTTAAATATTCAGATAAACCTAGGCGGAACTGATTCTTCAGGCTAACTGAGTTCCACTCTGAATCCGTGGCCCAAAGCTGGAAGTCCGCAATGTAATCTTCCAGTGGTCTTTTTCCCTGTTTAAGGGATCTTAATCTGTGTTCAGCGGTTTGCTGTTTATTTATATCTTCGTAGAGTATGGCCATTGTTTGAAAAAAGTTTTCCAGGGAATTTAGAATTGGATCTTCTGTTTCAAGAAATCTATCTGCCCATGTTCTGGGCTCTCCAGTGAGGTAGGAGATAGCTGTAAAAACTTTGATCTCTTCAGATCGGTAGGTTCGTGGTTTCAGAGTGAATAACAGTATACAAGCATTCTTATATTCACGAAATTTCGTGCGATCACCGGCGAATGGTGTTGGAGAATTAACCTGTGGTTCAGGAGTCTCATTAGCTTTTTGGGTCACAAATTCATTTATTATTTGTTTTAGAGCGCTGTTCTCATTTTTAAATTCGGTTAGACCTTGAGCCAAAATTTCCACTTTTTGATTTAGTGAGGAGATTTGGTTGGCCATTTCTATAGGATTCATGTTGTACCTAGAAATATGTGTCTTAGAATTAATATTTAATATTTTGGGCTTGATTATTCTGTGAGAATACAGGTCTGAAATTCTTATATTTAATATGATTTTTAATTTTAATGATATAGTAAATGTTTGTATTCATAATCTCCAATAATACCATAGCTTAGATATTAGGAACCTGTATGAATACAATATTACTAATAGATTTGTGGTTTATGTCACAAAACTATTTTACTCTATAGTTGTGACAGACTCAATTTAAATGTTGAGAGATCAGAGAAATGGGTAGGTATGTAAAAATCTGGATATGTTATTTTTGATTGGTGGTTCAGTGTACAGAAGCCCAAATAGGCTTAGAAACATGTATGGTTGGTAAAGATGAGTTTGAACATTAAACAAATGATAATGACCTAGGACATGATATTAAGTTTGTTTGTAAGTTATAATCCTCAAATTGACCACTGACATCATTGTATTAAATATACGTAGTATGGATAATAATCCCTTCTTAGACTTAAGATCATTCAGTAATGCATTACATTCAGTTTCTGTCCAAGCATGCTTATTAAATTAATCGTTGGTGCAAATACCTTACAGAGAATGGTTTTAGGTTTATGAGAGGTTGTTTGTCTTACATGTGAAGTGGAGATCCAAGCGTCTAATGAGAAAGCAGGAGAGCAGCGTCTGAGGAGAGCAGCAAGTTACCGACTCTGGCGTGCTGCGCAGTGTATCAGCGAGAGCGGAGATGACGTCACCAACAGCCTGAGCGTCCTTTCCCAGGCTGAATCGAAAAGAGCTGCAGCTACTCACAGCTGTTAAAGCATACAAAGTAGAACACTCCTAATTTGCAAGGAGTAAGGTTATAATAAAGTTAAAGTATTCTCTTACATAAAAGGTACTTGTAGATATGCTTGTAAAAGTAGAGCTTAAGTTCAGGAATGAGAATGGCTTAACAATCTTTAGAAGATAGAGAGACTTTGCAGTTGTCCCCTATTTCTCTTTAATAATCAAGCAATGATTTCTGGGAAAAGTGGTGTTTAAATAGGAATTTGTTTGGGGAGGAGAACTTGTCTTAAAGGCATAGTGAGAAGCCAAATGCTGACACTTGAACACTGGAGACATCTCTTGGAAGAGACTAAATACCCCATATTGATCTACACGGATCACAAAAATCTTGAATATTTGCAGACCAACAGAACTCTCTCTGCCAGACAACTGAGATGGAGCCTTTTCCTTTCAAGATTTCAGTTTCATATAACGTACCAACCAGGTTGTAAGAATGGTAAGGCTGATGCCCTCTCACGAAAGGATAAAAGACCTACATCCTTTGACCAACCAGTAACCGTCATCTCTCTGGAACAGATTATTGCTCTATCCCCAACTTATCCAGTACAATTGAAGCAAGCCCAAAATGAAGACCCCGGATATTTCATCACTCAAACTTGAATTAGGTGTGGATGGATTAAACTACCATGAAAAAAGGCTCTATGTACCTCCGTCGCTATGATCCACTATACTACAGGAACATCATGACTCTCCTATGGCCAGACATCACGGTGTTAACAAAAATATTGATTTACTTTCTAGAACCTATTGGTGGCCATCCATAAGGACATCAGTCAAGCAATATATTCAATCATGCCACACCTGTACAGTCTCCAAGACCGAGTGACGACCTCCTTTTGGTCTCCTGCTACCCCTGCAAATTCCAGACAGACCCTGGCAAACAATTGGGATGGATTTTATAGTTGAACTACCCAACTCCAATGGGTATAATACCATACTTGTTGTGGTCGATCATTTGACTAAAATGGCACATTTCTTGCCCTACCATAAGTTACCCACCTCTTCTGAAACTGCCATGATATTCTTTAACAATGTCATCAAGTTACATGGGATGCCTCAATCAATAATAACAGACAGGGGGACTCAATTCACATCCCGATTCTGGAAACAACTATGCAAAACTATGCAGGTAGAACATCGTTATTCCTCATCATTTCATCCACAGTCCAATGGTCAAACTGAGAGAGTTAATCAATGGTTGGAGCAGTATATAAGATGCTACTGCTCATCAACAATCCCTCTGGTATCAATATTTACCCATGGCAGAGTATGCCTACAACAACTCTGTTAGTTCCACAACACAAAAGACACCGTTCTATGCAAACTATGGGTTCCATCCAAACTTCAAACTCCATCCACAAACGGACACCACCTGTCCACAGGTGGATGATGTTACTAATACCTTCTTGGAACAATTCCAGCACTTGAAGGCAAATATCACCAATGCCCAAGATCGACAAAGGAACTATTACAACGCAAGACATCGGCTACCACCTGATTACAAGGTAGGCGATCTAGTTTGGCTGTCTACGAAAAATATAAAACTTTCAGCTCCTAGTAAGAAGCTCAGCACCACCTACATCGGTCCTTTTTCCAATAACTATGCTTGTGAATGTTAACGCAGTTACCCTCGCATTGCCCCCAGCTTATAGATTGCATCCCACTTTTCATGTCTCCCTTTTGAAGTCCTACCGTGAGACTAGACAAACCGGGAACACTGCTCCACCTGAAAATCGAGTCCGATCAGGAGTATGAGGTTGATTCAGTCTTGGATTCCCGCATTTCTAAAGGTGAACTTCAGTATTTGATACATTGGAAGGGCTATGACTCTGATGAAGACTCTTGGGATCCCTCTTCGAACATTCAGGCACCCAGACGGGGTATGTCATGCTTCTTTTGAATTTTCCAGTAATCACTACTGTACCTTTAAGGAACTCCGTTGTGGCCTCTGCTAGTCTATATAAGTTGGGACACGCCCTCTCCAACCTGCTTCAGTATTGTTTCACACTCCGTGGACAAAGGAGCTGAGCTCTCCTGACTACCAAGACCTCAAGGTTTTATCGGTCACACCCCAACCGGCTCCAGCTTCACAGGATCTCACAGCGATACTTGCCTGTCAGCTCAGGCTTACATACATCGCTACTCCTGCAAAGATCAGGTCACTGCATATCTCAAACATAACAGCTGACATCCATCTAGTTGGAACTTTTACTATCTGTTTCAGTTAGTTCCTGCATAGTGCAGCTTGCAAGTTAAGGAATCGGCAGTAACAAGCCAGACAGCTTTCAAGTTTGGAGTTGCCTTCTCACGGACGGTAGCCAAGTACTCACCACTATAAAATAGTGTTTTTCAACTACCAAATTATTATCCTTACCTTCTCTCAGATTATAATGAGCAGGATTAACTCTCACTAGAGAAAAGTATAGGAACGCCATTCCTGCCTAGTAACTGTTACTTAGAGTGTTATTTCTTTGTAACTAGCTACACAGGCATACATATACATAATTTCATTATCTGCAGTTGTGATCCACAAGTTACCAGTTACTTGATCTGTTACAATATTTTTATATATATACACACACAGAGAGAAGCACACTCACAGGAACAAACAACTGGCTCAATACCATTGTTAGCCTGTTTACCACCTGGGTGTTGCTTCGTTTAGCCCAGTAATGCTTTTTACAGAGTAGAACTTTCCTGTAGCATATCAGGCTGGTCCCGCCTATTACAGTCAATCCAGCACCGAAATACCAGGCAATTCCTCTCTGAACAAGGAACACAGCGACCCCAGATGATCGGTCTTCATTGAGCCTCGTCAGTGAGGTGTAGACATATTCCTCTAAGCACACTGAGCAAGGAGTCCCCGTCTGGTTTCCCCTTTTTCTGACTCGTATTTATTTACTTGGTCCTGCAGTTTTTTTTATCCAATCCTCATTCACATCTCTTTGTAATTTGAAAATATTGTAGTTCTCATATGTAGCTATTTCAGTTCTGATTAGTATTAGTAGTCTCCCAACTTCTTGTATTACAAGGAGGACCAAGTCAAGTGAGCACTTATTTTCTTTGACTATCTATGTGGATCTTGATTTAGGGTTTGTTTTTATATTCCCTAGCAATGTTCATTTTTTTTTAACCAATGAGAGCCATGATACCATTTCCTAATAATTTTAGTATGTACTTTAATATGGTCAGTGTATATTGTTCACGTCCTTAAGCTACCCTGGTTATTTAATTCTACACAATTTTATTTTGTTAGTTGTCAACAGTAGCATTATATGCTTATACGCTTATATATATGTTTTTTTTATATATATATTTGGTTGTCCTGATAACAATTAAATACACCAGGGTTGTTATTATTATTTTTTCACAATTGCTTAGACTAATATGTACATCTTCTTTTTCACGTTATCATTAAGTTGGATAGATACTTTAGTATCTGCTTGTCGTAGTGCTGTGATAAGATGTTCCTTTTAGCGCTACTTGTTTATTACGTTACCATGGTAACCAGACATAGTACATAGTACATAGTACATTATTTAATGCCTATTGTATTTGTATTTGTATTTTTATTTGTGTGCGCTTTATGATGTACTTCTTACTAGTACTTTTGGCTAATGGATTGCATTGTCATGCTATGTTATATTTTATCCTTTCTAGCTGTTTACACATTGCCCGGGGCGGTGACGTCACGTCGTGGGCGGACCAACCCTGAGAGCGTGTTCCCTGCGTTCTATGGCATTTACTTATGGTGGTGGGTAAGTTAGTAATTTTCACTTACTTGTCTGAGGACGGACAGTTGTCCGAAAACGTTTACTACAGTAAAGTGTGTTGATTGATAAGTTGCATGGAGTTCTCTGAAGGGGCACAAAGAAAAAACCATCACCAGCACCCCAGAAATGACACCTGAGAATATAATGGTAAACCTTAGTGAACAACAGTTAAATACTTTGGAAATACAAGTACTCAACAAGGGTTTAACTTTTATTCCTACCTTTGACTTATTTATAGACATGACAAAATTTAAGAGACAACTGCAATTAAATGAGAAATTCGGTAACCACCCACAGGATCAACAAAGATTTCGGGCAAAATCAAAATATACTCCGACATCAACAAACCCAAGTATCACCACGTTCTATCCTTGAAAGAAATGGAAGATACCATAAAAGTACATGGTAAGGATACATTTAACAATCTTTCATCCATGAACGGGAGGTACTAAAAAATCTAGCAGAGGAAAAATGCCTTATCATAAGGGAAGCAGATAAAGGTAGAGTCATAGTGCTTATGAACTATGTGGATTATAGGTCTGAGATAATTCGACAACTGTCGGACCCTTTGACGTACAAAGAACTACAGGGTGACCCCACTACAAGCTTCAAAAATCAAATAGATGACTATCTTGAGAGCATGTTCATACAAGGCTTCATCGACAAAAGCACACTTATGTACTTAACTACTGCCAACCCCAGGATATAGGACCGGTATTTTATACACTGCCTAAAATCCACAAAAGCCTGGTTGCACCACCTGGGAGGCCTATTGTATCAGCTATAGGCTCGATTTTACAACCGATAGCTACTTTTGTGGATGCTTAGACTAATATGTACATCTTCTTTTTCGCGCTATCATTAAGTTGGATAGATTCTTTAGTATCTGCTTGTCGTAGTGCTGTGATAAGATGTTCTTTTTAGCGCTACTTGTTTATTACGTTACCATGGTAACCAGACATAGTACATAGTACATTATATAATGCCTATTGTATTTGTATTTGTATTTTTATTTGTGTGCGCTTTATGAATTCCTTCTTACTAGTACTTTTGGCTAATGGATCGCATTGTCATGTTATGTTATATTTTATCCTTTCTAGCTGTTTACACATTGCCCGGGGCGGTGACGTCACGTCGTGGGCGGACCAACCCTGAGAGCGTGTTCCCTGCGTTCTATGGCATTTACTTATGGTGGTGGGTATGTTAGTAATTTTCACTTACTTGTCTGAGGACAGACAGTTGTCCGAAAACGTTTACTACAGTAAAGTATGTTGATTGATAAGTCCCGTGGAGTGCTCTTTATTTCCTCACAGTGCTGTGGAGACTGGAGTGTGGTCTGTACTTTATATATATATATATATATATATATATATATATATATATATATATATATATATATATATATATATATATATATATAATTACTTAAATAGTGGAGAGAGAGTTTCACCTATTAATGATGTATATATTTATAATTAATTGTGTGCTAGAGATCTCTAGCTCAAAAGACACTCTTATACAAAATAAGGTTTTGGTGCAGACCCTTTAGAAGTTAATTTATTTATAAATTTCAAGGAAGAAAATCGTAGGAAGGGTTCAGACTCTTTGTTTTTTTTTTTTACAAAGAAAGGGAATACAGCACTCTTTAATATATTAAAGCATTTATTTTATTTTACCAATAAATAAAATTACCATATCATGACTTAATCTGGAAATCACTTTAAAAAACTTCCAAAATTCATAAAACATGATAATTACTATCTACTAGGCATAACAGTTACTGAAAAAGCACCTAAAGTAGCCACATTTATACCATTTTAGTACAGATGTATATGTACCCTTAGATGCAAACATTTACCCCTTATGAATGCCCTTCAAGAGACAAACGGGATCAAATTTAAACAGGCACTTTGTTATCAAGAACACTGTTTTCAGCGCTAGCAAATCCACAGTGTTCTCTGCAAATAAGGAATCCTTAAATTTGAGACTCCAAACTTGATCACAAAGACTGTTCGCAAATTACCGCACCTTAAATCAGTCCCAAAAAAACATGCGTGTTAGCAGGCAGGTATGCAAACAAATCATAGGCCAAATTAAAGGGGATGCCCGAAAGTGACCGTAGTATTTCAACCGCTCTTAAGGTTTGTCCATATGGCTTTCACCCTTTATTAAATGGATACAAAATAGAAAAAGTACCTTTCCTCATAGGTTTGAATCCTTTTATCAGGATCGGTTCCACATGGCTCTGCTGAACGCCTTCCAGACCTCTCTTTTCCGAGAGCTTGTTTCTCCTACAAGTGTAATGAATTCAGCTGGCCTCGGTTTCGCCTTCTGGCTTACCGGAAAGGTTTCCAAAAACAAAGCTGCCGGACCAAGGTTATGCTAGTCCTTGATATTTTTTGGAACAAATTTAAATCTTCTAGGCGTAGAGACTTGGCTGACCTGGCCATACTGACAGTTGATGCGGAGAAAACCTTTGATCCTATCTGTTGGGATTTTAAGACCAGACTCTTCCCCAGAAACATTTTTTGTTGTAGCTAATAAATTCATACTCTCAAAGAGAGATTTCTATGCATATTTACAATTAAGACATTTCAATTTTGAATTAAAACAAAGTTTCGGCTCAAATGGATCCCTAGGTGAGCTGCACAGTAGAATCAACGCAAACCTGTATTCTATTTCTCCCCTCTACTCTCTATTAAATCAACGCCCCTGATCTGAGCAAACTAATTTTATAGTAGCTAAGTGGATTAAAAATTTCCCTGAAATTAAATGTTCAGACTATAGTGGATTGTTTTAAAATAACTGAGAAAGCCTGGGTTCTGACAGCGTGGAGAGAGTCACAGATTAAGATAAGTTTGATGACGTATCTAACTCTAGATATTTTATCTAGATGGTATAAGACAAGCATCTAATGTTTAAGATGTAGTACAACTCACGCTGACATCTTTCACTGTTTTTGGGGATGCCCAAAAATTATGCAGTTTTGGGCTAAAGTGACATATTGGATGAATTCAGTATTATTGTTGGATTTCTACCAGTTTAGTTTTTTTTGTTCTTGCTAAATTCCAAGGAGTTCTCAAAAATTTTAAGCTAATTAATACAATTCTGTTAATCGGTCGCAATCTTATTCTAAGGTCTTGGAAAGCACACTCTGCTCCGAAGTTTTCAGAGCTTAAAAATGCTTTGATTACACAATGTATTATAGAACAGAATAACCTGCTGAATCCTTTGGATGAACAATTAGCCTTATTTTTAAAAAAAATGGAAGGTGTTTATTCTGTCATTTCAGGAGACGGCACAAATTTTGTTAGCTTAACCACTGGTTAAATCTCCCTATGTCCAATTGAATATTTATGCTGGGCATCTTCCTAACTCCTGGCTCAGTGCTGGAAATGAGTGAGAGAGGGGGGTCTCCCTCATTTGTCCCTTTTTTTTTGGTTTTTCTTCCCCCCCTTTTTTTTTCTTTTTAATCTTTCTGTATATGTATAGGTTAAAATCCCACTTATGGAGATAGATGATCTCTAGATATGGCGCCTGTTGTGTTTTTTTTTTGTTTTTTTTGGTGTGTATGTTGGAATTTAGGATGTTTTGGGTCCTGCGTGACGCCATACTTTGCTTATCTTTATGCTTATGCTGTATTTTTGCCTCCATTTTTGGTTATAAATAAAATATTTGAAAAAAAAAAGGCCTAGAAACCCACAAGACCCAATCTTTGAAAGGTAACTGTCTGCCTGGGGGTTAAAGTTTAATTACATTTTTCTAAAAAAAAATAAACAACACACTTGTTTTAATACACCATACATATATATATATCTTTATAATAGGCCATCAAAAGCCCAGAAGCCCCTCTTGAAAATAAGTTCTTATAAAAGTTATATTAGCCAGGTGATAACTGTGGTAATAGGGATCAACTGGTGTGAATAAATGTGCATTTATTTGAATAGATGATCATGGAAGCCTCTGAGTGCAGAACAAAATTACATAACTATACCGAAAGCCCCTTATGGATAACCCCTTCTTTTTGCTATAAATAAAAAAAAGCACAAATATTGCTAATAACCTTGTTTATTAAAATTTGAATAAAATGTATTTTTTGCAATTTTTTTTACGTCATGAAACATACTAAAAAAAAATAATGGCCGAGTTTGAATCTGCTGAAAAAACAAATATATAAAATTGAATGGCAAATGTCTTGAAAGGATTTATTGAGAGATTGAGTGGTTAACTAACTGATAGGATGTATATATTTAGTAATGTGTTGTTTTGTATTTGTATAAAGAGATTATGTATGTGCATACTGCACAGTGATTGATTGTTGTGATTTTATGTGCACTAGGTTTTGTATATATATATTAGGAGTTCACCAGTATAGGAAGCTGTAATGAAACTGAATTTATGATTAAAGGTGTATAAAGGGTTAAAACTAACCTGAGAGTAGAAACTCCGCCCATGTTGGCTTTAAATAAGGTGAACACAATGTCTTTTGTATGCAACATGATTAAGGTCATGTAGACCAAAATTTTTCTGGTTATGTCCCAATAAAAACATGCTTAGCTGTAAAGTGGTGCTGCTGCTTTTTTGCACTGAATGTGAGATTGGGTCAATACTGGACCCTAGAGCATGCACCCCACTGAGTGTATAGGTGCTGGACACTCTTCTGTTGAATAGCAATTTGTGGTACCAAGCAATTGAACAGGTGTACCTAATAAACGGCCAGATTACGAGTTTTGCGTTATGAGGGGTGCGGTGCTAACTTTCACGTTATTGTCACTGCTCACTTTCATACAGCGCTGGTATTACAGGTTTTTACAAACCCGGCGTTAAAAGAAGTGAGTGTAGAGCAAAATTGTGCTCCATACCGCACTCCAATACCAGCGCTGCTTAAGTCAGCGGTGAGCTGGTTGTACGTGCTCGTGCATGATTTCCCCATAGACATCAACGGGGAGAGCCGGCTGAGAAAAAGTATAACACCTGCAAAAAAGCAGCGTAAAGCTCAGTAACGCAACCCCATTGATTCCTATGGGGAAACTAAATTTATGTTTACACCTAACACCCTAACATAAACCCTGAGTCTAAACACCCCTAATCTTACACTTATTAACCCCTAATCTCCCGCCCCCGACATCACCGACACTTATATTTTATTTATTAACCCCTAATCTGCCACTCCTGACACCACCGCCACCTACATTATACTTATTAACCCCTAATCTGCTGCCCCAACATCGCCGACACCTACATTATATTTATTAACCCCTAATCTCCCGCCCCCAATGTCTCTGCAACCTACCTACACTTATTAACCCCTAATATGCCACCCCAACATCGCCCCCACTATAATAAACATATTAACCCCTAAACTGCCACACTCCCTCATCGCAAACACTAGTTAAATATTATTAACCCCTAATCTGCTGTCCCTAACATCGCCGCCACCTACCTACATTTATTAACCCCTAATCTGCGGCCCCCAACGTCGCCGCTACTACTGTATATTAAATTTATTAACCCCTAAATCTAAGTCTAACCCTAATCCTAACACCCCCTAACTTAAATATAATTAAAATAAATATAAATAAAAATTCCTATCATTTCCTAAATAATTCCTATTTAAAACTAAATACTTGCCTATAAAATAAACCCTTAGCTAGCTACAATATAACTAATAGTTACATTGTATCTATCTTAGGGTTTATTTTTATTTTACAGGCAAGTTGTATTTATTTTAACTAGGTAGAATAGTTACTAAATAGTTATTAACTATTTAATAACTACCTAGCTAAAATAAATATAAATTGACCTGTAAAATAAAACCTAACCTGTCTTTCACTAACACCTAACCTAACCCTACAATTAAATAAATTCCCTAAATTAAATACAATTAACTAAATTCAAAATAATTAGCTAAATTACAAAAAATGACAAACACTAAATTACAGAAAATAAAAAACAAATTACAAGATCTTTAAACTAATAACACCTAATCTAATAGCCCTACCAAAATAAAAAAGCCCACCCAAAATAAAAAGAAACCTGAGCCTAAACTAAACTAGAGTATATACAAATAAACCGGCTGAGTCTCAAGGCATATATTTTGTAAAACTCTTGCAGCTTTATTAGAAACAAAATTATTTTCCCATCAACAGGACAAATAGATAAATTCTCCTTTTTAAAAGCAAAATTTCTTCATAAGATCAGCTGGAGCAGTACTGTCTTACGCGTTTCGGCTTGATGTCAGCCTTACTCATAGACATATTGATGTGGGTGAACACTGGGCTTAAATAGCCCCGTATCACCCATTATCAACTGCCCCAGCTGTATACAATTAAATGTCATGGTAACATTTACAGATTATGTTAACAGAGTATTAACAATAAACTATGTACTATTTCTCTCAAAGAAATGGATATATACATATATGTGAAGCACATCTCAGCTAAATACAGATGGACATTATTTTAACATAATCATGTTACAGTCATCATTCAAATTCAAAATGCAAACTAAAAATTCTTATTGACAAAGTCATAATATTGTTGGTAATGGGCAAATCAATGGGCAAATCAACTATTCCTCTAAACAGGCTGTGCTCCAGCTCCTCCCACCAGTAGCAGCAGTGTTTACTGAAGTGTTTCTGTTCTCTTTCCAGGGGGAACTTAGATACACCTGCTAAAATAGGGCATGAACTCCGTTCCCATGCGTCCTTGCTCGACTTGACCCCTGATTAAAGTTCAACATAAAGTGACCCCAAAATCTACAGTGTACTAGTAAACTAGGACTAGTAGCATTTTTATCCCCTAATTTAAGTGTTTGTGTTAGTGTGTGTTTATTGTCTGTGCAGATTTCACTTTATTGCCCCCAGGAAAAATTCTCCTGCAGACGTCCATGTAAGGTACACTAACAAATTTGATGACCTATTTCAAGTATTTAAAAACATGGTACATGGTAAAACTTAAAATTGTCATTATTATGTTGTGTTATACACACATACTGTACATATACACATACACACTCACCTGTCACTTTCAGCTAGATTACGAGTCTTGCGTTATGAGTAAAAAAGCAGCGTTAAGCCTCATACCGCTGGTATTACGAGTCTTGCAGATTTAGGGGCACCGCACACTTTTTTGGCCTTACCGCAAATTAACTTACGCAATTTGCGTATAGTCGTTTTTCTATGGGACTTCCATAGCGCCGGTATTACGAGCTTGTCCCGGGAGGCCAAAAAGTGAGCGGTACACCCTATCCCGTCAAGAGTCGTACCGCATTTTAAAGTAGTTATGAGTTTTAAACTACAACGCTGTAGCATAAAACTCATAACTAAAGTGCTAAAAAGTACACTTACACCAAAAAGCTACATATTAACCCCTAAACCGAGGCCCTCCGGCATCGCAAACACTAAAATTAAATTATTAACCCCTAATCTGCTGCTCCGGACATCGCCGCCACTATAATAAACATATTAACCCCTAAACTGCCGCACTCCCGCCTCGCAAACATTAGTTAAATATTATTAACCCTTAACCTGCTGTCCCTAACATCGCAGCCACCTACCTACATTTATTAACCCCTAATCTGCCGCCCCCAATGTCGCCGCCACTATATTAAATTTATTAACCCCTAAATCTAAGTCGAACCCTAACTCTAACACCCCTAACTTAAATATAATTAAAATAAATCTAAATAAAACCTACTATTAATAACTAAATAATTCCTATTTAAAACTAAATACTTACCTATAAAATAAACCCTAAGCTAGCTACAATATACTGTAACTAATAGTTACATTGTATCTAGCTTAGGTTTTATTTTTATTTTACAGGCAAGTTTGTATTTATTTTAACTAGGTAGAATAGTTACTAAATAGTTATTAACTATTTACTAACTACCTAGCTAAAATAAATACAAATTTACCTGTAAAATAAAACCTAACCTGTCTTACACTAACACCTAACCTTACACTACAATTAAATAAATTCCCTAAATTAAATACAATTAACTAAATTTAAAACAATTAGCTAAATTACAAAAAATAAAACACTAAACAACAAATTGCAAGATCTTTAAACTAATTACACCTAATCTAATAGCCCTATCAAAATAAAAAAAGCCCCCCCAAAATAAAAAAAACCCTAGCCTAAACTAAACTACCAATAGCACTTAAAAGGGCCTTTTGCTGGGCATTGCCCCAAAGAAATCAGCTCTTTTACCTGTAAACAAAAATACAAACAACCCAATACAAAGAGCTGATTTCTTTGGGGCAATGCCCCGCAAAAGGCCCTTTTAAGGGCTATTGGTAGTTTAGTTTAGGCTATCAGCAAAAGTGGATGTTCTTCCCAGTGAGGCTCAAGATATGTATACGGGGAGGGGATCCCAAAATCGTGTGTGCAAAAATGTGCAGTAAAGGACAATTGCTGTCAGATACAATGTGCCAGTGTCAGTTAGATTTATCAGAAATGTCAGGATTTCAAAGTCTATCAAATATCACGTCTTGCGGTGTAGCGTATGTGGTAGCGTTTCAAAAAAGCGGAAAGGGCAACAACTCACCACGGTGTCCACTGCCTCTTCATCCGAGTATTTGCTTACCCCTGCCTTTCAAGAGGTCCCGCTTTCTCCGTAGGAACTCTGCACTCAGCACTGTCTTCGGCGTCCTTTGCAATGCTGCGATAATGCATTGATGTGATTGGACTTCGTTCTGTGTACTTCCGGTCCGTATTGAGCCGCACAGCCAATGGGATCCCCTAGTACTTTGCCGTAGCCCCTAGCACTGTGATGACTTCTTGTATGCCAAGATCCAGCCCGGTAAGCTTTATCGAGAGTATATACAAATAAACCGGCTGAGTCTCAAGGCATATATTTTGTAAAACTCTTGCAGCTTTATTAGAAACAAAATTATTTTCCCATCAACAGGACAAATAGATAAATTCTCCTTTTTAAAAGCAAAATTTCTTCATAAGATCAGCTGGAGCAGTACTGTCTTACGCGTTTCGGCTTGATGTCAGCCTTACTCATAGACATATTGATGTGGGTGAACACTGGGCTTAAATAGCCCATTATCAACTGCCCCAGCTGTATACAATTAAATGTCATGGTAACACTTACAGATTATGTTAACAGAGTATTAACAATAAACTATGTACTATTTCTCTCACAGAAATGGATATATACATATATGTGAAGCACATCTCAGCTAAATACAGATGGACATTATTTTAACATAATCATGTTACAGTCATCATTCAAATTCAAAATGCAAACTAAAAATTCTTATTGACAAAGTCATAATATTGTTGGTAATGGGCAAATCAATGGTGGCTTGAAGAAATCTTTAGATCAAATTTTTAGACTTGGTGGATGATTTGATATATTTCATTCTATCATTATTGGGGTTAACATAACCAAACTTAATATGCCTGCAGTTGATTCTCATTATTTCTCACAAATAATTTTGGGATCACTGGTAATCATTTGAAATTAATGCAATAGATACTTATAATCAAAAACATCCCAATACTCACTGAGTCAATGTGGCCACTACTTGAAATTGCATAGTTCACTGGGTTCGACATCTGTTTTTTATATATATATGGGATGTGAGGATACAAATGGGTGATCGGATCCCCTCCCCGTATACATATCCTGAGCCTCACTGGGAAGAACATCCACTTTTGCTGATAGAATGAAATAACTTTTCTTCCGTGGGCTCGATATAATAGCACAACTCAAGAACTTTTAGTTTTATATTATAACATTTATTGTGTCTGGTGACTGGATATACAAGCTCAATTTATAGCAGCAATGGAAAATGCTGATTTATTCTCAATGAAAACACTTATAGAAATGGACACAGAGAGATTATCTTTGGATGATACATTCATCAAACAAACAGAGACTCTTTCAATAAGTGATGTTTTTTTGTTACTGGAAAAGACCCTTATCAAAGAGTATATAGTTTGGTGGGACAAACGAGCACTTGAGAAATACCAACTTATGAATCTCATACCTAGAGGTTTAAGGCTCAATAAATATCCCTCCTTTAAGGTTGAAGATCACGACTTTATCAGAGACTGGAATATTATTTTGAGTGAATGCTCACACAGGTTAATGGGTTTAATTATAAAATACAAGGAGGGTGAGCTTAGAAAAATCAGAGAGGAAGTTGTAAATGTACAGAAACATCTAAACAATTTCACAGATCACTCTAAGTATACTGAATTTGATAAGATATTACAAGATACAATAAAGAAATTTGGGATTGAACTTGATAATCTTAAACTTAGGAAATACAATAGGGATTATGCAGATCATACAAACAACAGAGTATACACATGGCATTTACGCTATCAAATTCCAGGCCAAAGACAAAAGAAAGGGAGGTCCAAAGTTAGTTCCAGCCAACCCTCTAAACAAGGGAAATCTGAGAAAAGGGTAACTTTTTCTGATAACGATACCTCAGATGAGGATCGTTCTGATAATGACACTAGATTTGATTCGAGTGGTTTGTCTGATGAAGAAGCACAATCACTTAGACCAATTATTAATAATGTGAGGACAGATCCCATTGTCACAAGAAATTCATATAAAAAAGGTAACACTAGTATGAATTTAACAGCTACTGAGCAAAGAAACCGTGACTTTCTAAGTGACAATGAGATGGATACTAGACCGATTGCCCCTCTAGCACCCTCTTATAATATGGCAGGCATTCAGGACTTTCAGGATGCCATCAGGGCCACTGAAGGAGGAGGAGAAAGAGGAAGAGGGTCAAGAGGCAGAAGGGGAAGAAGCAGGGGGAGATGGAACAAGTACACCCTATAAAAATAATTAATTTGTCGAGTACGGTTTTATCTGAGTCTGAGATAGAAGTGTTGAGTTTGGGCTTGGGCTATGTACCAAGCAAAAAATGTAATCTCTTTGATACCATCGTTGATGTTAACAAATTAATAAGAGATTTAACTTTAAGAAAATTCTTTTGGAATAAAGAAATCACAAACAACATGCTCTAATCTCAGACTCAGATATATCCCCAGTGGAGTCACAGATTCATGATGTAATTGACTTTCAGGAGGCATGTGACATTCTGAGTCTTCAGGACTTAGAATTTGAGTCGCATATGGTGACACAGGGATATAAGGTTTCTCATGGAGGTTATAGACCCAAATCCGTGTTTTATCCTACACGAGAATGTGGGCCATTTTTAGAGGCCTTTCATAAAAGGGTCGAACAGGATTTAATAAAACTTTTTAATAACCCCATGAGAACATACCCCAACCTCACTATTGCGCAGAATGAGGCCTTAACTAAATTGAAATCTAGAGACAATATTACTATTAAGGACTCCGATAAGGGGGGTAGTATTGTCGCACTGGATCGGGCATATTACATAGCTGAAGCCCACAGACAACTTTACGACGGTGAAGTATACAAAATTTTGAAATTTGATCCAACAGAGACCTTTAAGAACAAATTGTGGAGCCTTTTGGACGATGGCCTGGAGGAGGGAATCTTAGACCAAGAAACTGTTGATTTTCTATATGTAGCTAGACCTGTGGTACCTATCTTTCACCACCTCCCAAAGGTACATAAATCCTTGGAGGTGGTGAAGGGTAGGCCTATAGTCTCAGGCATAGGCTCACTTTTTGAGCATCTATCAAGTTGGGTCGAGTCCCTCCTCCAGCCCATAGTACTACAGATTCCCTCATATTTGAGGGACACAAAACGTCTCCTCAATTGTCTTACACAGGTAGAATGGAGTAGAGAATGTTCATGGGTAACCATTGATGTGGTAGGACTCTACTCAGCAATACCGCACCATCTAGGTCTAGACACAGTAAGGAGTCTTTTGGATGGTCACAGTAATTATGATGAGCCCCTTAAAGATTTTGTGGTGAGGGCTTTAGATTTCCTCTTAAACCACAATTATTTTAAATTTGAGGGTGAATACTTTCTCCAGAGACGTGGGACCGCCATGGGAGCAAAATTTGCACCCTCATATGCAAATATATATATGGCATGGTGGGAGCGGTCCCACGTCTATGGAGAAAGGAATCCCTATAGGGGCTACATAAAAGCATACAAGAGATTTATAGACGATCTCTTGATCGTCTGGACAGGCAGTGAGAAAGACAAAACTGATTTTGTGGCCATGTTAAATCATAATGATGTGGGTCTGAAATTCACGTCTGAAACTGATAGGATACAGATCCCCTACCTTGACTTAAATCTAAGAGGTGATCTAGAGACAGGACAGATCATCACCAGTCTCTATCGCAAACCCATCTCATCTAATGCCATTCTACACGCCAACAGCAATCACCCTAGACATACAGGGTTTGGTATTGCTAAAGGGCAGTTTATACGCATAAAGCGCAACTGTACCAATCAAGTGGATTTTGAGGAACATAGTGAGATTTTAAAAACACAGCTCTTAGAGAGAGGGTATTCGAGGAAAACAGTAAATAGAGCGCTTTTGGAAGTCAGGCGCATGGATAGGGAGGAGATGTTATTGACTAAGGAACAAGCACAGAACGAATATGGTCTTAATGATCAAAAACCTATATTTGTAACCACTTATAGTCCTCAATATAGGCAAATTTGTGGTATCATAGACAAACACTTACCAATACTAACTGCAGAAGATAGTTTGAAAGACCTTGTGCGGTCTGGTTGTAAGTTTGTGGCCAGGAAATGTTGCACAATCGGTAATATACTGTCCCCAAGCATGCTTAGAAAGCCACCAAGCACTAGCAGCTGGTTGCAGGTAAAGGGACACTACAAGTGCCACTTTAATAAGTGCATTGCCTGCGGCTGCACAAGGATAACTAAAAACTTTCAATCTATGGTTACACAGAAAGTTTACCTCTTAAAGAATTGTACTAACTGTCGTACTCAAAACTTTATTTACCTAGTGAGCTGCATCTCATGTAGAAAGCAGTATGTGGGTTGCTCCACTAGGGAGGCACGGACACGTATCCGTGAACATTTGAATAACATAGACAACAATATTGAATGTTCTGACTTAGCGAGACATTTTATTCAAGTACATGGTAAAAATGTAAAGAGTTTCCAGTGGCAGATAATAGAACAAGTTAGAACTTCAGAAGGGGGGGGGGGGTGACATTGCCAATAAGTTGCTCTATCAAGAAGCATATTGGATCTTTCAGTTAAGAACACGCAGACCTGAGGGCTTTAATATAGAAGGTGACATAATCAACTTCTGGAAAAAGAACTAGCTAGAATTATTTTGGGCATTATGACTTCTTATTACATTACTATACCTTATATATCTATCTAGAAATATGTCACACAAGGCAACAATAAGGCATTGCTTGCACTAATACCCCTTTCCTAAATCTAATGAATACATGTTGACACACACTTTATGAGTATATTCCTTGTATTTCTAAGGATAAGGTGGAGGTTAAAACAGATAGCATCATGATGATTAATCAGACAATGAGGAAGTAACTATTTTTCTAAATTTTATAGGTTGTTGAACAAGTACTGTGGTTATGCATTTAGTTCTATTTAACATGAGTGTGTCACCAATAAGATGGAGCAACTCTAAGCTTTCAAGGTTGAAATTGGTTTAAAATTATTGGTGAAGGTACAATTATGCTCAAATAACACTAACATACTCATATATTTTGTGTTATATATTCTATCTGTGGAAATCATACTCATTGAAAGATAATCCTTTTATTCGTATTATCGCTACTTGTCCACCCTATATATACTTTAAATATGAACTGACTTATTTTCACCCGTTTGTATCCTCACATCCCATATATATATAAAAAACAGATGTCGAACCCAGTGAACTATGCAATTTCAAGTAGTGGCCACATTGACTCAGTGAGTATTGGGATGTTTTTGATTATAAGTATCTATTGCATTAATTTCAAATGATTACCAGTGATCCCAAAATTATTTGTGAGAAATAATGAGAATCAACTGCAGGCATATTAAGTTTGGTTATGTTAACCCCAATAATGATAGAATGAAATATATCAAATCATCCACCAAGTCTAAAAATTTGATCTAAAGATTTCTTCAAGCCACCATTGATTTGCCCATTACCAACAATATTATGACTTTGTCAATAAGAATTTTTAGTTTGCATTTTGAATTTGAATGATGACTGTAACATGATTATGTTAAAATAATGTCCATCTGTATTTAGCTGAGATGTGCTTCACATATATGTATATATCCATTTCTGTGAGAGAAATAGTACATAGTTTATTGTTAATACTCTGTTAACATAATCTGTAAGTGTTACCATGACATTTAATTGTATACAGCTGGGGCAGTTGATAATGGGCTATTTAAGCCCAGTGTTCACCCACATCAATATGTCTATGAGTAAGGCTGACATCAAGCCGAAACGCGTAAGACAGTACTGCTCCAGCTGATCTTATGAAGAAATTTTGCTTTTAAAAAGGAGAATTTATCTATTTGTCCTGTTGATGGGAAAATAATTTTGTTTCTAATAAAGCTGCAAGAGTTTTACAAAATATATGCCTTGAGACTCAGCCGGTTTATTTGTATATACTCTCGATAAAGCTTACCGGGCTGGATCTTGGCATACAAGAAGTCATCACAGTGCTAGGGGCTACGGCAAAGTACTAGGGGATCCCATTGGCTGTGCGGCTCAATACGGACCGGAAGTACACAGAACGAAGTCCAATCACATCAATGCATTATCGCAGCATTGCAAAGGACGCCGAAGACAGTGCTGAGTGCAGAGTTCCTACGGAGAAAGCGGGACCTCTTGAAAGGCAGGGGTAAGCAAATACTCGGATGAAGAGGCAGTGGACACCGTGGTGAGTTGTTGCCCTTTCCGCTTTTTTGAAACGCTACCACATACGCTACACCGCAAGACGTGATATTTGATAGACTTTGAAATCCTGACATTTCTGATAAATCTAACTGACACTGGCACATTGTATCTGACAGCAATTGTCCTTTACTGCACATTTTTGCACACACGATTTTGGGATCCCCTCCCCGTATACATATCTTGAGCCTCACTGGGAAGAACATCCACTTTTGCTGATAGCCTAAACTAAACTACCAATAGCCCTTAAAAGGGCCTTTTGCGGGGCATTGCCCCAAAGAAATCAGCTCTTTGTATTGGGTTGTTTGTATTTTTGTTTACAGGTAAAAGAGCTGATTTCTTTGGGGCAATGCCCAGCAAAAGGCCCTTTTAAGTGCTATTGGTAGTTTAGTTTAGGCTAGGGTTTTTTTTATTTTGGGGGGGCTTTTTTTATTTTGATAGGGCTATTAGATTAGGTGTAATTAGTTTAAAGATCTTGCAATTTGTTGTTTAGTGTTTTATTTTTTGTAATTTAGCTAATTGTTTTAAATTTAGTTAATTGTATTTAATTTAGGGAATTTATTTAATTGTAGTGTAAGGTTAGGTGTTAGTGTAAGACAGGTTAGGTTTTATTTTACAGGTAAATTTGTATTTATTTTAGCTAGGTAGTTAGTAAATAGTTAATAACTATTTAGTAACTATTCTACCTAGTTAAAATAAATACAAACTTGCCTGTAAAATAAAAATAAAACCTAAGCTAGATACAATGTAACTATTAGTTACAGTATATTGTAGCTAGCTTAGGGTTTATTTTATAGGTAAGTATTTAGTTTTAAATAGGAATTATTTAGTTATTAATAGTAGGTTTTATTTAGATTTATTTTAATTATATTTAAGTTAGGGGTGTTAGAGTTAGGGTTCGACTTAGATTTAGGGGTTAATAAATTTAATATAGTGGCGGCGACATTGGGGGCGGCAGATTAGGGGTTAATAAATGTAGGTAGGTGGCTGCGATGTTAGGGACAGCAGGTTAAGGGTTAATAATATTTAACTAATGTTTGCGAGGCGGGAGTGCGGCAGTTTAGGGGTTAATATGTTTATTATAGTGGCGGCGATGTCCGGAGCAGCAGATTAGGGGTTAATAATTTAATTTTAGTGTTTGCGATGCCGGAGGGCCTCGGTTTAGGGGTTAATATGTAGCTTTTTGGTGTAAGTGTACTTTTTAGCACTTTAGTTATGAGTTTTATGCTACAGCGTTGTAGTTTAAAACTCATAACTACTTTAAAATGCGGTACGACTCTTGACGGGATAGGGTGTACCGCTCACTTTTTGGCCTCCCGGGACAAGCTCGTAATACCGGCGCTATGGAAGTCCCATAGAAAAACGACTATACGCAAATTGCGTAAGTTAATTTGCGGTAAGGCCAAAAAAGTGTGCGGTGCCCCTAAATCTGCAAGACTCGTAATACCAGCGGTATGAGGCTTAACGCTGCTTTTTTACTCATAACGCAAGACTCGTAATCTAGCTGAAAGTGACAGGTGAGTGTGTATGTGTATATGTACAGTATGTGTGTATAACACAACATAATAATGACAATTTTAAGTTTTACCATGTACCATGTTTTTAAATACTTGAAATAGGTCATCAAATTTGTTAGTGTACCTTACATGGACGTCTGCAGGAGAATTTTTCCTGGGGGCAATAAAGTGAAATCTGCACAGACAATAAACACACACTAACACAAACACTTAAATTAGGGGATAAAAATGCTACTAGTCCTAGTTTACTAGTACACTGTAGATTTTGGGGTCACTTTATGTTGAACTTTAATCAGGGGTCAAGTCGAGCAAGGACGCATGGGAACGGAGTTCATGCCCTATTTTAGCAGGTGTATCTAAGTTCCCCCTGGAAAGAGAACAGAAACACTTCAGTAAACACTGCTGCTACTGGTGGGAGGAGCTGGAGCACAGCCTGTTTAGAGGAATAGTGAAATCCCCTAGTAATGGGCAGTAACATTTTCTACAATACACTAAATGCAAGCCTGTTAGTGATCCTGCTGTGTGATCACCCACACTGTGTAGAACATATGGTGCTTACATTTATTTTTGGCCTGCTCTAGGGTTATTTAGCTCCCCTCCGCAGAAATAGGATGATTGCACCTTAAGTGGGTGATACTCTGTGACAGAGGAGGAGTCTCCGACCAAAAGGCAACCATTTAGCCCTTCATTGTTTTTCATTTGCTTTCAATAACCAAAAGTGTATTGATTATATACATATAAATATATTGTGTGTGTGTATATATGAAATTGTGTTTTTGTGTATAAAATAATATTAATTGTGAGGGGGTGGAAGTCTTGGTGAGATCCCACACTTTTTTTTGTAGGACTTGACCCCTGACTTGGTGGGTTGGTGTAATAAAATGACCGTCTTTATCCTGGCTCTTCAAGTATACATGAAAATAGAAGGAGCAAATAGTTTTATTTATTATTTAGTGCTTTGCTAATTTGATCTGTTGTATTATACAGTTATAAAGAAGAAAAACATAATCAAAATTAAATACAAATAAACCAACATAAGTTAACCTATACATATAAAGCCTAAAACTGCTAATAGTAATTTACCTAAAATGTGCTAAATAAACATTCCTCTATTTGTTCTTTTGGCAAAACATTTAACATACTATTCCAGTATGTGATTAGAAAGACTCTACACATAAAGTCTAACTCAGAGCACATTGCCATTAATAAGATACCTTACTCTTTGCTCCTGTTAAAAAGGTGGTGGGAGTGGACTTTCTGTCTTCCAGAAAACTCACTCCCACTGTACCTCTGTACAATGCATGATGGGTATTAGAGTCCAGACCTGCAGTGGCACAATACTGAGAGGGAAATAGTGAACTATAAACTATGCTATGCTATGTAACTGCTATGTAACTCACAGAATACTGTGCTTTTTCCTCTAAAACAAAGCTACATTCAGGGGAATTAAAAGAAAAAAAACAAGTGTTTTTTTCTGCAGTTTGTTCTCTAGGTGGGAAAGAAAATCCCCCCGTGGACACCTATGGTAACTTGGTCACTAAAAGCTCTGAGCATTTGAAACAAATTGCTTCAGAAATTTTGGAGAAATGTATAGTTGAAAATGTATACTTTTCAATTTGGTTGTATTAAAGGGATAATAAACCCTATTTTTTTTATTTCAGATAGAGCATGCAATTTTTAAATGTAGCCACCAATCAGCAAGCGCTATCCAGGGTGCTGAACCAAAAATGGGCCGGCTCCTAAACTTTCATTCCTGCTTTTTCAAATAAAGATACCAAGAGAACAAAGAAAATTTGATTATAGGAGTAAATTAGAAAGTTGCTTAAAATTACATGCTCTATCCAAACCATAAAAGAAAAAATGTGGGTTTAGTATCCCTTTAAGAATTTCAGCCAATACTACAACACAATCTGCAATACTTATTGTCAGTTTTGACATTAAAATAGATCTCATAGGGTAGATTTATCATTTTTATTTGGTTAAATTCAGAGTAGTGAAATAAAACCATCTTGCCTGCTCATGTACAGTAGGAAAAAAATAGCTAAAATGAATGGGTCATGAGACTCAAAAATACACATTTCTGATTCATACAAAATGTACTATAAAAAATCATTTTACTTCTACAATAAACTTTACCTAACTTCTTGGTCTTCTCAGTTGATATACTGTAGTAGGCTCAGTCGTGTGCATGTGTCTTGAACACTATGGGGCATATGTATCAAGCTCCGATTGGAGCTTGATACCCTGCGTTTCTGGCGAGCCTGCAGGCTCGCCAGAAACAGCAGTTATGAAGCAGCGGTCACAAAGACAGCTGCTCCATAACCTATCCGCCTGCTCTGTGCACGATCGTGTTGATTGACACCCCCCTGCTGGTGGCCCATTGGCCGCGAGTCTGCAGGGGGCGGCGTTGCACCAGCAGCTCTTGTGAGCTGCTGGTGCAATGCTGAATACGGCGAGCGTATTGCATGCCGTATTCAGCGAGGTCTGGCGGACCTGATCCGCAGTGTCGGATCAGGTCCACCAGACCTTGATAACTAGAGGCCTATATGACAGCAGTATGTGTAACAATGTTATACAAGCAACCTGTAGAGGGAAACTGAAGCACGCAGAACAGAATAACAGCATTGGGCACCCACAATTCTGCCTACACTGCTACTCACACAGATTATTTGGATGTTTCCTATCCAAAGACAGATGCACATTCAGCTTGTGTTAAAGCAGTCTTCTTTATTAAGCAGTGCTTCTACTAAAATATGCCTTAATTGTACTTGTTATAGAACCACAGTTGAGATAGACGTATTAACAAAATGCATCTGTTGTAAAAATGCTTCAGATCAAAAGTGAAATGCATTAAAATGTACATTGCAATTGTAAGTGTTATATTTTTTAAATGTACACATTCCTATCACATTTAATCTGATGTCATTATAAAACTTTAAGAAAAATTATTAAGTGGCTGAATAGTAGTAATGGTTATGCTAAATAGAATGCCACCTTCAAAAGGAGTTATATATTTAGTTTCATAGGGACTTGATTACCCTTTAAATATTCAGTCTGGCAATCTATAACATTTGCGAGCATGGCATCCTAAGAGCAATCAGATGATAATTATCAACCAGAGGGCCTTGGAGTCATCAACAGAAATTGGATCTGAGGTTCACTAAGTGATGAACATCCACTAAAGAAATGTTAGCATAATTTAGTGGATATCCTGATTATCGTAAGGAAATCCTTTACATTGAGCCAAGGGAAAACTGCTGACTATGAGCTAGATTATGAGTGGAGCACTATTTATCGCTCCTCCTCGCTCATTGAAGGAATATGAAACCCACATTTTTTCTTTCATGATTCAGATAGAGCATGCAATTTTAAGAAACTTCCTAATTTACTCCTTTTAGCAATTTTTCTTTTAGCCACCAATCAGCAAGCGCTACCAAGGTGCTGAACTAAAAATGGGCCGGCTCCTAAGCTTACATTGCTGCTTTTCAAATAAAGGTACCAAGAGAGCGGAGAGAATTTGATAATAGGAGTAAATTAGAAAGTTGCTTAAAATTGCATGCTCTATCTGAATCTTGAAATACAAAAAATGGGTTTCATATCCCTTTAACTCCGCTAGAAGTAAGGTTTTTGTATGCATCCGGAATCGCTCTTATTACAAGCTGAAATTAAAAAATTGTTGCTCGCATGCTAATCCGATGCACGCAAACCTGATTGTGTTTTCTTAAGTGCGCTAACCCAACATGAAAATATTAATATTTCACATTCCAATTTTCTTCACACAGCATAACATGTTCTATTCAGGGGCGGAAGTTCCATGGTCGCAGTGGTCATGGCCGCGACCAGGCCTGGAGGTCCGCCACTCTGGGGGGGGGGGGCCCCGCCGCCCAGCAGATGCAACGGCCCTGCTCCTAAATGTACATACAATAAATCGTCTGTATGAAATAGAAACTATTGCAATTCACAGCATTTTCTTGTGCGTGAGCCCATATTAGCTAACTCGTTCACTGCACCGTAAATACGATACGAGCCTCCAGTATCAAATGCCCTAAACAAATATAGTGCGATATGTTACAAATCATGTGACGCTATACGGCATTGCCCTTTTCCATCACAGACAAACTTTTGTATTAAAGTTGGGAGGAGCCGCTATTAGCGCTTCCGGTCCTACTCCACCATGCTTGAGCGAAGGAAACGGGGGCACGGTAGGAGAAGTAAGAGACCGGAAACACCAGGATTCGAGAAGGTATAGTGAACACTTTAATAAATATGAATATTGCATACATATGTTTTTTTCATGTTTTCAACTACTTGACTGCAAAGGGTTCCAATGCACTTATATATTTGTCTATATAGTATATGCGTACATATGTAATTTTGTGTTTATACGTGTGTGTATATATGTCTGTAAACACATATAAATACATAAATACTTATGTTCACACATATAAACATATATATATATATATATATATATATATATATATACAGTATCTCACAAAAGTGAGTACACCCCTCACCTTTTTGTAAATATTTTATTATATCTTTTCATGTGACAACACTGAACAAATGACACTTTGCTACAATGTAAAGTAGTGAGTGTACAGCCTGTATAACAGTGTAAATTTGCTGTCCCCTCAAAATTATTTTTATTTGAGCGTAACCGTTAACCAGAACTCTGAGGTCGCACTATCACGGCATGTGTTAAATTTAAGTGCGCTCAATTGATCGGGTTTACTTTCAGCTTGTAATACGCACGCTACTTCCGACACACACAAACAGCCGTGATAAACCCTATATCGCTTTTGTGCAACTGTAAGTGCGCCACTCGTAACCTCGCTCTATACTGGCCAATCTGCTTGTTCTTCAGAAATAAATGAAAAAAAACAACTAGTAGAATCTTCTTCATAGATTTTTATGTATGCAGAGTTCCCTGGTGCGTTGGCAACAATGTATAAAGAGTACTTCTGGGTATAAGCAATCAGGAATACTTGCCTAGATTTGCTAATTTTCTATACAATAATTCTATGGGGCATATTTATTAAGCTCCACATGGAGCTTGAGGCCCCTTGTTTCTGGCGATCCTACAGACTCGCCGGAAACAGAAGTTATAAAGCAGCGGTCTAAAGACCGCTGCTCCATAACTTGTCCGCCTGCTCTGAGGCGGCAGACAGAAATCAAGGTTGATTGACACCCCCTGCTAGCGGCCGATTGTCGGCGAATTTGCAGGGGGTGGCAGCGTATGCTGTCAGCATTTATCGATGTGTAGCAATGTGCTACAACATGATACGCTACTTTGTATCATGTCTGCTCGCACATTAATACATATGCCCCTATGTCTCTTACTTTTACGTATTGGAGGATTTTAATCTCATGCTTTTATCTCAAATGAGTATTGCTTTCTCTCTGGAAACAAGCTTCACCAAGCAGAAAGTTAAACCTACCTTCTGCTGAAGAGAGTCAAAAAACTTGAAACAGCTGTCCAAAAGTGGTTTCTCTTACTGCATCCACCCCATAACGGGGATTACTGTATTTTTTTTTTTTTTAAAAAAGCAAAAAGCATGAGAAATTGTATATCTAATTTGTATGTCTTACCCAGAGTTTCCTGGTGCATTGGTAACAATGAATACAGAGTACTTCTGGGGAAAAGCAAGTGGGGATACTTGCCTAGATTTGCAAATGTTCTATACAATTATTATATGATACTGTGTATATATATATATATATATATATATATATATATGTTACGGTACCAACAGGATACCGAGGGTTAATACCAGATGAACAATGTCCTGCATAGGGAATCAGCAATTCACAACCCCAATCAGTTTCCCCCTCAACATGAGACCAGGCTCCACATTTCAGGTTTAAAACAGAATGTCATTTATTAAAAGGCTATGCCTAGTATTTATGCAGGTCTGACCCCCCAGATGGGGGGTTGAAAAGAATGTTGTACATTAGATGGAGGGAACACCCCCTTTGACATGATACAATAGAATACCTTGCTCAAGCTGATAACAACTTAAACACAAGACACACACTTGGCTTTTCTTATCACTGAGGCGTCTGCTCTCTAGATGTGATTAAACAATGGAATGTTTATTACTTAAACGTAATTATAGCACACAATAGCTGAGGCCAGCAAACCTGTCTTTTAGAAAACAGCTTCTCAAAGCTACACAAGGTCAATTCTTTTAGTTCTGACCACAGGGTCTGTCACATAGCTCCCCCCTTGTGGAACACTCCGGCAGACCCGGCTTGACCCTTTGGCGGGTCAACCTGGGGATGACCGGACTAGGAGGTGGTAGGCATGTCAGTTTGCCAGGACAATCCATCTGTATTCCCGTTATGAGAGAGAATTCCTGTCCATACAAACAAGGGTTCAACTTCCTCAGTGCCCAGACTAGGGCTAAACAGTCCTTCAAAATCCCATCAGCTTCTTTACGAGTTTTCTGTACCTGCTCTTTATAGGTATCCACAATCCCTTCATACTGACATAGGGTGCCCTTGAATTGCTGCACCTCACTATGAGCCAGCGTCAGCTCCTCCTCAAGTGTCATTAAGTTTGTCTTTAAGGTTTCATGTTCCACTCTCAAGCTGGTGTTTTCTGCAGTCTGTCGGTGCAGCTTGTCTAGCAGAGATTCACGTTCTAAACGTGCTTTTTCCTCTGCGCTCCTCTTCTCCTTCATCAGCGCATTGTAATGGGACTTCCACGTATCAATAGCGGATAGAGATTTACTGAGCTCAGCGTCCTGGGGCTTAGCAGCAGGTGGGTCAGTCTCTGCTGCACGGATCTGGGCACGGGTAGTCACAGGGTTAACATCGGCGGGACCCATAGGAGCGTAGGCAGAACCAAGGGGGGCTAAGTTATTTCCAAGGAGAACATCAGCGGGTAAATCCTTCATGACCCCCATATTCACAGGTCTAGCGCCCACTCCCCAATCCAAATGTACCCTGGCAACAGGTAGGCGGAACACATCGCCCCCTGCTACCCTCACAGCCACAGTGTCTCCAGTGTGCTGTTTCTCAGACACCAAGTTCTTTTGAAGCAAGGTCGTGGTAGCACCAGTATCCCGTAGACCACTGACCTCCTTCCCATTCACTTTAACCAGTTGCCGGTTATTCCGGCGGGCAGCTTGCACAAGGTCTGCTTCATGTAGGATGCCCCAGCATTCTTGCGCCTCTACGTAGCGGGCCGCAGGCTGAGGGTTACGTGGGATTCCGCCGGCGGGTCTTCTCCAGGACTGTGCTTGGTTCGCTGCATTTAGGGGACACTCTGGTCTTTTGTGCCCAAGTTGCTTACATCCAAAGCACCGAATAGGCTGTGAGTAGCCCCGTGAATTGAACCGGGCTCTCTGAGGGTAGCTCGTGGCTGGAGGCCGTGTGGTATAGCGGTGCGCCGGGGTTTGGTAACTGGCAGCAACTGGGATGACTGGGGGTCTGTACTCCACTCTAGCAGGGGGCTTAGTGGTAGCAGTGTCCAGTTTGCGGGCATCCGTATACTCATCTGCCAGGCGAGCAGCTTCATGCAGGGTGGAGGGTTTACGGTCCCGAACCCACTCTCTAACTCCTGCTGATAACTTGTCAAAGCAATGTTCCAACAGGAATAGCTGCAGCACCTCTTCCCCAGATACGGCTTGGCACCCCGCTATCCAGTGAGCTGCTGTGTGGTGCACCTGACATGCCCACTCAACGTAGGAATCACCAGCTAATTTAACAGTGTCTCTGAACCGCCTCCGGTATGCCTCCAGTGTAACCGCATACCTGGAGAGCAGAGCCTCTTTCACAGTATTATAATCCCCAACTTCCTCATCTGGAATGGCCCGAAAAGCCTCACTGGCCCGGCCGGATAATTTTCCGGATAATATCGCGACCCAGTCCGCTGCGGGTACCTTGTGTAGTGCACATTGCCTCTCAAAATCCGCAAGGTACCCATCAATCTCTCCTTCTGTTTCCAGGAAGTTTTTAAAAGCTGCAAAATTTACTTTTCTCTTTTCCACTGGGTTTGTTGCAGCGCCGCTTTGGCGAAGTAGGTTGGCTTCCACAGCTGCTATGACCCGGTCGATAATTTCCACAGATGTTTGGGGCCATAATGTGCCAGTCTTATTTTGACAGCCCGGTCAAAACTTGCTTCTTCGGGGGTTCTGTCTGATATGCTGAGCCCATTGGTTCCTACGGTCCCTGGTACTCTTTCCATCTTAGTCAGTATTGTAATAATCCCCCTCTCCCTGAGGTTACTGGCTTGTGTAGTTGCTCTTCTGGGCGATAAGGTTCATTCCGTTGCTTGCCACCAATTGTTACGGTACCAACAGGATACCAAGGGTTAATACCAGATGAACAATGTCCTGCATAGGGAATCAGCAATTCACAACCCCAATCAGTTTCCCCCTCAACATGAGACCAGGCTCCACATTTCAGGTTTAAAACAGAATGTCATTTATTAAAAGGCTATGCCTAGTATTTATGCAGGTCTGACCATCCAGATGGGGGGTTGAAAAGAATGTTGTACATTAGATGGAGGGAACACGCCATTTGACATGATACAATAGAATACCTTGCTCAAGCTGATAACAACTTAAACACAAGACACACACTTGGCTTTTCTTATCACTGAGGCGTCTGCTCTCTAGATGTGATTAAACAATGGAATGTTTATTACTTAAACGTAATTATAGCACACAATAGCTGAGGCCAGCAAACCTGTCTTTTAGAAAACAGCTTCTCAAAGCTACACAAGGTCAAGTCTTTTAGTTCTGACCACAGGGTCTGTCACAATATATATATATATATATATATATATATATATATATATATATATATATATATATATATATATATAATATGTGTGTATAAGGGGCACATAGATTCATACACACAGTGCATTCCCTGTCTGGGACACGCACAGAATGGAGGAGGGGGCACAACCTCATGCAAACCTTTCTGCCTTCCAGAAAGTTCACTCCTCACCACTGTACAAGGCATGCTGGGAATTAGAGTCCAGAACCCCTGTGGACGGACATGAGTATATAATAAATTCTTTGGCTGTCTATTTTGCTGTTTTTCTATTTGTTCTAAAACCCTGACTTTTCATATTTTTGTACCTTGTCATAATGTCCTTTTTAATGTGCTTTTAAATTTGTGTGACAATTTACTGCCAGTCAACTAATGTCATATTTCCAGTGTGCTTGTCAATTTATCTACATATGACAACCCTGCAAAAATTAAGGGTCACTTGCAGGTTAAGTGGAGGACAGAGAATGCTATATAAGGGGATAAAAGGAGGAAGTTAGCATAATTTTTTTCTGGACCAGAACGGCCAGAGGAAGCTCCCATGCTCCCATGCTTCCTTTTTTGCTTCTGGTCATATTTGTTGCAGCCTGGGTGCCCACCTCTTTTTAGCTTCATATTTTATAGTTGCACCTCTTGCTAGGAAATTGTTAGATAGATGTGGTATTTGTGGACGTGTCTGGCATGTGGTGGGGCAAGCCCTTTTGGGGTTTGGTAGTTAATTTTTTGTTAAGTTATGCATTTTATTGATTTTATTTTAACAGTCGGCTAGATTTAGAGTTGGGCGGTAGCCGTCAAAACCAGCGTTAGAGGCTCCTAACGCTGGTTTTTACCGCCCTCTGGTATTTGGAGTCAGTCAGGAAAGGGTCTAACGCTCACTTTGCAGCCGCGACTTTTCCATACCGCAGATCCCCCTACGCCATTTGCGTATCCTATCTTTTCAATGGGATCTTTCTAACGCCGGTATTTAGAGTCGTGGCTGAAGTGAGCGTTAGAAATCTAACGACAAAACTCCAGCCGCAGAAAAAAAACAGTAGTTAAGAGCTTTTTGGGCTAACGCCGGTTCATAAAGCTCTTAACTACTGTGCTCTAAAGTACACTAACACCCATAAACTACCTATGTACCCCTAAACCGAGGCCCCCCCCCACACCACCGCCAACCCAATTAAATTTTTTAACCCCTAATCTGCCGCTCCGTACACCGCCGCCAGCTACATTATCCCTATGTACCCCTAATCTGCTGCCCCTAACATCGCCGACACCTACATAATATTTATTAACCCCTAATCTGCCCCCCCCAACGTCGCCGCTACCTTACCTACACTTATTAACCCCTAATCTGCCGACCGAACCGCACTGCTACTATAATAAATGTATTAATCCCTAACCCGCCTCACTCCCGCCTCAATAACCCTATAATAAATAGTATTAACCCCTAATCTGCCCTCCCTAACATCGCCGACACCTAACTTAAACATTAACCCCTAATCTGCCGACCGGAGCTCACCGCTATTCTAATATATTTTTTAACCCCTAAAGCTAAGTCTAACCCTAACACTAACACCCCCCTAAGTTAAATATAATTTTTATCTAACAAAATAAATTAACTATTATTAAATAAATTAATCCTATTTAAAACTAAATACTTACCTGTGAAATAAACCCTAATATAGCTACAATATAAATTATAATTATATTGTAGCTATTTTAGGATTAATATTTATTTTACAGGCAACTTTGTAATTATTTTAACCAGGTACAATAGCTATTAAATAGTTCATAACTATTTAATAGTTACCTAGTTAAAATAATTACAAAATTACCTGTAAAATAAATCCTAACCTAAGTTACAATTAAACCTAACACTACACTATCAATAAATTAATTAAATAAAATACCTACAATTATCTACAATTAAACCTAACACTACACTATCAATAAATTAATTAAATACAATACCTACAAATAAATACAATTAAATAAACTAACTAAAGTACAAAAAATAAAAAAGAACTAAGTTACAAAAAATAAAAAAATATTTACAAACATTAGAAAAATATTACAACAATTTTAAACTAATTACACCTACTCTAAGCCCCCTAATAAAATAACAAAGCCCCCCAAAATAAAAAAATGCCCTACCCTATTCTAAATTTAAAAAGTTCAAAGCTCTTTTACCTTACCAGCCCTGAAAAGGGCCCTTTGCGGGGCATGCCCCAAAGAATTCAGCTCTTTTGCCTGTAAAAAAAAAACATACAATACCCCCCCCCCAACATTACAACCCACCACCACATACCCCTAATCTAACCCAAACCCCCCTTAAATAAACCTAACACTAAGCCCCTGAAGATCTCCCTATCACCTCACCGGGTTCAGCGATCGGTCCAGAAGAGGGTCCGAAGTCTTGATCCAAGCGGCGGCTGAAGAACTCCATCATCGGGCTGAAGTCAGAAGTCCATCATCGGGATGAAGTCTTCTATCAAGCCGCATCTTCAATCTTCTTTCTTCCGGAGCGGAGCCATCTTCTTCCCAGCCGACGCGGATCCAACCTCTTCAAGCGACGCCTACTCGCCGAATGACGGTTCCTTTAAATGACGTCATCCAAGATAGCGTCCCTCGAATTCCGATTGGCTGATAGGATTCTATCAGCCAATCGGAATTAAGGTAGGAATATTCTGATTGGCTGATGGAATCAGCCAATCAGATTCAAGTTCAATCCGATTGGCTGATCCGATCAGCCAATCAGATTGTGCTCGCATTCTATTGGCTGTTCCGATCAGCCAATAGAATGCAAGCTCAATCTGATTGGCTGATTCCATCAGCCAATCAGAATTTTCCTACCTTAATTCAGATTGGCTGATAGAATCCTATCAGCCAATAGGAATTCGACGGACGCCATCTTGGATGACGTCATTTAAAGGAACCGTCATTCGGCGAGTAGGCGTCGGTAGAAGAGGATGTTCCATGTTGGCTGGAAGATGATGGCTCCGGAAGAAAGAAGATTGAAGATGCTGCTTCATAGAAGACTTCATCCCGATTATGGACTTCTTCAGCGCCCGCTTGGATCAAGACTTCAGCCCGATGATGGATTTCTTCAGCCGCCGCTTGGATCCAGACTTCAGCCCGAGGATGGACGTCACTCTTCAGCCCCCTGCTTGGGCTTGGATCAAGACATCGGAGGCTCTTCTGGACAGATCGGGACCCGGTGTGGTGAAGACAAGGTAGGGAGATCTTCAGGGGCTTAGTGTTAGGTTTATTTAAGGGGGGTTTGGGTTAGATTAGGGGTGTGTGGGTGGTGGGTTGTAATGTTGGGGGGGGTATTGTATGATTTTTTTTTACAGGCAAAAGAGCTGAATTCTTTGGGGCATGCCCCGCAAAGGGCCCTTTTCAGGGCTGGTAAGGTAAAAAAGCTTTTCTATTTTAATTTTAGAATAGGGTAGGGCATTTTTTTATTTTGGGGGTCTTTGTTATTTTATTAGGGGGCTTAGAGTAGGTGTAATTAGTTTAAAATTGTTGTAATATTTTTCTAATGTTTGTAAATATTTTTTTATTTTTTGTAACTTAGTTCTTTTTTATTTTTTGTACTTTAGTTAGTTTATTTAATTGTGTTTATTTGTAGGTATTGTATTTAATAAATGTATTGATAGTGTAGTGTTAGGTTTAATTGTAACTTAGGTTAGGATTTATTTTACAGGTAATTTTGTAATTATTTTAACTAGGTAGGTATTAAATAGTTATTAACTATTTAATAGCTATTGTACCTGGTTAAAATAAATACAAAGTTGCCTGTAAAATAAATATTAATCCTAAAATAGCTACAATATAATTATAATTTATATTGTAGCTATATTAGGGTTTATTTTACAGGTAAGTATTTAGATTTAAATAGGAATAATTTATTTAATAAGAGTTAATTTATTTCGTTAGAATAAAATTATATTTAACTTAGGGGGGTGTTAGGGTTAGGGTTAGAATTAGCTTTAGGGGTTAAAAAATTTATTAGAGTAGCGGTGAGCTCCAATCGGCAGATTAGGGGTTAATACTTGAAGTTAGGTGTCGGCGATGTTAGGGAGGGCAGATTAGGGGTTAATACTATTTATTATAGGGTTATTGAGGCGGCAGTGAGGCGGATTAGGGGTTAATAACTTTATTATAGTAGCGGTGCGGTCCGCTCGGCAGATTAAGGGTTAATAAGTGTAGGCAGGTGGAGGCGACATTGAGGGGGGCAGATTAGGGGTTAATAAATATAATATAGGGGTCGGCGGTGTTAGGGGCAGCAGATTAGGGGTACATAGCTATAATGTAGCTTGCTGTGGTGTACGGAGCGGCAGATTAGGGGTTAATAATAATATGCAGGGGTCAGCGATAGCGGGGACGGCAGATTAGGGGTTAATAAGTGTAAGTTTAGGGGTGTTTAGACTCGTGGTTCATGTTAAGGTGTTAGGTGCAGACTTAGGAAGTGTTTCCGCATAGCAAACAATGGGGCTGCGTTAGGAGCTGAACGCTGCTTTTTTGCAGGTGTTAGGTTTTTTTTCAGCTCAAACAGCCCCATTGTTTTCTATGGGGGAATCGTGCACGAGCACGTTTTTGAAGCTGGCCGCGTCTGTAAGCACTGCTGGTATCAAGAGTTGCAGTGGCAGTAAATATGCTCTACCCTGCCTTTTTTGGAGCCTAACGCAGCCCTTCTGTGAACTCTAAATACCAGCGGTATTTAAAAGGTGCGGGGGAAAAAAAGCATGCGTAGCTAACGCACCCCTTTGGCCGCAGAACTCTAAATCTAGCCAAGTGTTAATAAAGTGGGCTGTGGAATTTTCAACTACAGGGGTCTTCTGCATTGTTATTAATTAAGCAGGATTGTACACCAAGGTGTATTATGTATTTTAAAACAAAATGGATATATAAACTTTTAAGGCATCAACATTAAGTTGCACCAAGGCAGATAATTCGGCCAATCAAAAAAGGAAAACTTCATTAGAAGAATTACATTTAAAAGCTAGTGTGCATAGACCAGACCATTCTTAAGGGGGAATAAGCTTTCTTTGTTCCATCTAAAAAATGTATTTTAAAAAACAGCCCTTTTGCTTGATGAGGCAAGTGAGCAATTTATCCCTGTGAATGAGTTGTACATAAATATCCTTTCTTTCCCAAGATATGGTGAGTCCACGACTTGAGTAATTACTGTTGAGAATATCACTCCTGGCCAGCAGGAGGAGGCAAAGAGCACCATAGTTAAACTGTTAAGTATCACTCCCTTACCCACAACACCCAGTCATTCTCTTTGCCTTCGGTGCATGGAGGAGGTGAAGTTTAGGTGTCTGAAGAAACATTTTGATTTCATCTACAGGCAAGTTTTGGGGTATAGCCATATTCCACGTCTTTCCTTGCAGTCGGGTAGTGGTGGCTTTAAAGCAGTTAGGGACTTGTAAAGGTGGTTCTTACTGAGTTTTCCTAACAATTGCTGCCCTAGTTTAGAAAGCCAGAGTTGGCTACTCTGTTCTTTCTTTTTCAAAAGTCTCTGGCCTAGATTTGGAGTTTGGCGTTAGCCGTGAAAACCAGCGTTAGAGGCTCCTAACGCTGGTTTTAGGCTACCTCCGGTATTTGGAGTCACTCAAAAAAGGGTCTAATGCTCACTTTCCAGCCGCGACTTTTCCATACCGCAGATCCCCTTACGTCAATTGCGTATCCTATCTTTTCAATGGGATTTTTCTAACTCCAGTATTTAGAGTCGTGTCTGAAGTGAGCGTTAGACATCTAACGACAAAACTCCAGCCGCAGGAAAAAAGTCAGTAGTTAAGAGCTTTCTGGGCTAACGCCGGTTTATAAAGCTCTTAACTACTGTGCTCTAAAGTACACTAACACCCATAAACTACCTATGTACCCCTAAACCGAGGTCCCCCCACATCGCCGCCACTCGATTAAATTTCTTTAACCCCTAATCTGCCGACCGCCACCTACGTTATACTTATGTACCCCTAATCTGCTGCCCCTAACACCGCCGACCCCTATATTATATTTATTAACCCCTAACCTGCCCCCCACAACGTCGCAGCCAGCTACCTACAATAATTAACCCCTAATCTGCCGACCGCAAAGCGCCGCCATCTACGTTATACTTATGTACCCCTAATCTGCTGCCCCTAACACCGCCGACCCCTATATTATATTTATTAACCCCTAATCTGCCCCCCTCAACATCGCCTTCACCTGCCTACACTTATTAACCCCTAATCTGCCGACCGGACCGCACCGCTATTATTATAAAGTTATTAACCCCTAATCTGCCTCACTAACCCTATAATAAATAGTATTAACCCATAATCTGCCCTCCCTAACATCGCCGACACCTAACTTCAAACATTAACCCCTAATCTGCCGACTGGAGCTCACCGCTATTCTAATAAATGTATTAACCCCTAAAGCTGAGTCTAACCCTAACACTAACACCCCCCTAAATTAAATATAATTTAAATCTAACGAAATTAATTAACTCTTATTAAATAAATTATTCCTATTTAAAGCTAAATACTTACCTGTAAAATAAATCCTTATATAGCTACAATATAAATTATAATTATATTATAGCTATTTTAGGATTTATATTTATTTTACAGGTAACTTTGTATTTATTTTAACCAGGTACAATAGCTATTAAATAGTTAAGAACTATTTAATAGCTAAAATAGTTAAAATAATTACAAAATTACCTGTAAAATAAATCCTAACCTAAGTTACAATTAAACCTAACACTACACTATCAATAAATTAATTAAATAAACTACCTACAATTACCTACAATTAACCTAACACTACACTATCAATAAATTAATTAAATACAATTCCTACAAATAACTACAATGAAATAAACTAACTAAAGTACAAAAAATAAAAAAATATTTACAAACATAAGAAAAATATTACAACAATTTTAAACTAATTACACCTACTCTAAGCCCCCTAATAAAATAACAAAGACCCTCAAAATAAAAAATGCCCTACCCTATTCTAAATTACTACAGTTCAGGGCTGGTAAGGTAAAAGAGCTTTGAACAGGGCCCTTTGCGGGGCATGCCCCAAAGAATTCAGCTCTTTTGCCTGTAAAAAAAACACATACAATACCCCCCCCAACATTACAACCCACCACCCACATACCCCTAATCTAACCCAAACCCCCCTTAAATAAACCAAACACTAAGCCCCTGAAGATCTTCCTACCTTATCTTCACCATACCAGGTTCACCGATCCGTCCTGAAGAGCTCCTCCGATGTCCTGATCCAAGCCCAAGCGGGGGGCTGAAGTGGTCCATGATCCGGCTGAAGTCTTCATCCAAGCGGGAGCTGAAGAGGTCCATGATCCGGATGAAGTCTTCATCCAAGCGGGAGCTGAAGAGGTCCATGATCCGGATGAAGTCTTCTATCAACGGCATCTTCAATCTTCTTTCTTCCGGATCCATCTTGCAGACCTCCGACGCGGAACATCCTCTTCTCCCGACGCCTACTAGCCGAATGACGGTTCCTTTAAGGGATGTCATCCAAGATGGCGTCCCTCGAATTCCGATTGGCTGATAGGATTCTATCAGCCAATCGGAATTAAGGTAGGAATATTCTGATTGGCTGATGGAATCAGCCAATCAGAATCAAGTTCAATCCGGGCTGATCCAATCAGCCAATCAGATTGAGCTCGCATTCTATTGGCTGTTCCGATCAGCCAATAGAATGCGAGCTCAATCTGATTGGCTGATTGGATCAGCCAATCGGATTGAACTTGATTCTGATTGGCTGATTCCATCAGCCAATCAGAATATTCCTACCTTAATTCCGATTGGCTGATAGAATCCTATCAGCCAATCGGAATTCGAGGGACGCCATCTTGGATGACGTCCCTTAAAGGAACCGTCATTCGGCTAGTAGGCGTCGGGAGAAGAGGATGTTCCGCGTCGGAGGTCTGCAAGATGGATACAGAAGAAAGAAGATTGAAGATGCCGTTGATAGAAGACTTCATCCGGATCATGGACCTCTTCAGCTCCTGCTTGGATGAAGACTTCATCCGGATCATGGACCTCGTCAGCTCCCGCTTGGATGAAGACTTCAGCCGGATCATGGACCTCTTCAGCCCCCCGCTTGGGCTTGGATCAGGACATCGGAGGAGCTCTTCAGGACGGATCGGTGAACCTGGTATGGTGAAGATAAGGTAGGAAGATCTTCAGGGGCTTAGTGTTAGGTTTATTTAAGGGGGGTTTGGGTTAGATTAGGGGTATGTGGGTGGTGGGTTGTAATGTTGGGGGGGGGGGGGGTATTGTATGTTTATATTTTTACAGGCAAAAGAGCTGATTTCTTTGGGGCATGCCCCGCAAAGGGCCCTGTTCAGGGCTGGTAAGGTAAAAGAGCTTTGAACTGTAGTAATTTAGAATAGGGTAAGGCATTTTTTATTTTGGGGGTCTTTGTTATTTTATTAGGGGGCTTAGAGTAGGTGTAATTAGTTTAAAATTGTTGTAATATTTTTCTTATGTTTGTAAATATTTTTTTATTTTTTGTAACTTAGTTCTTTTTTATTTTTTGTACTTTAGTTAGTTTATTTCATTGTAGTTATTTGTAGGAATTGTATTTAATTTATTTATTGATAGTGTAGTGTTAGGTTTAATTGTAGGTAATTGTAGGTATTGTATTTAATTAATTTAATGATAGTATAGTGTTAGGTTTAATTGTAACTTAGGTTAGGATTTATTTTACAGGTAATTTTGTAATTATTTTAACTAGGTAGCTATTAAATAGTTCTTAACTATTTAATAGCTATTGTACCTGGTTAAAATAATTACAAAGTTGCCTGTAAAATAAATATTAATCCTAACATAGCTATAATATAATTATAATTTATATTGTAGCTATATTAGGATTTATTTTACAGGTAAGTATTTAGCTTTAAATAGGAATAATTTATTTAATAAGAGATAATTAATTTCGTTAGATGTAAATTATATTTAACTTAGGGGGGTGTTAGGGTTAGACTTAGCTTTAGGGGTTAATACATTTATTAGAATAGCGGTGAGCTCCAGTCGGCAGATTAGGGGTTAATAATTGAAGTTAGGTGTCGGCGATGTTAGGGAGGGCAGATTAGGGGTTAATACTATTTATTATAGGGTTAGTAAGGCGGATTAGGGGTTAATAACTTTATTATAGTAGCGCTCAGGTCCGGTCGGCAGATTAGGGGTTAATAAGTGTAGGCAAGTGGAGGCGACTTTGTGGGGGCAGATTAGGGGTTAATAAATATAATATAGGGGTCGGCGATGTTAGGGCAGCAGATTAGGGGTACATAGGGATAATGTAAGTAGCGGCGGTTTACGGAGCGGCAGATTAGGGGTTAATAATAATATGCAGGGGTCAGCGATAGCGGGGGCGGCAGATTAGGGGTTAATAAGTGTAAGGTTAGGGGTGTTTAGACTCGGGGTACATGTTAGGGTGTTAGGTGCAGACGTAGGAAGTGTTTCCGCATAGCAAACAATGGGGCTGCGTTAGGAGCTGAACGCGGCTTTTTTGCAGGTGTTAGGTTTTTTTTCAGCTCAAACAGCCCCATTGTTTCCTATGGGAGAATCGTGCACAAGCACGTTTTTGAGGCTGGCCGCTTGCGTAAGCAACTCTGGTATCGAGAGTTGAAGCTGCGTTAAAAATGCTCTACGCTCCTTTTTTGGAGCCTAACGCAGCCTTTATGTGGACTCTCAATACCAGAGTTATTTTTATGGTGCGGCCAGAAAAAAGCCGGCGTTAGATTTTCGGGTCGTTACCGACAAAACTCCAAATCTAGCCGTCTGTGAAGAACTGTGTCTTCTCATACCTTGTAACTATCTACATGCCGGACAGTGGAGCAGGTAAGTGCTTTCTCTTCCAGTTAGGGAGACCATGCACTTAAAGGGCCACTAAACCCAAAATTTTTCTTTCATGATTCAGATAGAGAATAGAAATTTAAACAACATTACAATTCACTTCCATTATTTATTTTGCTTATTTTTTTAAATATCCTTAGTTGAAAAAAAAGCAATGCACATGGTGAGCCAATCACACGATGCTTCTATGTGCAGCAACCAATCAGGAGCTAGTGAGCATATCTAGATATGCTTTTCATCAAAGAATATCTAGAGAATAAAACAAATTAGATAATATAAGTAAATTAGAAAGATGTTTAAAATTGCATTCTCTTTCTAAATCATAAAAGAAAAAATGTGGCTGGCATGTCCCTTTAACAAATTAAAAGACACTGCTTTTTTATTGGGACATAGATAATCCTGTTGTATGGGTTACACTGGGGCATAAAGCAGGCACTGTAGCATGTGTGAGACTAACATTTAAACTCTTTTAAAAAGAAAGGGTAAAAATTTTTTATTAGGCTTTATTTTCTGACACATATTTACTTGATAAAACAATACAAGTTTAAACTGAAAGTAATGCTGAATTTTCTATTTCAGCAGCTTATTTATTTCCCCTTTGCATTAAAATAAACCAATGCAACATTTTAAACTGCCCGGTTTGAAAAAACTGTTATTTCTGGTATTCAGTGTACCAGGAATCTATATTTAGTGCCTCTCTGTGTCGCAGCAGTAATTTGAGCTCGGCAGTTGCGGTCACATGACCGGCTTTACTTCATAACAATTCTGAGGAAAAAGTTGTTTTTCTCCATTTCTGGGTGAATTGGTAGCGGTAAGGTACCTCAGTAATTAAAAGGACACTGAGCCCAAATGTTTTCTTTTGTGATTCAGATAGAGCATGAAATTTTAAGCAACTTTGTAATTTAATCCTATTATCACATTTTCTTCATTCTCTTGGTATCTTTAATTGAAATGCAAGAATTTAAGTTTAGATGCCAGCCCATTTTTGGTGAACAACCTGGGTTGTTCTTGCTGATTGGTGGATAAATTCATCCACCAATAAAAAAAAGTGCTGTCCAGAGTTCTGAACCAAACAAAAAGCTTCTTTTTCAAATAAAGATAGCAAGAGAACGAACAAACATTCGCCTAGATTACGAGTCTTGTTTTAGCCTTAAAAAGCAGCGTTGAGGGGTCCCAACGCTGCTTTTTAATGCCCGCTGGTATTACGAGTCTGGCAGGAGAGGGACTACCGCTCACTTTTTTTCTGCGATTTTCGCATACCGCAAATCCCCTTACGTCAATTGCGTATCCTATCTTCTTAATGGGATTTTCCTAACGCCGGTATTACGATTGCTGGAAAAAGTGAGCGGTAGACCCTCTCCTGTCAAGACTCCTACTGCATTTAAAAGTCAGTAGTTTGTATTTATTTTAACTAGGTGGAATAGTTATTAAATAGTTATTAACTATTTAATAGCTACCTAGTTAAAATAAGTACAAATTTACCTGTAAAATAAATCCTAACCTAAATTACAATTACAGCCAATCGGAATTAAGGTAGGAAAAATCCTATTGGCTGATGCAATCAGCCAATAGAATTGAGCTTGCATTCTATTGGCTGATTGGAACAGCCAATAGAATGCGAGCTCAATCCTATTGGCTGATTGGATCAGCCAATAGGATTGAACTTCAATTCTATTGGCTGATTGCATCAGCCAATAGGATTTTTCCTACCTTAATTCCGATTGGCTGATAGGATTCTATCAGCCAATCGGAATTGAAGGGACGCCATCTTGGATGACATCACTTAAAGGAACCTTCATTCTTCAGTCGCCACCGGATGGAAGAGGATGCTCCGTGTCGGATGTCTTCAAGATGGACCCGCTCCGCATGGAAGAAGATAGATGATGCCGCCTGGATGAAGACTTCTGCCGGTCTGGATATCCTCTTCTGGCCGGATCGGATAAAGACTTCTGCCTCTCTGTTGGGTGTGTGGGTGGTGGGTTTTAATGTTGAGGGGGTATTGTATTTTTTTTTACAGGTAAAAGAGCTGATTACTTTGGGGCAATGCCCCGCAAAAGGCCCTTTTAAGGGCTATTTGTAATTTAGTATAGGGTAGGGAATTTTTTTATTTTGGGGGGCTTTTTTATTTTATTTGGGGGATTAGATTAGGTGTAATTAGTTTAAAAATTTGTAATTTCTTTTTTATTTTCTGTAATTTAGTGGGGTTTTTTTCCGTAATTTATTTTATTTTATTTAATTGTAGTTAATGGTAGTTAGTTTAGGTAATTAATTTAATTGTAGTGTAGTGTTAGATGTAATTGTAATTTAGGTTAGGGTTTATTTTACAGGTAAATTTGTACTTATTTTAATAACTATTTAATAACTATTCTACCTAGTTAAAATAAAAACAAAGTTGCCTGTAAAATAAAAATAAACCCTAAGATAGCTACAATGTAACTATTAGTTATATTGTAGCTAGCTTAGGGTTTATTTTATAGGTAAGTATTTAGTTTTAACTAGGAATAATTTAGTTAATGATAGTTATTTTATTTAGATTTATTTAAATTATATTTAAGTTGGGGAGTGTTAGGGTTAGACTTAGGTTTAGGGGTTAATACATTTATTATAGTGGCGGCGACGTTTGCTGCGGCAGATTAGGGGTTAATAAATTTAATATAGTTGCGGCGACGTTGGGGGGGTAGATTAGGGGTTAATAAATCAAATGTAGGGTTCGGCGATGTTGGGGGCATCAGATTAGGGGTTCATAAGTATAATGTAGGTAGCGGCGGTGTCCGGAGCAGCAGATTAGGGGTTAATAATATAATGTAGGTGGTGACGATGTCGGGGGTGGCAGATTAGGGGTTAATAAGTGTAAGATTAGGGGTGTTTAGACTCGGGGTTCATGTTAGGGTGTTAGATGTAGACATAACTTTTATTTCCCCATAGGAAACAATTGGGCTGCGTTAGGAGCTGAACGCTGCTTTTTTGCAATTGTTAGGGTTTTTTTTTCAGCCAGCTCAGCCCCATTGTTTCCTATGGGGAAATCGTGCACGAGCACGTTCAGCCAGCTCACCGCTGACTTAAGCAACGCTGGTATTGAGGTGAAATGTGGAGCTAAATTTTGCTCAACGCTCACTTTTCTGAGGCTAACGCTGGCTTGCAGAAAATTCGTAATACCAGCGTTGTCTTAAGTGAGCGGTGAGAAAAAAAGGCTTGTTAGCCCCGCACACCATTACCGACAAAAACTCGTAATCTAGCTGATTGATAATAGGAGTAAATTAGAAAGTTGCTTAAAATTGCATGCTCTATCTGAATCACAAAATAAAAAAATTGGGTTCAGTGTCCCTTTAAGGTGTGGGGTTGCCTGATGGGTTATTTAGAAGTTTATTTGATGTTTTTTAAATGTGTTTTCTTAACTTTTCTCACATCATTTTAGCTGGGGATCGATCCTAATTTGGGATAAAATTTAAAGTGAATTTTTTCCTTTGCTTATTTTTTTTGAAAGTTAAAATCTTTGAAACTTATCTGTACATGTTTATTTACTGTTTCACAACATGTCTGATATGGAGCAAGAACCTGCTCTCATAAATTCATGCTTATTATGTTTAGATGCACAAATTGCAGCTCCTATGTAATTTTGTTCTTCATGTTTCAAGAAAACCTTGCAAAATAAAGGTAACATTTTTGAGCCTAATGTCTCTCAGGATGATGCTGTTAAAATAATACCTCAGCTTTCTCCTGCTTTGTCCCAAGCCTCAATGGTGTCATATGCAGTGCCCTGCGGTTCCTTTATAACTCCTAGTGGAATTTATTTAAAAGCAGAAATTGCTGCCCAGGTATCTTCAGCGGTATCTGCAGCATTAGCTGTCATTCACAGATTACAGGGAAAAAGCAAGAGGAAATCTAGAAATTTGGAAATTAAGGTGCCTGTCCTCAGTTCTGCTTCCCAAGTTGCCCTTTCTCATAAGTCTGATGAGGTAGATACATCGGGACTTTCTGAGGGTGAAATCTCAGATTCGGACAGTGTAATTCCTTCTTCTGAGACTGAGGTGGTATCCTTCAGATTTAGGCTTTAACACCTTTGTGTATTGTTAAAGGAGATTTTAGCTACTTTAGATGATACCCCTGTGGTTGTCACTCCTAAGAAATCTAGTAAACTTAATAGTTTCTTTGATGAACCTGTGCCGGACCGCGCTAGGGAGATTATCTCACAGGAATAGGAGAAACCGAAACCAGGGGTGTCTTTTTCCCCATCTCCCATTTTTAAGAAAATGTTTCCTGTCAAGGACTCCATTAAAGACCCTTGGTACACTGTACCCAAAATTGAAGGGGCCATTTCCACTCTGGCTAAGAGAACCACTATTCCTATTGAGGAATCAGATGGACAAGAAGCTGGAGGCTTATTTGAAAAAGATCTATGTTCATCAGGGCCTCCAACGGCAACCTGCAATGTGTATTGCCACCATGACTAGTGCGGCATCTTATTGGTTCGACACCTTGCTGATTCTCTTCAAGTAGATACTTCCTTGGATGAAATTCAAGATAGGATTAAAGCTCTTAAATTGGCCAATTCCTTTATTGCAGATGCCATTTTACAGGTTGTTAGACTAGGCACTAAAATTTCTAGTTTCGCTGTTCTAGCCTGCAGGGCGATATGGTTGAAATCCTGGTCTGTGGACATTTCCTCTAAAGTCAAACTTCTGGTAATTCCTTATAAGGGCAAAACCTTGTTTGGACCCGGTTTGCAAGAAATTCTCTCTGATATTACGGGTGGAAAAAGGTATTTTCTACCTCAAGATAAGAAGAATAGGCCTAAAGGATGTCAGAGTAATTTTTGTTCCTTTCTTAACTTCAGAGGAATGCCTTCCCCTTCTTTCAAGCAGGAACAATCCAAGTCTTCTTGGAAACCCAATCAGTCTTGGAATAAGTGCAAACAATCAAAGAAACCCGCAGCTGATTCCAAATCAGCATGAAGGGTTTGCCCCCGATCCGGGATCGGATCAGGTGGGGGGCAGACTTTCTCAGTTCTCTCAGGCCTGGATACAAGATGTCCCAGATCCCTGGACTGTGGACATAGTATCCCATGGTTACAAATTGGAATTCAAGACTTTTCCTGCAAGAGGAAAATTCCTTCTCTCAAGATTATCTGCAGACCAGATAGAGAGAAAAGAGTTCTTGAAATGTATACAACATATTTCCTCCCTGGGAGTAATAGTTCCAGTGCAGGAACAGGGTCTCAGGTTCGACTCCAACCTATTTGTGGTTTTCAAAAAAGAGGGAACTTTCCGTCCCATTCTAGATTTGAAGTGTCTAAACAAGTTTCTCAAAGTTCCATCCCTCAAGATGGAGACTATACGCTCCATTCTTCCTTTAGTACAAGAGGGCCAGTTCATGACAACAATAGACCTAAAGGATGCGTATCGACATGTTCCTGTTCACAGGGACCATCACAGATTCCTGAGATTTGCCTTTCTGGACAAACATTTCCAGTTGGTGGCCCTTCCATTTGGTCTAGCAAAGGCTCCTAGAATTTTTTCAAAGGTTCTGGGGGCTCTTTTGGCAGTGATCTGTTCTCGTGGAATTGCTGTGGCACCCTACCTGGATGACATATTGGTTCAGGTGCCACCTTTTCAACTAGCAAAATCTCACACAGAGATATTGTTGTCTTTTCTTCGTTCCCACGGATGGAATGTGAATCTGGAAAAAATCTCCCTTTCCCCTTCTACAAGAGTAGTGTTCTTAGGGACCATAATAGATTCTCTATTGATGAAGATTTTTCTGACAGAGGTCAGAAAAAACAAAATCGTTTCCTCTTGCCTCTCTCTTCAGGCTTCTGCTCATCCTTCATTGGCTCAATGTATGGAGGTAATCGGTCTGATGGTGGCTTCCATGGACATTGTTTCTTTTGCTCAATTCCATTTGAGAGCTCTCCAGTTGTGCATGCTCAGACAATGGAAGGGCGAACATGCGGATCTATCTCAGAGAATAAAGTTAGATCAGTCGTCAAGGGATTCTCTCCCGTGGTGGATTTCTCAGGAACATCTGTCTCAGGACACATGCTTTCGAAGACCTTCCTGGGTGATCATGACCACGGATGCCAGCCTGCTGGGCTGGGGAGCAATTTGGAACTCGTTAAAAGCTCAGGGCCTTTGGACTCGGGAGGAGTCTGCTCTTCCCATCAACATCTTGGAGTTGAGGGCGATTTACAATGCTCTATTGGCTAGGCCTCAGTTGTCCTCAGTGCAGTTTATCAGGTTCCAGTCAGATAACATCCTCTGTGGCTTACATCAATCACCAGGGAGGAAGTCGGAAATTCCTTAGCCATGAAGGAGGTTACTCGGATTCTTCAGTTGGCAGAGACCCACAATTGCTGTCTATCTGCCATCCACATTCCAGGAGTAGACAACTGGGAAGCAGATTTTCTAAGCAGACATACTTTTCATCCCGGGGAGTGGGAACTCCATTTGGAGGTGTTTTCCAGCTTAGTCCTCAAATGGGGGGTGCTGGAATTAGATCTGATGGTGTCCCGTCAGAATGCCAAGCTTCCAAGGTACCGTTCAAGGTCAAGAGATCCGCAGGCCGTTCTGATAGATGCTCTGGCGGTTCCTTGGGTTTTCAGGTTGGCATACCTGTTTCCTCCATTTACTCTCCTTCCACGAGTCATTGCTTGTATCAAACAGGATAGGGCGTCGGTGATTCTAATAGCCCATGCATGGCCTCGCAGAATATGGTTTGCAGACTTAGTGGAGATGTCATCTCTCCCACAATGGAGGCTACCTCTGAGGAAGGACCTCCTGATTTAGGGTCCCTTCCTTCATCCAAATCTCGTTTTTCTTAAGCTGACTGCTTGGAGATTGAACGCTTAATTCTGTCTATGATTCAGGCTCGCAAGCCTGTTACTAGAAAGATTTACCATAAGATATGGCGTAAATATCTTTATTGGTGTGAATCCAAGGGCTACTCTTGGAGTAGAAATGGAATTCCTAGAATTTGGGATTGTCAGTCAGTACCCTGAAGGGTCAGATTTCTGCTTTATCAGTTTTACTACATAAATGTTTGGCCGATGTGCCAGATGTATAATCTTTTTGTCAGGCCTTGGTCAAAATTAGGCCTGTCTTTGGAGCCTTAACCTTGTTCTTAAAGTTTTACAGCTGGCTCCATTTGAACCATTGCATTCCATAGACATTAAGTTGTTATCTTGGAAGGTTTTGTATCTTGTTGCTATCTCTTCTGCTCAAAGAGTCTCGGAACAGCAGTGTGAGTCCCCTTATCTTATTTTTCATGCCGATAAGGCAGTTCTTCATACTAAGTTAGGTTTCCTTCCTAAGGTTGTTTCTAATAGAAATATCAATCAGGAAATGGTTGTTCCCTCTCTGTATCCTAATCCTTCTTCTTTTAAAGAGCGTTTGTTACACAATTTGGATGTTGTACGTGCTCTTAAATTCTACTTACAGGCAACTAAGGATTTTCGCCAGTCCTCTGCCCTCTTTGTCTGTTTCTCTGGGAAATGTAAAGGTCAGAAAGCTACTGCTACTACTCTTTCTTTTTGGTTACAAAGTATAATTAGTTTGGCTTATGAGACTGCTGGACAGCAGCCTCCTGAGAGAATAACGGCTCATTCCACAAGAGCTGTTTCCTCTTCTTGGGCTTTCAAAAATGAAGCTTCTGTGGAACAAATTTGCAAGGCTGAAACTTGGTCTTCTCTACATATTTTTTTCAAAATTTTCAAAATTTGATACTTTTGCCTCGGCTGAGGCTTCTTTTCTGAGAAAGGTTCCTCAAGCGGTGGTGCCTTCTGTTTAGGACTGCCTGTCTTGTCCCTCCCTATTTATCCATGTCCTTTAGCTTGGGTATTGGTTCCCAACAGTAATTACTCAAGCCGTGGACTCACCATATCTCAGGAATGAAAAACAAAATTTATGCTAACCTGATAAATGTATTTCTTTCCGGATATGGTGAGTCCATGGCCCCACCCTTTATTTTAAGACAGTTGCTCTATTGACTATAAGCTCAGGCACCTCTACACCTTGTGTTACTCCTTTTTCTCCATTTCCCTTGGGTGAAATGACTGGGGGTTGTGGGTAAGGGAGTGATACTTAACAGTTTAACTGTGGTGCTCTTTGCCTCCTCCTGCTGGCCAGGAGTGATATTCCCAACAGTAATTACTCAAGCCGTGGACTCACCATATCCGGAAAGAAAGAAATTTATCAGGTAAGCATACATTTTGTTTTTTTCTTCAGTTTCAACATTTTATCCTTTTTTTTACCCTGTCCAGTTGCTGCATTTGCAGATGTATGCATGTGTCCATTAGACAACTACTCAAAGCTTATTTATTCATCTCAAAGTCCCACACTAAAATAGTACTCCTCACACCTTACGTCTAAAAATGTAAACTCCTAATGTATTCAAGGACATATTTTGGTTTGTAACATATTTATATTCTGCAAATGTATTTGGTTTGTTTTATAATATGTTTTAAAGGATATTAAAATATTAATGTGCTTTTTATTCACAAGATTATTATTTTTTCAGGCCTGGTGGTTTAACTGTTTTTTTTCCAGATATGAGAGTAATTGTTTGACCCATATTTAAAGGACCAGTAAATACAGTAGATTTGCATAATAAACAAATGCATGATAAAAAGACAATACAATAGCACTTAGGGGCTGATTTATCATTGTCTGTCTGACATGATACGCTGTAGCGTATTATGTCCGACAGACATCGATGAATGCCGACAGCATACGCTGTCTGCATTTAACATTGCAAAAGCAGTTCTGGTGAACTGCTTGTGCAATGCCGCCCCCTGCAGATTTGCAATCAGCCGCTAGCAGGGGGTGTCGATCAATCTGATCGTATAGGATCGGGCAGATTGCAGATCGCAACCTCAGAGGCAGCAGACTAGTTATGGAGCAGCAGTCTTAAGATCGCTGCTTCATAACTGCTGTTTCTGGTGAGCCTGAAGGCTCGCGTGGAAACAGGGGCATCAGGGGCCATTCGGCCCTTGATAAATCGGCCCCTTAGTCTGAACTTCAAATGAGTAGTAGATTTGAAAGTAATGCCTATTTCAACTCCTCCTGTATCATGTGACAGCCATCAGCCAATCACAAATGCATATATGTATAATCTGTGAATTCTTGCACATGCTCAGTAGTAGCTGGAGACTCAAAAAGTGTAAATATAAAAAGACTGTACACATTTTGTTAATTGAAGTAAATTAGAAATTTGTTTAACATTGCATGCTCTATCTGAATCATGAAAGTTTAATTTTAAAGGGACAGAAAGCGGGGGCGGTGCCTGGCTGAGCTCTAAGATGGAGGTGCAGTGAGAGAGCTCCATGCAGGAATGAGCAAATATGAAGTGAATAATTGACCACAATTGTCTAAAAAGCCGCAAATCCTGGGGGCAGCAACTACCCAACACCCCCACTAAAGGCAACAATGGACCTTTGCCGTAAAACAACTAGGGACCAAGTGAAGCGCCAAGACAGTTAAGGCCTACACGCCACGCTCCGTATACCGCAGGGCGCAAAAACAAGCAGAGGTAGTGTGCCTTATAAAGCAGTGAAGCTGTCATCTAAACAGGCGCCGAAAACACTCACCGCTTGGCTACACCCTGTGAGAGAGAGTCGGGAGAGCCGCAAGGGGACACGTCTCCCAGATTAGATTGCGCTGGAAGCACTCGGCCATTGCCACGTGGGTAAGTTAATGCCCGTCAGATAACCACACTGAGGCACATACAACAGCCCCTAAAATGAAGTATAACTAATCTATATCACTAACGGCTGAACGCAAGATAATCACAAGGAAACTTACTATAGCCAACATGTGCTGTATTTTTTTCAAGGGGGGACTCCGGTGCAAATAGGTTGATGACAGGCTAACCTGTTAAACCACACAGGACTCAAGCTGCTATATGGCGGGCACTACAGACAACGGCTCCAGATTATGGTACAGTTAAACATGTCAGCAGATGAAATAATTTATTAACCTGAAGCACAGCGCCTTAGAAGTGTATCATTAAACATACAGAGGAAAGCATAACACTGACATTCTTTCACCCAGGGTTGCTGCTGTTTGGGGAACACGCTTTGAAAACTCCACTATATCGCACTTGGCTAACTAAAACCCCTAAATCAGAGTGGGTGGCATTCTTAATAACTAGAACTGCGGTATACTCAGGACAGTGTTACAGTCTATTGTAGCGGAGCTTTATTACAAACATGTCTATGAGGAGAGCTAGTAAACCGGACAAGACCACTAAAATAGTCCCGGTAGACTATTTCTTTAAATCATCTAAGTCTAACAAATTGCCTGAAAATATGGGGTCAGATAATGAAGAGGAGACTGATTTGGAATCTACCATCACAACCCAGGCAGACCAAATTCCAGCCACAAAAGCGGATTTACAATCATTGGTGTCCAAACAAGACATAGAAGCCAATTTTGAAAAGTTATGGAGCAAGATTAACAATCTTCATTCCTCAGTGTTAGCCAGCCTTAAAGAAATAAAAAATGATATCATTGAAATAGGTAGTCGGGTGGACACACTGGAAACTAACCAAGAAGAAGTTGCAGAAGACATAGCTACGCTATCTCAATCTCTCTCCTCACAACAGCAAGAGATCATGGATCTCCACGAGAAAATGGAGGACATGGAAAATAGATCGCGACGCTGCAATCTGCGTCTCAAGGGCATTCCAGAAACTGTACAGAATAAAGACCTCAACCCGTATCTTCAACAATTGTTAGGGTCGGAAAATCGCATATCCTTTTTCCTAGTACATGAGTTTTGTGATAAACTGGGAATGTTATAGCTTAATGTATGTCTTTATTTGTGGCAATTTGTTCTGTTGTGTACCATAAATGTGGTTAATTGAGAATTCTATCACTGTTAGAAGAGCTCTGCGCTGTGCTCTCTCCTTACCTCCTTCACCATCTATTTACCTTTCTCTATTTCGACCCTTATCTTGGTTACATCTTACCACTACCCTCTCCCTTCCTTACCTTCTCTCAGACACTCTGTAATTCTCTTATTCCTTTGTCCTTTTCCCTCTTCTCCCCCCCCCCCCTTTTTTTCCCACTCTGAACTTCTTGAAGTCTCATTAAGAGACTTCGGATACTGAATTTAATTGGTTAAGTTTATTTATGGTTTATGTTTAATATGTTTAATATGCTTAATATGTTTTATCACCTTGTACACCTCATACTACACCTCTGTATGTGTCATATAGCCCGATTTTATCAGATGTTTAGATGACACTTATAGTACCTATTTCCCAAGCCTCGCAGTTGCAGGAACCCCAACAGCATTCTCTTATACGAGACTAGCAAGACAGAGCCCTCAGCTGGTTGCACCACATATCATTAGAATGACCCGATTTAGTGTATCCACAAGATGACGATTCCCAATATTAATTTACTCTCGCATAATGTGAGAGGCCTACACTCAAACATTAAAAGACGTACGGCCCTGACTCAATATAAAACTTTACACGCTAACATAATATTCCTCCAGGAGACCCACTTCACATCCACATCCATCCCCAAGTATTGGACTCGAGACTACACACAACATTTTCATGCGACTTCAACCACAAAAAAGAGGGGTGTATCTATCCTTATTCATCATTCTCTGGCATTCACACATGGGGAGACAATAGCAGATAAGGAGGGGAGATATATTCTAGTTCAGGGCCAGTGGATGTGGTACTCTGTAACATTTACGCATCCAACGAAAAACAAAATGTTTTTATTAAGACTCTATCCCATAAATTGACCAATTGGTCTAAGATGCACATTATTCTAGCAGGGGACTTTAATTTAGATTTGCAAAACCTGGTTTACAGAAGCCCTAATACTCTATCTAAAAAAAACAAGAGACTGAGGGCTATGGCTACCACCACTTTGGAGCTACTTAGACCGCACTCCCTGATTGACACTTGGAAGACATTATATGACGTAACTACAGACACTTCCTATTACTCAGCGGCCCACAACATGTACTCCAAAATAGATTATATCTTTATAAGTCAGATGCTACAGCCAGTTCTCCGCTCCAGTAATATCCACCCATGCGTGTGGTCGGACCACTCTATAACACAGATTCAATTAGGGGAATTAAGAGACCCAAATAGGCTACAATCTTGGACTTATGACCCTTCCTGCTTACAAAACCCACAAACTAAGACAAACCTTATTAAAGCGCTAAGGGAATATTGGAATATTAATTTAGATACTAACGCTAACCCTATTTCCGTTTGGGCAGCCCATAAATCGGTAGTCCGAGGCTTACTAATTAAAGAAAAATCAATATATAAAAAGAAAATTAGGACTCATCTATCTCAGCTAAATGCTGAAATATAGAAACTGGAACGCAAGCACAAATTGACTCTTTCTGAGGCCACTCTTCACTCCCTACAACACAAAAGACAAACACTAGCAAAATACTTAAATGAATCCTCTGTCAAAATGGCCCATAGACTGAAAGCAAACTACTTCTTGTAAGCGAACAAACCTGACAGGTATTTAGCTAAAAAAATTAGAGACTCACATAAGGCCTCTTCCATTCCATTACTGGTGAACTCGGAAGGCAAACTAACCTCTCACCCTAAATAGATAGTGGACACTTTTGCAAAATACTACGGTCAATTGTATGATGGCAAAAAGTCTCCCACTCTATCACTACTCAACAGATATGTAGGGGTTTCTTAGAAAAGGCAAATTTAAGCAGAATCACTGAACAAGACAGGGACAACTTGAACTCCAAGATCACACAGGGAGAGATAGTAGAGGTCCTAAAAGATCTTAAGCCAGGGAAGGCAGCTGGACCGGATGGCTTCCCTGGAGAATATTACAAATTATTTAAGACAACGCTAGTACCCCATTTGGTTAAGTTTGCAAATCATATTATGGAAGGCCACGAAATCCCGACATAACTACTCCAAGCCAAGATAATAGTTTTACCAAAACAGGGGAAAAAAACGAAACAATGCCCTAGCTACAGATCCATATCCCTTATTAAAAAAAGACATAAAAATAGTGACAAAAATACTGGCTAATAGACTCAAGCAAATTATACCAACGGTAGTACATCCAGACCAAGTGGGTTTCATTTCAGGTAGGGAGGCCCCCGACAACATAAGGAGAATGATAGCGGTGGTAGACCATCTGACTGACAAGGGAGTGCCTTCTCTGCTCCTATCTTTGGACGCGGAGAAGGCATTCGATAGAGTGGACTGGCAATATATGTGGACAGTGATGGAGGAAATAGGGATAGGAGGCTGCTTCCTGACAGCAATTAAGAAAGTATACTCCAACCCCACAGCAAGAGTTAGGGCGATAGGACACAAATCCACAACAATTCACATCAAAAACGGCACCAGACAAGGGTGTCCCTTGTCGCCACTCCTGTTTGCGCTCTGTATTGAGCCACTGGCAGTGGCTATTAGGAACAACACAGACATTACAGGTTTACAAATCGGAAAGTTTGCCCATAAAATAACTTTATTTGCAGATGACGTCCTATTGACATTGACCAAGCCCCTACTGTCTTTACCAAATCTGTACAACACTATGGCTGATTTCTCCACTATCTCTGGGTATAAAATAAATTTAGACAAGTGCGAAGCCCTCCCCATAAGTCTACCGAAACATATGATCAAACTTATAGAGGCTAATTTTGAATTCAGGTGGGCCAAAAAAAGCATAAAATATTTGGGAATTAACCTAACCTCCCACTCTAGAGACCTATACAAATATAACTATGTGCCATTATTCAGACAGTTCCAGTCTGATCTTAACAGATGGAGAACATATAATTTTTCATGGTATGGTAGATTAACCTCCATTAAAATGAACTTATTACCAAGGATCCTATATTTATTTAGAACTCTTCCGATCAAGATAAACAAACTAGAAATAGATTTCCTTCAGACAGCTCTGCATAGTTTTCTAAGAGACAAAAAACAGGCGAGAATTTCCTCGCAAACTTTAACACGCCACAGACAGCTAGGGGGGGTGGGCTTACCCAACCTCCTTGACTATTATAAAGCCTCTAGGTTGGCCCAAACTTCTCTGTGTGGCAGGAGGGATAAACACATATCCTTTGGCCAGTCTTGGAAGCTGAGATGGGAGGTCTCAACTCCCCGGAAGATATCATATGGTGTTGGGGGGCGACGGGAGAGGGCCCTAATCAATGCTCTTCAATTACAAAGTTGTCGGCCCGAGAGTGGTACTCTACCCTTAACGTTACCGATATGTCCCCCATGACTTCTTTACAAAAACCTTTACGGTATTTGATTGACGATGAATATAGACCGATCATTAGCAAATGGGAGAATAAAGGACTCTATAGAGTCGCGGATATTATGACAACGGGGGGACCCATCTCATATTCACAGTTAAACCAGCAACTAGACCCGTACCCTCTTCGTTGGTTTTTATACCTACAGATCACCTCGGCTGTCCGGGCCTACCTATCTGGCTCTACCACCCGACCCACCACAGCTTTGGAAAAGCTAAGCTGCTCACCTAACAGACCAAAACATGCAATATCACAATTATACCTAGACTTGCAAAAAACTAAAATTGAATCCAAGTCCCCCTTGGCTATTAGATGGGAGTCGGAGTCGGAGGTGGAGGTGGAGTGGGATCGGGAGGATTGGGAAAGAGTGCTCTTTGAATCAAGTAAAAACTTACTGAGTGCTGATCTTAGAGAAAATATCATAAAAACCTCCTTTAGGTGGTACCTAACACCTGTCCAGACCGCCCACTCAGGCAAATCAAATTTGGGTAAAACTTTCTACACTTTTAAGTGACTTACTAGAGGATCAAATATCCCTAGATGCCCCGCAAGCATTATTACATGCTAATATAGATAGGTTCAGCAGACATATCAATGCATTTATTAGAATAGTATGCACCATAACCAGAACTAGTATAGCGAGATACTGGAAAAGTGGAACCCCCACCTGGTCGGAAATTATGTCCAAAATTCGACTGACTTACTCTATGTATGAATCAGCAGCACACATACAGAACACGACTGACTCCTTCCAAAAGATATGGTATTATTGGTTACTGGGTAATGAGGGTGGGACAAATCAGATTTTGACTGGCGTATAGGGAGGGATTGTCAGGTAGAGGGGATGCGGAAGGTAGTGTAATACACCCCTAAGAGACTGCGAGGTATTGGGCATCCTATGGACTCTCCTCTCACTATTGGGATCAACCCAAAGGATCGGAGGGTGTAACCTTTTTCTTCTCATCGCAAATATTAACTTACTCACTAAATGACTTTTGGACCATAGACTGAGCTAAAGGGAGTTTGAGTCGATACTTTATGCTTAGTTACACATGTATCTATCATTGTTTGTATTGAATTTTCTTTTACAAATGTTCAATAAAAAAGATTTAATCCTAAAGGGACAGAAAGCACCTTGCAATTACAACATTTTTTTCTGCATCCTTACAATAGATTAACATACCAGCAGAGTCTGAATTGTATTATAACAGATTAGAAGCTTGTCTGTTACAATTTTCAGACATAAAATTAAAGTAAAAAGGGGCAAAATAAATAATGGAAGTATATTACAAAGATGTTTTCCTGTGTAGAATTAAGCCTTTTATATTACAATCCCAAAGTGTTTGCTGTCTCTTTACGAGATGAGGTAACGTTTTGAATCAGATCAGCATACTGTTAAAATCCATAACCCTGTTCTACTGAGTCCCTATATTTCTTTCCTTCAGTGATATGAATGTTTTATCCTTTTCTCTCTAATAACTTGCTCCTCTGTCAAGCTTACCCAAGTAATGAGAATGATTAAAGGTCATAGTATGAGACCCACAGGCAGGCAAATATTGGATTAAGACAAATATTAAATTCTCTTCCTGTTTTCCTTCACTGTCTTTACCTTGATAACTTAATCTTTGTGTTTATTTAATACGGTTTTAAATCCTAGTTGTACTGTCAATGTATCTGACCACAAAGCCACACAGTCAATTAAACTCCAGATGAATGTCAGCAAAAAGACCGTTTTGTTGGAAGTTACAACTGTCTATTTGCCATATATAACCAATGCATTTGTGAAATGACGTGTGTGTGTGTGTGTGTGTGACAGTACCACATTAGCAATCTAGGATATCGTGCTCAATATTTATGATAGAAATTAAGCTATTTACCCCTAGACAATAATAAATAGATGTTAAAGGGACAATGTACTGTAAAAGGTATCCCCCTTTTATGTGTTCCCAATTATCCTTTTACCTGCTGGAGTTTATTAAATTGTTTACAAATTATTAATTTACTTATTAACTGCTTTTGCCTGTTGAAATTGTCACCTTTACTGAAAAACAACATTGACTTAATTGGTACAGAAAAGTTAACTGTATACTGACAAAATAAGTGATACAAGCAATATACTGATAAAATAAGTAAGCCTTTGAGATTTTAGAGAGTGATAAGACAAGGAGGTATGCTCTCCCTGCAAATTCAGCCCATTTTAATGGACTGTGGTATAAAAATGCAAAAGCAGCTATTTTATATTAAAAAATATATCTGCAATTTCCCATACATTTTATACTCTGCAGTTGCTATAACAAGTCATTGGAAACACATTAAGTTGAAAACAGTTTTACAGTATGCTGCCCCTTTAAAGGTACAGTGTACACCAATTTTCATATAGCTGCATGTAATAAACATTACTATAATGCTAGTGTAAGTCAAATTCTAGTCTGGAGCATACATAAGGGTTAAGTAACCTTGAGACTGAGTGCTGTGTGTGTGTGAAGACAACAGTGTTGCTATATATGGGGGAGGAGTGTACTTACCCTTTCATAGACCTGGGACAGGAAATTCACTTCCTCCTGTGGATAACTGGAAGATTCCCCTCCCTCACTTATCTTTGTTTATTGGTTACAGGTGCAGCATTCGTATGTTTCCTCATTGTGGGATTCCTTAGTGTGTTCGGAGCATGAGGAGGGTTAGTCAAACTACCTCTGTAAGTCCTTGAACGGTAATTGTATGCTCCCCAGGACACAACATGCTGTGCGTATAGTTGTTCCTGGTCCTATTGATGTGGAGTACTATAAGAATGTGCACTCTGGCTTAGGCGGTTGGTCTGGGCCCTGGCGGCTGGCTGGGGGGTTTAGTTACGGTCATTGCAGTAAGAGTGACGTTCCCAGGCTCATAGTTTAGGAGTGCTCTTGTTGGTTTGCAGTGGGCCTAACACCTCCCTATTATCATCCTAAGCGTTGAGCCAAACTCTGTTTGCCAGCTGTTTGGGCTTATTACCACTTTACTTTGCAGGGGTTATTTTATACTTAGGCCCCTATTGCAGCCACCTGATCTTACACCCAGCTATGTCTCTGTATGTTTATTTATAGTTATTTTTAGTTAAATATACGGTCAAACAGCATCTCAGGCTAATAGGGCATTAATCCCTTAAGAAGAATATGCACAGATACTGATTTAAAAATCCAGTATAAAACCTTTTAAAAACTTATTTAGAAACTCCCAGTTTGGCCCTGTTGATGAGGTTAAGCTGGGTCACCCAGTTAAAGGGGCTGAGAAAGCAGGAAGAACAGACACTCCCCCCACGCCTGCATATGAAAAGATACATTACAATATTAACAAATATATGAGTTAAGAGGGAGACAGGTCATTTATCAATTAAATAAATCAGACCCGAGTACCGAAATTAGACTCAGGTAAGTGAACCTTATATGAAGGTAATGTAGTGCAGACCCTTTAAATTATTTTCGAGACACAAGCACAGAAAGACAGGGTTGTTACCAAAAAATAGGATAACTACCAGAAGAGACAGGGATTTCAGCACAGCTTTTTATATATCATGCTTAATGAAAGCAATCTCACCATTACTAATGGAAAGTAGTGTTTTCCAAGTCCTGCACTTACACATCAGGCAGAGAAATCTTCCAACCCATACAAGACCAAGTGAACCAGATAATAGTACACCAGAGGTAGTTGCGTTTTGAAACAGATAGGATTGAGCTGTTCCAATCAGCCAATAGAATGCGAGCTCAATCCTATTGACTGATTGGATCAGCCAATAGGATTGAACTTCAATCCTATTGGCTGATTGCATCAGCTAATAGGATTTTTCCTACCGTAATTACGATTGGCTGATAGAATTCTATCAGCCATCTTGGATGACGTCACTTAAAGGAACCGTTATTGTTCAAGAAGACGTCTGATGAAGAGGATGCTCCGCGTCAGATGTCTAGAAGATGGAGCCGCTCCGCGCCGGATGGATGAAGATAGAAGATGCCGTCTGGATGAAGACTTCTGCCCGTCTGGAGGACCACTTCTGCCGGCTTCGTTGAGGACTTCGGCCCGGTTGGCTGAAGACTTCTCACGGTAGGGTGATCTTCAAGGAAGGGGTTAGTGTTCGGTTTTTTTAAGGGGGTATTGGGTGGGTTTTAGAGTAGGGTTGGTTGTGTGGGTGGTGGGTTTTAATGTTGGGGGGGGATTTGTAATTTTTTTTACAGGTAATAGAGCTGATTACTTTGGGACAATGCCCCGCAAAAGGCCCTTTTAAGGGCTATTTGTAATTTAGTGTAGGGTAGGGCTTTTTTTTATTTTGGGGGGGCTTTTTTATTTTGTTAGGGGGATTAGATTAGGTGTAATTAGTTTAAAAATCTTGTAATTTGTTTATTATTTTCTGTAATTTAGTGGGGTTTTTTGTACTTTAGATAATTTTATTTAATTTTATTTAATTGTATTTAATTTAGGGAATTAATTTAATTATAGTGTAGTGTTAGGTGTAATTGTAACTTAGGTTAGGTTTTATTTTATTTTACAGGTAAATTTGTATTTATTTTAACTAGGTAGTTGTTAAATAGTTAATAACTATTTAGTAACTATTCTACCTAGTTAAAATAAATACAAACTTGCCTGTAAAATAAAAATAAACCCTAAGCTAGATACAATGTAACTATTAGTTATATTGTAGCTATCTTAGGGTTTATTTTACAGGTAAGTATTTAGTTTTAAATAGGAATAATTTAGTTAATGATAGGAATATTTATTTAGATTTATTTAAATTATATTTAAGTTAGGGGGTGTTAGGGTTAGACTTAGGTTTAGGGGTTAATAAATTTAATATAGTGGCGGCGACATTAGGGGCGGCAGATTAGGGGTTAATAAATGTAGGTAGGTGGCGGCGATGTAGGGGGGGCAGATTAGGGGTTAGTAAGTATAATGTAGGTGGCGGCTGTGTCAGAGGCAGCAGATTAGGGGTTAATAAGTATAATGTAGGTGGCGGCGGTGTAGGGGGGGCAGATTAGGGGTGTTTAGACTCGGGGTACATGTTAGGGTGTTAGGTGTAAACATTACCATAGGAATCAATGGGATATCGGGCAGCAGTGAACATGAGCTTTCGCTGCTTTCAGACTCCCATTGATTCCTATGGCATCCACCGCCTCCAGGCAGCGGATTGAAAACAAGGTACGCTGGGCCGGAATAGTGGCGAGCGTACCTGGTAGAAATTTGATAACTAGCAAAAGTAGTCAGATTGTGCCGAATTTGCATTCGGAACATCTGTAATGATGTAAGCATCGATCTGTGTCGGACTGAGTCCGGCGGATCGTATGTTACGTCACAAAATTCTACTTTTGCCGGTCTGTAGGATTTGATAACTAAGGCGAATCAGGCTCGTCACAAATACGCTGTGGAATTCCAGCGTATTTGCAGTTGACGGCTTGAGTAGATGCCCATAGGTGCTGTGGTGTGTTTTGTATGTTGAAAACAAAAGTGAAAGGGGGCCTCATAGTGTAGCCATCATGTCTCTATCCAAAACTAGGTGCCCTGTACAGAAACAAATCCTGCCTCAGTCCTACAGTAAAGGAAAAGATTTTACAGCAAATGCTGATGCCAATCATGGATTATGGGAATGTAGTATATGCACCTGCACCGCAAACTCACCTAAATAAACTTAATACACTGTATAACTCGTTCTGCCTCTTTGTGCTACAATATAACTACAGGACCCACCATTGTGACATTCTAAAATAACTAAACTGGCTGTCGCTGGAATCCAGACGCACCCTCCATCTTTCCAGCCTTGTGTTTAAGAGCTTTTCAGGGAAGCTCCCATCTTACCTGAGCAGAATGCTCTCTCCAGCTGTTCCCACCTCCCATAACCTCCGATCCAGTACCAGCACATTATTTAGTCTGCCTCCATACAGAAAGAAAGCAGCTCGATCCTCCTTTTCCTACAGAGCACCACAATTATGGAACGACCTCCCGCACACTTTAAAGTTTCCCAAGCCTAAAATCCTTTAAAGGGACACTGAACCCAATTTTTTTTCTTTCGTGATTCAGATAGAGCATGCAATTTTAAGCAACTTTCTAATTTACTCCTATTATCAATTTTACTTCGTTCTCTTGATATCTTTATTTGAAAAAGAAGGCATCTAAGCTATTTTTTGCTTCAGAACTCCGAACAGCACTTCTTTATTGGTCAGTTAAATTAATCCAGTACAAGCACCATCTCCTTTCGTGATTTATCTAATACTTTATAATCAATTATATGGGAACGTTGAATTTACTCAAGTAGTGCCATTGGTTTTCTCTCTATTACAGTTAAATTAATCCACCAATCAGCAAGAACAACCCAGGTTGTTCACCAATAATGGGCCGGCATCTAAACTTACATTCTTGCTTTTCAAATAAAAATGTCAAGAGAATAAAGAAAATTTAATAATAGGAGTAAATTAGAAAGTTGCTTAAAATTGCATGCTCTGTCTGAATCACGAAAGAAAACTTTTGGGTCAAGTGTCCCTTTAAGAGATCCCTCTCTACATATCTCAAAACAGAATGCACCTGTCATAGTTGATTATATATTTCCTACCTGTTATATGTTAAATTTTGCATATATTATGTATAAATATTGGGTTTGTATTTTATTGTACCCTATTGTATCAATGCAATGTTTTGTGGACCCACGACATACTTGAAAACAAGAGAAATCGCAATGAATCCTTCCTGGTAAAATATTTTATAAATAAATGTCTTCAAATAAATCTTAGCTGCAAGGTGTGTATACATAAACTCACATTTATTGATGGCACTTGTTGGATAAAGGGAGTATGGGCAGGCTGACACTCTCAGTGGTCAGCTCGTTGTCTGCTCACGGTAACAGTCTCTTCTGGCTATCACTGGATGTCCGCTCCTTATGAGGTAATCTGTGTATACTGGATACTGGCTCCTGGCGATGCTCCATATGCTGCTACTGGAAGTTCATGTATATATATATATATATATATATATATATATATATATATATATATATATATATATATATATATATATATATATAAATGTCTCCAAAAACAAACACCGGTGAGCATACACCCAGGAGACAATCAAACTGTATTAAAAACAAATTTTATTGCAACGCGTCTCCCAGCCAACCACGGGCGCTTCCTCAGGCAAGTTTTTATGGTTTTTTTTGGGTTTTTTTTGGGTTTTTTTTATACAAACTTTTTTATTGAGGTTTTTGACTTGAACAATAGACCACATACATCATATGTCTACAGACAATACAAGATACTGAAATGTACATTTGTTATCTAATTCTGCTGGTTGAAATATATATGCTTTTTATCTAATGATCATTATCACTGTAACTTCTTCAGAATATATAGTGGAACTACGGTAGTAAGGTCAGTTACATAACTTTTAGTTTTAACACTCATAAAAGAAAATTAGCTAGCATACAGATAATTTCAGTCCGAACTATATCACCAGACATAATAGTAAAGAACCTCATTTTGTGTAAACTTGAGTAATCTCATACGTAAAACCTGGGCCTTTGTGTACCCTTGTATATAGGTGAAATAACATGGGATAAGGAAGGGTCTTAATCAATATATGTCAACACTCTCTGGCCACTTATAAAAGTCATGTGATAAATATGAGCTAAAACAAGAAAAACAAAAAAAAAATAAGAGAAAGAAAGGGGGTCAGCGGACAAGAGCCGCTCGTATAAGAAAGATTTGTGACAGCCAGAATCTGTGTGATATTTATGCATTGATGGAGGAGTTTAGGAATTATAACTGCAGGAGGAGATCTAGTTTTAGAAACATATTAACTGAAGAGGGGTATGGTTTGAGATAGAAGGGTAGTGTATGATGAGTTAATGTGGATAAGTATAGTGAGTTTATGCAATCTGGCCCCTATACGTCTGCCATAAATTCATCTATTTCCAACTAAGTAGACTGTCATTAAGTGGGTACAGTTAAGGGTACTAGTATCAACAATTCTAATGTCCTGTGTCTTACTATTAGTAAACTCCTGTGACTAGATCTTAAGATAATAAAAAGTGGGCTATTAACAAACCTTAGGGCTGGTGTATATGTGAGGGTTTGTTGGTCCTAGACACACTAATGTTGCAGCTACTGTACTTATGATTCTTACCTCTAGGGGTAATCTAACAGAACTGAGAGGCAGCTCTCTATGTGGGGATCTACGTTAAATGAGTAGTTTTTATGTTTTAGGTATGACCACTAGGGAGGTCAAAACACGGGCAGGGAACATTTGAGCAACATTCGTCACAATGCCTTTTAGCTGATATACTTAATTTATTTATATTTATATTTGCATGAGCAATGACATTTGATGTGTCTCACTAGGATATGGGTAATTTGTGGGATTACATACATATCAATATATATATATTTTACTGGCCAATAATGGGTTAACCTATGTGTGCATATATTGTAGTGTGTTGGCATTAGGCATCAGTCTATGATTTTGGCTTATGCCGAAACGCATCACATGCTGATGTCTGACACCAAACTTTTTACATTTTATACTCCACCATTCTAAGTTTTTATCAAGGATCTCTAAAGTGCAATGTTTTTAACCAGAGCTGACTGTGCCTTTTTTGCTATGGATCCACTAGCTGATGTGCTGCCTCACTTTTACAGGGTGAAAGTCAAGTCACACAATGATTCGGATAATAAAACATGCATTTATTTATAAATGACTATCACAACCATTGTATACCCAATCACTTAAAATTTGGACCAATCCACATCCAAAGAGGGTGGAGCTATATTACATCACACGTCTATTTCAAGTACTTACCCTTTACCTCCCAAAAATGAAAGGGGAGATGTACTTAAAATGAAAAACAACCTAAGGAGTCTAATTACAGAAAAAAAAACACATTGCCACGCAATTAATATTAGTCAGAGATGAAGAAAATCAGTCAAGGCAATTATGACAGGCAGACTTTAAAAGAGTCAGTGTTACAAAAATGGATTTAGATCAAAGTTCTGATCAAGGCCCTTGGGGCATAAAGTATTTAGAGCATAAATTCATTTTGCTTCCTTATATAGGAGATCCCTATTCCTATCACCCCCCTCTCAGGTTTCTATAGGCTTTATCAATAACAATAAAGCACAACTGATTTGGGTGATGGCCAATGTCTTGAAATTGAGTCTAGTAAATGTGTTTAATTCTTGGATATTGAACTATAGTAAGTTACCATGTTAGTTTAAAGGTACATTAAACTGCTGAGCTTAACTACAATATAATACTTACTATTACTATTAAAAAATACAATCACAGCCCAGCACAACCGATTCAAGTGTAGTTTAATTTCTATGCAAGACTTGCGCTAATGAACTTACAAAATTAAAAATCAACAGTGAGCAAAAAACACTCCTCACTGAGTTATACTTCCTCAGACATGAAATTGCCTGTCCATGTTCCTGTAGTGAAGCCACGTGCTCCGCTGCTGACTCAGATGGATTTACCACTTCAGTTACGGGAAATATAACCTCATGAAGAGTTGTTTTTTTTGCTGACTGTTGATTTTATTAAGTATATTAGCGTGTCTAAGATACAAATTTTATTAAACTACACACGGTTGCACTGGGTTGTGATTATATTTTTCAGACCCATTAATAAGTGGACGCTACAGAAACTTCTAGCTAAACTCTAAAAACACGTAGCGCTTCTTCCTAGACTATCAAATAAATTAGGGATGATTGCTAATGAACCCTTATTAAATAGAAAATATGCTGACACAATTTCATATACTACAACATAAAAAAATTTAAAAGTAATTTAAAATTGAAGAGTACCCTTCAAAAAATATGTAATCAATAAAACAAATGTTCAATTAAATTTACGCCAGGCGTGAGATAAAGTCCTTCCTTCCTCCAATATGATGTAAATTCCTTCAAGAAAGGCCAAAACAAGAATCAATTCCAGATACTGGCAAATCCTAGCACGTTCTGCTGCTCCTCTTAGCGAATGTTCCAAGTACATTCAAAAGGAAAGCTGCAAAAGAAAGAACAAAAAGGAGCGCAACAAAGTATCCAAGTGCAGTAAAAAAAAAACATTAATAGTAGCCCTTATCCTGTAGGCTGCTACTTACAAGCTAAAAATCATCATATGCAATAAAAACAAATATGTCATCCGTGCACAGTCATAAGTAGTACCTCTCATTACCAGTATCCCTTGTGCATCCAGGAATGGGATCCACAAAGTTCCCACTGATCTGATGTATCCGTCAGTCCAATATTATGGTCCAGTAAACCCATCGGTGACCCGTGGAACTAGAACACAAACAGAGTAGCAAACACCGCAATCCCTCGGCTGCTTCGTTCATGTATTCGCATCAGAAACTTCTCCATTGTTGCCAAGCTGCATCAAATTTATGTATAAAATTGTGACTGATTTTGACTGTAATAGAGAACCAGAGTGTTGTTGTTTTAATGCATGTATTGTGACCATTACTACTCCCCATGTTATTGTATTTCCGCCTGTGTCTAGTTTTCCTATTATTTTAAACCAGGAGCCACATGCTGAAGCCCCGCCTCTTTATACTGAGTGCGGCCATCGTAAAGCACATATTCTCACATTCTTTGACAGAAGGAGTGATTAATGATGTTTTTTGCTTTTTGACAGCAGTATCATAGCACGCATGATACAGATATTTTTTTTAATGCAGTGCCCAATTTTAAACAAGAAATATATGAAATAATATGCACTCAGGAATGATATAGAGCAATGCAGCTGCTGCAATAATGTGAAGCTCCTACTCTGTATTGTATACACTAACCTGAAGCACATGATGCAGTTGTCAGAAATCTCATAGCCTCACTGATCTGTATATGAGCACCACTTCTGTCACAGGGTGTAAGATTAAGTATCCCCTAAGATGGTGGGGCCCACTATGAAGAGGCAGAGCTTAACATCTGACACTTTAAATAACACTCTAGGTGAAATGTAGCTACACCCCTGTGGTGCTGGGACATAAGACTATAGACTTTAAATAGGAGAACAGCTTTGAAGAAAGCTGCAGGCACACGAGGAATAAAATATCACAGTGAGTAGTAACCATTCCATTTTAGTTTTGCCCAATGTCTTGTTAAAAAGACTATACATTGCCATGTTAAGTATAGTATAAAACTATCATGTTTTCATGTAGTATTTGAAGGTATAAATCTTGCATTATGATTGGAACCTTAATGTTGGACTTGGTAGAGTACGGTGAAACTGTAGACAGAAAAGCAATTGGAGCAAAAGTCATAGGGGTCAATTTACTGAAATGCGAGCGGACATGATACGATGTAATGTATCATGTCCGCTGCACATCGATAAATGCCGACAACATACTTTGTTGGCATTTATCATTGCTCCAGCAGTTTTTGTGAACTGCTGGTGCAATACCGCCCCCTGCAGATTCATGGTATCTGCCTCTCTTAGGTATCTGCCTCTCTTAGGCATCCTTATGTTTGAGATCTACTCTTAGCTCTAGTATCTTTTTTACTTATAACCCTAAGGTATTAAAAGGTAATAATAGGTAACAATTCCTAATGGTATTAATAGGTAAACAAACCTTTTGCCAGTTTGACTCAGCATAACTCACGGTATTAATAGGTAATTTCTGGCATTAAGTATTTATAGATATATTGATATCCATCAGGTACTATAAACCACATACCTTTTACCAATACTGAAAAGATACTTAAGGTATTAAAAGGTAATCTCTCTCATATGGTAATAACAGGTATATTTACTCCCTGTAGGGGTAGAATATTATCACCCCTGGTATTAGTAGATACACTGATATAAAGGTATTTCAAGGTATATATTCTCCCTTTAGCCCTAGTATCTTTTTCACTTACAATCTTACGGTATTAAAAGGTAAAATAATAGGCATTTATCCCTAATGGTACTTTTAGGTAAACAAACCTTTTGCCAGTTTGGCTTAGCATAACTTACGGTATTAATAGGTAATTTCTGGCATAAGGTACTTATAGATATATTTGCATCCATTAGGTCACCACTACTACGTACCGCTTACAGATACAAAAACAATACTTACAGTATTAGAAGGTAATCTATCTCATATGGTAATAGCAGATATATTTACTCCCTGTAGGGGTTGAATATTATCACCCCTGGTATTAATAGGTACACTGATAGACAAGTACTTACAGGTACATATTCTCCCTTTACAATTACTCAGTCAAGGCTGACCAAACCTATGGTATCAATAGGTAATCCTGTGACATCAGGAAATCATAGATATATTTATCTCCATTAGAAGACCATAACCTACGTACCCCATGTTAATAAGAAAACAATACTTATGGTATTAAAGGTAATCTCTCTCATATGGTAATAATAGGTATTTTTCATTCCGTGTAGGGACTGAATATTATCACCCCTGGTATTAATAGGTTTACTGGTAAACAGGTACCCAAAGGTATATATTCTCCCTTTACTATTATTCAGTTAAGGCCACCAATAGTATCAATAGTTAACCCTCTGACATTAGGTACCCCATGTTGATAAGGACACGATACTTACGGTATTAATAAGCAAATACTCCTATATGGTAACAACTGATATACATATTCCATGTAGAGGCCAAATATCGTTACCTCTGGTATTAAAAGGTACACATCAACTGGTACTAACTGGTACTAATAGGTATACACTCCTCTTTCATATTTATCCAGTGACGGTCACTGCTTTAATAAGTATTTTCACTTAGAAGGTATTAGCAGAAATATTTTGCCACAGGCATACCATATTTAAATGTAGCCCTGCTGATACCCAAGTTAGACCAACGATATTAATAGGTGATTTCTCCTATTCAGTACCAGCATTTGCTATCTATCCTCTTTGGGAGTTCAGCCACTATATACCCTCCCAGAGTACCAATAATACATGTATATATTCTGATTATATCTCAGTTATTATCAGTACCTACTTGCCTAGGATAACCTGTAGTGTGCACTTTCTGGCACACATATATAAACTGATATCGGAGATCTTTTACAAGATACAAATTTGGGTATACCTTCATATATTAAAATTATGACAACCGCTTAACCATTTGGTTACTACGCTTTATTGGTTGTTTGTAATTCACCTCTAGGCACAAATAAGCAATTTGTAATTTTAACCTCATTTACCCTTAACATATTTTACAATTATTTAATAAAAGTTATGTTTTATTTCTTCTATTGTGTTTGACCATAATCAAAGTAAACATTATTCAACGTTATGAGTGCTATATTTGTACTTCTTTCTTCAATTCTTCACTGATTATTCTGTTCTGATTTCTGTCCGCCGCCTCAGAGCAGGCAGACAGGTTATGAAGCAGCGGTCTTTAGACCGCTGCTTCATAACTTCTGTTTCCAGTGAGAAAGCAGCTTGTGGATGGAGAACTGGACCAGAAAATAGTGGACATAAGAAACAGACTGGGTCAGCAACTTGATTACTGCATCACAGGGCATTACAAACTTACCGTCTGGAACTTTATAAGTGAGCAATTTTAAATCTATAGGATTGGATTTGACAGTTTAGAGACAACAAATGGGCCAGGTCAGCGACTTAAAAATAGTGGGACAAGTCACCAAGAACAGGGCCACTTGCAGACAAGCTGGAAGATTGTAAGGGCATAGTAAGTATTGTGTAATATAAATGGAATTGTGTATGGTGCTATGACTCCTTGTTTGAAACTACATTATTAAGTTAAGCACTAGCCCAGGGCAAGAGAAAGCTTGCATCTAGGACAGTGTGGCAGCTGTTATAAAACTCTTATAGACCGCCATGCATGAGGGCGTCCGGGTGAATGCTGAAAAGGGAACAAGCAGTTAATTGTAAAAGAGAAAATGCACTTATCATATGAGCAGAGTTTAAGAAACCCATTTATGGTTTATTATGATTTTTGTGTTTCATTGTGCTATGAACGACACTGGACCCCTATAGCTATTTAATAAGGGGGACACTAGGTTTTCCATGAATAAAAATAACTGTGAGCAGCCATATACAAGGCAAACTACAGTATGAAAGGCAAAAAGGCATGTTTTGTGCTAGTAGGGGGTGGGACCGCTGCACTACAGAAAAAAAAAGTTGAGAGCGGCAGGGAAGGGGAAGGAGGGAGAGGGGATCCAAGTGGATGGGGATTTTGGCCCGTGTACACTGACTTTAAGACTAGTTAAGTAATATTTGTTTACTGCTTGTCTTTCACAACCTCTCTGCCACTGTCAGTAGTGGTGGCCATTTTTTCCTTGTGTTACGAAATTCTCCACTTCTTGGCCACACATGACTCATCCCTAGAGCAGGTTGAGTTATATCTCTCCATACACTCTTTTACCATGTTTATTTTTTATAAAACATTGTCTCATTTAACATTGTCTGTTGGGGACACCTTTAAATGTGGGTCTTTTGCACCTAACAGCCCTCACTTTTCTCTCAGAACTGATAAACTGATTCAGGTTAAGTTCATTTTAGTATCCATTATCACTTATTTACTTATATTACACAACTGTATTTCTCTTCTGCTTTCCTGCACCCTTTCCATCTGAATTAATTCACATTATATGGGCTAGACTAAGTGCAAAATGTTAGGGTTATTCATGTTAAATCTATAGCGATCCTATACTTGCTCTTGTATTGAAAGTAAAAGCAGAGTAGAAAACTCCCTAACTCCCTTTTTTCCATAGACTTCTACACACTACAAAAGCCTCTTCTGTCTTTCGTTCACGTGCTAACCTGAAGGTGCACTAGGACAACTCCCCAGTAAACACCTTGACATATAAAGTAGCTACTTAAAACAAACTGAATATGGTTTTTTTTTAATAGAAATACTACAAATATCTTTGTTCTTCACTTAGAAGACAATGTTATTTTTTATTTTTAAGGACATTAAACTCTGTGCATTTAAAGAAAGAAACTGGGTTAACATCTCCCCTCTTCTATTACAGTAAGGTGGTATTAACATACGGCTAGATTACGAGTTTTGCGGTAAGAGCTGCTCGGTAATAACTTGCAAGTTATTGCACCGTTAACTTCCCTACAGCGCTGGTATTACAGGTTTATAAAAACCTGGCGTTATCAGACAAGAAGTGAGCGTAAAGCAAAATTAAGCTCCATACCGCACTCCAATACCAGCGCTGCTGAAAGCTGAGGTGTGCTGGTTTTATGTGCTTGTGCACGATTTCCCCATAGACATCAATGGGGAGAGCCCAAAAAAGCAGCGTAAAGCTCAGTAACGCAGCCCCATTGATTCCTATGGGGAAACAAAATTTATGTTTACACCTAACACCCTAACATGAACCCCGAGTCTAAACACCCCTAATCTTACACTTATTAACCCCTAATCTGCCGCCCCCGACATCGCGACACCTACATTATACTTATTAACCCCTAATCTGCCGCTCCGGACATCGCCGCCACTATAATAAACATATTAACCCCTAAACCGCCGCACTCCCGCATCACAAACACTAGTTAAATATTATTAACCCCTAATCTGCCGCCTCTAACATCGCCGCCACCTACCTACATTTATTAACCCCTAATCTGCCATCCCCAACGTCGCCGCCACTATACTAAATTTATTAACCCCTAAACCTAAGTCTAACCCTAACAACCCCTAACTTAAATATAATTAAAATAAATCTAAATAAAACCTACTATCAATACCTAAATAATTCCTATTTAAAACTAAATACTTACCTGTAAAATAAACCCTAAGCTAGCTACAATATAACTAATAGTTACATTGTATCTAGCTTATGGTTATTTTTATTTTACAGGCAAGTTTGTATTTATTTTAACTAGGTAGAATAGTTACTAAATAGTTATTAACTATTTACTAACTACCTAGCTAAAATAAATACAAATTTACCTGTAAAATAAAACCTAACCTGCCTTACACTAACACCTAACCTTACACTACAATTAAATCAATTACATTAATTAAATACAATTACCTAAATTACAAAAAAAAAACCCCACTAAATTACACAAAATAAAAAAAGAAATGATCAGATATTTAAACTAATTACACCTAATCTAATAGCCCTATCAAAATAAAAAAGGGCATTTAGCTCTTTTTCCGCCCAAAAGCCCTAATCTAAAAATAAAACCCACCCAATAAACCGTTAAAAAGACCTAACACTAACCCCCGAAGATCCACTTACAGTTTTTGAAGACCCGACATCCATCCTCAACGAAGCCGACAGAAGTCCTCAACGAAGCGGGAGAAGTCTTCATCCAGATGGCATCTTCTATCTTCATCCATCTGGCGCAGAGCGGGTCCATCTTCAAGACATCCGGCGCGGAGCATCCTCTTCTTACGGCAACTCTTCCAGAATGAAGATTCCTTTAAATGACGTCATCCAAGATGGTGTCCCTTGAATTCCGATTGGCTGATAGAATTCTATCAACCAATCAGAATTAAAAGTGAAAAAATTCTATTGGCTGATACAATCAGCCAATAGGATTGAGCTTCAATCCTATTGGCTGATCCAATCAGCCAATAGGTTTGAGCTTGCATTCTATTGGCTGATTGGAAAAAGCAAGTATGTAAGCTTCAGAGATGGGCCATTTTTGGTTCAGCACCTGGGTAGCGCTTGCTGATTAGTGTCTAAATGTAGCCACAATCAGCAAGCACTACCCAGTGTTCTCAACCAAAGATGGGCTGGCTGCTAAGCTAACATTCCAGCCTTTTCAAATAAAGATACCAAGAGAACAAAGGAAAATTGATAATAGAAGTAAATTAGAAAGTTGTTCAACATTGCATGCTCTATCTCAATCATGAAAGTTTATTTTTGACTAACTATCCCTTTATAAAAGCAAATGAGTTAGAGGGTAGGAGGGGATAACCAGTCGCCTAGATAAATTAGCTAAAACTATTAACCCAGGCCTCCCTGGGAGAAAGTGGAACATGTACACTATTCAGATGTATATTACGGCAAAAGGAAGTAAAATAAATAATGAATGCATATTGCAATAATGTTTATTTTTCAATAATGAAAGATTTTATGCATTGTTGAAATACCATTTAATGATCCTTTAAAAATAGATCTATTTATTTATGTATTTACTGTATATATTTAAAATATAAATCTATAGCTATATACCAGGCGTGGACTCCTTGCTCAGTGTGCTTAGAGGAATATGGCTACACCTCACTGACGAGGCCCAATGAAGGCCGAAACTATCGTCTGGGGTTACTGTGTTCCTTGTTCAGAGAGGAATTGCCTGGTATTTTGGCGCTGGACTGACCGTAATAGGCAAGATCAGACTGATATACTACAGGAAAGTTCAACTCTGTGAAAAGCATTACTGGGTTAAAAAAGCTGCACCCAGGTGGTAAATCACCATAGAACAGGCTAACAATGGTTTTGAGCTGGTTGTTCGTTCCTGTGAGTGTGCTTCTCTCTCTGTGTGTGTATATATATATATATATATATATATATATATATATTTATTTAGAGAGAGAGTAAAGTACAAAAGTATTTGAAGTATTTCTATTAAAATTATTATTTTTTAATTCAGTTTGTTTTTAACAGATATTTTATATTTCAAGGTGTTTAACTGGGAAGGGCTCAAAAGTGTATATGTGTAGATATGTACGTATGTGTGCACATACATATGTACACATATATACACATGTATACACATAAATACATACACACATTCAAATATATTTCTGAGCCATTCCCAGTCAAACACCTTGACACCTATCATATCTCTTTTAAACCCTTTTCCCCCCACATTTATTTAATTCATAAACTTATATTTTACTTTGACTTTTGACTATTTTATGATGTTTTTACATGTATTTTGTTAAACTTGTATTCTCTTCCTAATACATTACTGGTAATCCTAGCGGTCTAGCAAAATTGATAGCGCACCATGTGCTATCAATAGTGCTCTACTTGTAATCTAGGCCTATGTCTCTGATAATTCCATTATACCAGCTTTCATTATCTTAAACTGCCAATGGCCCTGCTGCTCTGCATATAGGCACAGGAATAGAGAATGTGATGGAAGCACTGTGCCTGGCTGCTGCCTCTACATGTCACCCAGGCATATAAATGCAAGAAGAGATGATGCACACACCTGTGGGAGGATGAGTAGCATTAACAAAATGTTACTAAGCAGGATCTGGGTTATCTGCAGACCCCAGTGCTTCTGCACCTGATGCCCTCCTGTTGCCCTGCCCCTGGCTATTAAGCAGCTTTTTTACATAAATGCTTAACTATTGCACATCCTGGCTGAGGAAGGAGCTTGCTCTTTCTCCATTCTAATTGTTTAATTCCTTTCTCTGATTGCACCCTCCCCTTTTTCATTCCTCTCTTATATCCCACTTTTTTCTACTTCTCCATTTATTCTTCTACTTATTCATGTTTCCCCTTCTTTCTATTACATTCCCTGACTTTTCTCTCCATTGTTCTTTCTCCTGCATCTACATGCTATCCCTCCATTTTCCTTCTTCTCCTCCTTTCTCTTTGTCACCTACCTCTTTCCCTTTCTATTTTCTCTCCATATTCCCTTCCCCCTTACTCCCTCCCTTCTCTACCTACCACCCAACCCCCCCTTCCCTATCTTTCCTTTTCTCCTTCTCTCTGTCCTTTTTCCACTTTTCTCTCTGTCCCTTCCCTCCATTCTCTCTGGCTCTTTCCTTCCTTCTGTCTCTTCACTTCCCTATATTCTTTCTGTTCCCTCATTCCCCTTTTCTCCTTTCCTCACTGTTGTTTCTCTCTAACCTATCTTTCTTTCTCCCCATACCCTTTATATGTACGTAGAACTGAGATGGGCTGCATTCTCGCACCAGACTGGGCACACATCCTATGCCACTGGCAAAACTGAGAGCTCACACATCACCCTCATTCACAAACAGATTTGTCTGCATTCATTGACTCAGGCAGATAACCCCAGAGAAGCCTGGGTGTAAAACTCAATAAGAATAAATCACATAAAAATATCAAACACCACACATGCTAGCTCTCAAACAATCTGATATGTAAACAAGCGAGATAGTCACTTTCATTTTCTTAGACACACTAAACACAAGATTGTCTGCACTCTAAAACCAGAATAAATAAATAACCTAATGCACTGGAAAAACTCTCAGCACTGTGTGCTCAACAGCATTCACAAAATGGCTAAGACTGGGTGTTTGTGTGTATGAATATGTAAAAATAAATACAAAATTATGCTATTTTTTATGTTAGTATTTTCATCTGAACATATTTTTAGCCCCCTAAAGGAACATTTCTGTGGATATCCATGTACATGATACAGGTCCTGTGTTGTCTGTGACTCATTGTTAACACTTAAAGGTATAATTAGTTATAATAGTGCAGATGTATTTGCATTTATGTTGCACTATTGGTCTACTAACAAAGTGCTCTTGAAATTGAACAATTCTGTTTCATTATTTTTTCAGCTAGATTCATTTTGAATGTATCTAATAAAAATGATGAATGTTTCTTTAAGCAGGATCTACATGGAGTGAATGTGTCTAAGTGTCTGCATGTGTGTATGGGGGGAGGGGCGCTTTTCTCTGATACAGTGCAGCACTACCACCTTCTGCAGGCCAGACTGTTACATTGCTCGATATCAGAAGCAATGAGGCTTGTGCTGCACTCACTTTAGCCTCTGGTGACTACACAAAGCACCGTGCTGACCTCTTCTTCAAGACCTCAATAGTTTAGACTCCACAAGATGTGATCTGTGGTTAGGATTTTCAGATTTCCTTTTAGGCTTTATTATTGTTTTATTGACACTCTTGTTTTCCCTTTCTTGTTCATATCCTGCTTTATCCCGGAAAACTATTAAAATGGCAAGCTTTAAAACTGCAACATTGAAGTTTTGTCACAGGGCAAATGTCACAAATTAAAGGGAAATAAAAGTGCAAAAATAATATGCTATAATGTGTATAAAAGTAGAAAAAGAAAATGCTATAAAATGTTATATTACAATTGTACTATTGCTTAAATATCATTTCAACCTTTCGATATAGTGTAAATATCATAGTTAAAGTGATTGTCAAGTTATTTCTGGCTACTATATAAAATTAAAATCAGGGGCACTTTAATTGATTACTTTTTTTTCTACCAATTGTTGCATGTCCTACAAGCAGGACACCTAGTGGGGCACACAATGATTGGATGAATCCAGATTCCTCATCGCTCAGCTAAAGAAAGTAGGAGATGTGGGCTGAAGAACGGCACAATGTTTACCATCTCTAAATGATAAATATTTTAGTAATGCAGTGTCTTAAAAAAAAAAATTAATTAAAGTGCCCCTGTTTTAATAGAACTTTTATATAGTAACCAGCAAATCTACTCCAGAATTGTTGTTGTTTAAAAAGATAGATAATCCCTTTATTACCCATTCCCCAGTTTTGCATAACCGACACAGTTATATTAATGTACTTTTTACCTCTGTGATTACCTTGTATCTAAGCCTTTGCAGACTGCCCCCTTATTTCAGTTATTTTGACAGACATGTATTTAGCCAATCAGTGCCCTCTCACTTGTAAATCCAAGGGTGTGGTCACAATGTTATCTGTATGGCACACATGAACTCACACCCTCTAGCTGTGAAAAACTGCCAAATGCATTGAAATAAGGGGTGGCCTTCAATGTTTTAGAAATTAGCATATGAGCCTACCTAGGTTTAGCTTTCAACAAAGAATACCAAGAGAATAAAGCAAATTTAATGATGAAAGTGAATTGGAAAGTTGTTTGAAATTGCATTCCCTATATCTGAAACATGAAAGTTTAATTTTGACTGGACTGTCTCTTTGACCTTGACAATCACTTTAATGTTATCTCAAGAGCAGCAAACTACTATTGGGACCTAGATGAGCACACCTAGCAAGCCAATGGCAAGAGGCCAATCATCTAGCCAATCATCTAGCTCCAAGTAGTACATTGCTGATTCTGTGCCTACCTAGGTATGCTTTTCAACAAAGGATACACAGAGATCAAAGCAAAATTGACAATGTATGCTTTATCTGAATTATAAAAGTTTAAATTTGATTTTCATGTCCCTTATTTAGCTCACAAGAATGTGGTACTTTTCCTATGCTACCATTTAAAATATCCCACATTTCAGATATCACTATGTGCTAAATCACAGGTTTGTGGTGTAGGGAAAGGGTTAACATGTGTTTGGGTTTTGAAATGTGCTGCCCCTTGTGGCAGTGAAGGGTTTAACAAGACTTTACATTTTAGCAAGACTTCGCTGTTATCCATTACATAGCAAATAGAGATAAATGAAACATGGAAGTTTTCCCCTGGCGCTGTATGAACTGAGTGATAAATTTAGACATTTGTACTTTAGAGGCATTTTGATGTTGTTAATCTTTTTTTCTGTAACGTTTGCTCCTGTGCTGGTCCCTTTCCTGTTTCCTGTCTATGCCTCATCTCTGCTTCACTGCATGTTTCACCAGCTATAGCCTTTTTGACATCTTCATTCTCCAGCATCCGTTGTGCTTTACTGTTCATCACTTCCCCAGCATCTTCTGACCCCAGCATCTGCTGGGCTTGACCATCTACACTGGCCAGGAACATATGCTAAAGGGACAAAGCTTTGGATTACATTTTAGCTAATTACAGTAAATTATATGAAATAAATATTATCCTCAAGAGTCTGTTCTTTGTATCCTTTAATATGTGTGAATGGTTTAATCATATTATTGTTTTTCTCTTTTCTAAAGAGAAGTAATATTAATTAAAGAAATAAAACCCTTTGTTTAAGCAGTTTTTCCCCCATAAGCTAAATGCTAGCTCAGTAAATATATAAAAAAAAATATTGCCACCAATTCCGAATTGTCTTTATGCACCATGAATATGATATGGGCCAATAATACCAGCTGCTGAAGTATGGTCATGTTTGCTATTTTGGCCAGTCAACCCTAACTGGGGGATGCAGGGAAAATGGCAAAATAGATGATTATCAGTATTAATTCTTAGCATAAAAAATAGTACTAGTGAATTATATAAACGCTGCCTTCATTTATCCCAAATTTAAATCTAAACTCCAGTTGAGATTATTCAGGACAGGAAACTCACATTTTTTTTCATTTACTTCTTTTTACTTCTGTTATCTAATTTGCTTCATTATTTGGGTATCCTTTTTGAAAAGCATAGCTAGGTAGGCTCAACACCTGGGTGCTATTTGATGATTGGTATGATTGCATATAAAATGTGCAGCCAGCCACTAATCAACAATTAGTTAGTACAGTTTTTCTAGCAGCATACACACATATACTGTGCACCAGCAAACACCACAACTTCTCAGAGAGTCAATAGTGGCTTGTAGGACACAAATTAAGTCTTCACTGACACAATACACTCCTCTGCCAGCTCAATTAACAGACAAGAGGTGAGATTACAAATGCGGCGCAGGTTTAAGCGCATCTGCTGAAACCCGCCTCGCCAGTAAGTAAGGTAAGTTCACCTTGGACATTGGGTGAATCACATATACAGCGGTGGCAGATGAGATACTGCCGTAAATCGGATAAAAGTGATTAACCCCTAAACCGCCATCCCCCCACAATGCAATATACCTAATAAATGTATTAACCCCTAATCCGCCATCCCCACATCACAAACTACCTAATAAATGTATTAACCCTTAATCTAATAAATTAATTAAAAATTACAAAAATAAAAAAATCCTAACTTACAAATTAAAATAAAAAATCCTAACATTACATTAAAAAAACTAAAACCTAAGAATAGAATAAAATAAAATAAAAAATCTGACATTACAAAAAAAATAAACAAAATTATTCAAAATACATTTTTTTAAACCTAATCTAACACCTCTATAAAAATAAAAAATCCACCCCAAAATAAAAATACCCTCTAATCTAACACTAAACTACCAAAAGCCCTTAAAAGGGCCTTTTGTAGGTTTTTATTTTACCTAAAGCGATCAGCTCTTTTACCTAAATAAAGTACAAATTACCTCCTAAAAGTAATAAACACAGAGGAGATTAAAGAAAAATTTAAGAGAATAATTAAATCATCTTCCTCATTGCGAGAATCCCACGTTGGATTAATAAATAAATCATATATAATATTTTGATTAAATGGTATAACATGCCCACACGTTGTTGTATTCATTGTAGTGCGAATAATGTGACACTGTTTATTTGAGCTGCCCAAAAGGGTTAAAGGGACAGTCAAGTCCGAAAAAAACTTTCATGATTTAAATAGGGCATGCAATTTTAAACAACTTTCCAATTTACTTTTATCACCAATTTTGCTTTGTTCTCTTGGTATTCTTAGTTGAAAGCTAAACCTAGGAAGTTCATATGATAATGTCTTAGACCTTGAAGGCCGCCTTTAATCTGAAAGCATTTTGACAGTTTTTCACCACTAGAGGGCGTTAGTTCATGTGTTTCATATAGATAACATTGAGCTCACGCAAGTGAAGCTCCTAGGAGTGAGCACTGATTGGCTAAAATGCAAATCTGTCAAAAGAACTAAAATAAGAGGGCAGTTTGCAGAGGCATAGATACAAGGTAATTACAGAGGTAAAATGTGTATTATTATAACTTTGTTGGTTATGCAAAACTGGGGAATGAGTAATAAAGGGATTATCTACCTTTTTAAACAACAAAAATTCTGGTGTTGACTGTCTCTTTAATTATTGGTTGAATACAATTTTGAAACAAAAAATAATTTTAGCAAAAAAACATATTTTTTTTGTATTTAAGATGCAAGATAATTTGGGAATTACTGATTTGATTAATCTTGCTTTTATGACAGGCTGTATTTTTTTTTACTTACCCCTTAACGACCTGCCGTACCCTGTAAGTCGATGGTCGTTAAGGGTTTTTCTGCTTATAATAGCGTGGCTCTTCCCGCCTGCAGCAAAACTGCGCTATTACACCCTTCCACTTCCTGAAATAGCGTGGTCTCGCCACTGGCGGCAAGAATGTACTATTAAAAAAACAACACCCAAAGAAAGACCAGCTTAAGGGGTTAAGTACATGGAAATCTGTGAAAGCTCCTAGTATAGTCCAATTTGTTTAAAAGAAGCATATGCAATTAACCTTAGAACTATTTGATCTATCTCTTGATTCTGAAAAGAGGATTTTTTTTTTTAAAGGGACAGTCAACACCAGAATTTTTGTTGTTTAAAAAGAAAGATAATCCTTTTATTACCCATTCTCCAGTTTTGCATAACCATATTTATACACTTTTAACCTCTGTAATAACCTTGTATCTAAGCCTCTGCAAACTGCCCCCTTGTTTCAGTTCTTTTGACAGACTTGCATTTTAGCCAATCAGTGCTCACTCCAGGGTAACTTCACGTGTATGAGCTCAATGTTATCTATATGAAACACATGAACTAATGCCCTCTAGTGGTTAAAATGCATTCAGATTAGAGGCAGTCTTCAATGTCTAAGAAATTAGCATATAAACCTCCTAGGTTTAGCTTTCAACTAAGAATACCAAGAGAACAAAGCAAAATTAGTAATAAAAGTAAATTTCAAAGTTGTTTAAAATTACATTCCCTATTTAAATCATGAAAGTTTTTTTTGGACTTGACTGACCCTTTAAAATCCTTCCCAGGAATATTCAGATCCAATTGGTCTCCCCTTTTTGTACAAGCTGCAATAATAACAGGAGAGTATTAATTTATTTTAATAAATAGATAAGATGAAAGATTGAAAAAGTTGATAGTGCTTGATTGGTATGGGAGTATTCTTAATAAAAAAAATTTGGGTTGTTTTATTATCAATCATGATGACTATTTTAAATTATGATGACTGTTTATTTTAGATGGTGAACTAATTTGTCTATGTTTTCTTTCTACCTTTCTATGGTTGTTTTTTGCAACTTTGTTTTCTGTATAACTGTGTTATATATAAAAAAACATTCATTGAACTGAGGAGGAAAAAAAAGCGACAGAGCTTCCCAGATGCAAGCTCCCATGCTACTCCTATTTAAACAAACATCTGTTTTTGCTGCTTAAATTCCCTCTTTATTTGGACTTGGTTACTGGGGAAATGTTAAGGTAAAATATTTTCCTTTTTTACAAAGAGATGTTAAGGGGATATTTTAAAATCATCTTTTTACAGATAAGCTACATCATAAAGTCATTTAATATTTAACGTCCATTTACGGGTTCATACTAAATTGCAGTGCAAGCAGGATTCACACATATTCACCAGTAACATTTTATAAACTGCAAAGCAGTATTTGTAGTCTTTAAATCAGACACCTGTTGCGGTACAACAGGGCAGCATATCAGTGTATAATATTAATTTCACAAAGTGAGTGTTTGAAGCTTTCAGTGCTGAGTGACAGCTCTGTGAATGTACCTTGGCATCTGCCAAAGATGTGCTAAACATATGCAGAAATGTCCCTGGGATTCTGTCACAGTGACATCCAGTAGGAGCTGTGGAGAATAAAACAATCACTGGATATAAGCAGACAGCTTTTCTTTCTTCTGTTCAAATAAAAAATATCAGCATCACTGTATAGAAAGTATAAAAATACTATTCCTTATAAAAACGCTTTTAGCTTTCAGTAATGTGTTGTTTAAAGATACAGTTTAACGCAATAATGTAATGCTCTATTGCATACATGCATAATAACTATGTGTTTAAGCCCTATGAAGGATTAAATGTATCTAGAGTAACAGCTTGTGAGCCAATCAGGAGTGGCATATGTATGTAGCTGCCTTGTCTGAGTATGAGTGGGAGCCTGGTGTGGGAGTTTAACCACGTTGTGAGGGTTAAACACCTAGTTCAGTAAAAAAATCTCTAACTAATAAGGGCATTTTCTGATTGCATTAGACTATCTATTTAACCCGTCTAACATTTTTGTGAACACTTCCCAGGTAGATGTTTAATGCACAGCCTCTATGGAATGTACACACTTGTTATCTGATCATGTAGACATTTACCCATAACTCATTGGAATCATTTAATTTACTCTATATGGTATTTGTGATTATCATTATATTGGCTCTTAGTTGCTATACATTTTATAGTATTTAAAAAAGGACACCAACTCACCCACTCACTAGAGAACACCACAAACATGTCTCATATACTACCCAGGAGTGGGACCGAAGAAGCGGCCGGAGTTGCAGGTGTTCATGGGCAGACTCAGGACATGAAGATCAAAGTGGCGTTGTTTGTGTTCATCAGGGAGAGCTGAGCATGGCATGGGTAAGGTAGACTAAGGACAGTGTTGTTAACACCCCTATGGATCCTGATACAGAGTAATACTGTAAATGTCTTTTTTTAATTAGCAAGGCTGGAATTACATTTTGTTTCCTGTGGTTGACCTGAATGTGGCTGTCAATTTATTCTATGCCTGCAGAAGAAGATTCAGTGTGTGATGTGTTCAAGTTTTTTGTTTTTTTACAGTAGGGTTGTGACAGGCTGGGGTCATGGCCAGCAGAGCCTCCTATTACTTCCCAATTAGAGCCAGATTTATCATCCATGGACGGACAGGGGTGGACACATTCACATCTGCCCCACTGACATCTCCTCTGGCAGGTAGCAATCCGCTGCCCTCATTTACAATGGCACACAAGTGCTCCTGTGCGCTCATGTACAACCCCGCCTCCTGCCTGGGCACAGCCAATCACTCATAGGCAGGAGCTTTCAATTCCTCCCTGTCGGAAGAGGTGGGGATATTAAAATTCTCCACCTAAGAGGTGGAAAACAGGAAAAGGAAGCAGCGTTCTGATGACCGCTGCTTTATAAATCCTGACTGCAGTCAAAGGGGAAAGAAGGGCTTGATAAATCGAGCCCTTAAAGTGAAGGGAATGCAGCAAACGAGAGAGAGGGACAAAACTCCCAATCATGACTGTCAGTCAGATGGCTATAAGATCTGCTGAAGATCCTGATTGTAAATTCATGACTGTCAGTCAGATGGCTATAAGCTCTGCTGAAGATCCTGATTGTAAATTGGTTTCAATCTGAGAGGAACTGTTTCATACTTGAAATTAACTTTTATACATATCTAATTTTAAGTTTTTTTTTAGGATTCTTTATTTAAAGGTATATTAAACACTTGATAAATGCCATGATTCCAGCATGTTGTACCCTAGTATTCATTCTCTGCTGAAGCCAATTGGGGAAGTTCTAAATGGATCACTAGAGTGTGTGACCAATGGCTGTGTTAGCCTGGAGACTGCACTTCTAACAGAAACTGGAAAGCTCACAATTTTTAAATTACAGGAAATTGGAGACAAAATAAAGAATCATAATAATTTGTTTTTTTTCTACATATCATTAAACCTTAGATTATACACATATAAACACATCAATATATTTGTATATAAGCACTTGTAATAGCTGGTTATTTGCCCTATCTAGCCCTAAATATGAAAAATAATAAATGTAGTAATTGAGGCTTAAAGGGCGGTTTCCACGGGTCGATCTTATTTTATTATATAATTGTTTTATTGTATTTTCATGATACTCTGCACATTTATCTCATCTCGACTTATCTTTTCTACCTCTGTGACAAGGAAATGCATGAGTGACACATTCTTTCCTGTTCAGATGACTATAAGATAACTTATTAGTAGAATACAATAAATCATTAAACTAATGCAAATAGCAAAATATTTTATGCATTTTTGTTTTGTGTCATGCAAAGAAAGGGCTGAAAACTGCAACTTACACCCTGATGAGGAGTCACATTAAATAAGCCCATGATCTACTAGCACAGTTTTTCATTCAAGATAGTTTTCTTAAGCACAGTGTCCTATTTAGGTATCTGTTATCTTCCTCATCCCCTCACAGTAAAGCATATAAAATACATATTTTGAGGCAAAGATTTAACCCATGTATTGCTGTGTAACAAACACAGTACAGGATATTGCCAATAATACACATAGTGCAGGGGTTTAGCCCTCATGTTGTCATTAAAGCACATAAAGCAGAAGTTTGACCCCCCCCCCCCTTACTACCATTAACACATAGAGATCAGGGATTTAGCACTCATAGGATTTCACAAGCAACATTAATCATAATGGCACATGTTATGTCAAGTGTGATACATTATTTTCCTTCTACTTCCGGTGCTCACTTCAATTTCTTGGGGGGATTGGGTTATTCTTTAGTGTATCACGGACATGCAGAGGAAGCATTCACCCTTCCCTCCACTCCAGGGAGGCATTTGTACAGCTAGGGTCCGGATTGGACAGTTGGGATACTGGGCCCATCTCCTTAGGTCCACATTCTTGGTCAGGGAGGTAACAGAGCAAGCCTTGTGCTCATGCGTAGCGCATTTCTTCAAAGCTGTGCCCCTCCTCACAAAGGTATGGGGGCCTGTGGCGGCAAAAAAGTGTCCCTAGACAGGTTAAAGGGGTGAAATGGGGGCTGGGGGTGCTGTGGCCAGGGGTAGAGGTCCTGGGCAAATGGTCTGATCATTGGATCATATGAGCGGTCAGAATTTGCCATCACAAAAATCTGCCTAATTTTGCCCATGATTTAAGGACCTAGATTGTTTTAATGGATTGCTGGCATCTTTACCCACTGTGATTCTGTATGGCATGGTGCACTGGTACTATTGCCAATTGTTTAGGAGGAGGTGCTTGCTCTTTGTGAATGGTAAAGTCTGACATGGTGTACAGGTACTATAGCCAAATGCTTAGCAGGAGGTGCTGGCTCTTTGTGAATGGTAAAGTCGCATGGTGCACTGGTACTATTGGCAAATGCTTAGGAGGAGGTGCTGGCTCTATGTGAATGGTAAAGTCTGGCATGGTGCACTGGTACTATTGACAAATGCTTAGGAGGAGGTGCTGGCTCTATGTGAATGGTAAAGTCTGGCATGGTGCACTGGTACTATTGACAAATGCTTAGGAGGAGGTGCTGGCTCCTTGTGAATGGTAAAGTCTGGCATGGTGCACTGGTACTATTGACAAATGCTTAGGAGGAGGTTCTGGCTCCTTGTGAATGGTAAAGTCTGGCATGGTACACTGGTACTATTGCCAGATGCATAGGAGGAGGTGCTGGCTCCTTGTGAATGGTAAAGATTCAATCTGCTGGAAGGAATTTCTTCTGGGATCCTACTATTGTAAAAGACACAACAACTTTATTTTATTATTACCACAATTCTTCTTTACTGCAGTAATTAAACATTAATCTGATTACAGCTGCTATTGCCCTGAGGTAATGGTTTAACCCTTTGGTAACCAGTGTTGTAGTGTCCACAAAAGTCATCTTCAAAAGACTTTCTCATACTTTGTTATAATTTGGTGGTATCACATTTGAGGTACAGGAGCACATTGCTTTTTTTATTAGTGCAAGCTGTATACTTCTGCTTCTCCATACTACACAAAAAAAAAGAAAATGCCAATGAGGGATCTGCAAAACCAGTTACTACAAGGACTAAAAATAGATGTAATGGGTTAATGTTTACTTCACTACATTGAGTACGGTTTAGACAATGATTTGAATAACAACAAAGGCCCGATCCGATATGCAGCGTCACCCGCAAAAGCCGGCAACGACGAATTTTGTGCGGGTTTGGTATCCTATATACGGCGTAACCTAGAAGTTAAGCTTGTATATTTCTGCCTTTTTTTTGGGCCATAGACAGGTATACCAAACCCATGCTGTTTGGTATCCAATATACAGCGTAAGGACTTACGTGGCGAAAATGGAGAAATCTTACTCCATTTTCACCTCGCCACAAAATGCAGCCGTAGTAAGCCTTACGCTGTCTATTGGAGCCCCGTAACTCCCTAAACTACCTGCCAAATAAAACACCTAACGCATGCGCAATGTCTATCTACCTGTCAACCGCGATCCCCCGCCGCAATCCCTAATAAAGTATTTAACCCCTAAACCGCCGCTCCTGGACCCCGCAGCCACCTACATTAAATGTATAACCCCCTAATGTGATCCCCCTACAACGTCGCAACCTACATTACATACCCCCTAATGTGAGCCCCTTACACCACCGCCATCTACATTACATACCCCCTAATGTGAGCTCCTACCCCGCCGCCAGCTATATTAAATTATTAACCCCTAATCTAAACCCCCTACCCTGCCGCCAGCTATATTAAATTATTAACCCCTAAAATACTAAACTATCCCTACCACTAAAACTAAGTCTAACCCTACAAATAGCCCTGAAAAGGGCTTTTTGCGTGGCATTACCCCAAAGTAAACAGCTCTATTGTCAGCCCTTAAAAGGGCTTTTTGCGGGGCTTTGCCCCAAAGTAACCAGCTCTTTTATCAGCCCTTAAAAGGGCTTTTGGCGGGGCTTTGTCACAAAGAAATCAGCTCTTTTGCCTATAATCTAAATCCCCCTATACCGCCGCCACCTATAATAAATAGATTAACCCCTAATCTGACCCCCCTACACCGCCGCCACCTATATTAAATAGATTAACCCCTAATCTGACCCCCCTACACCGCCGCCACCTATATTAACTATATTAACCCTAATTATATTAGGGTTAATATAGTTAATATAGTTATTATATTATATATATTAACTATATTAACCTTAATTATATTAGGGTTAATATAGTTAAAATCATTATATTATATATATATATATTAAGTATAATAACCCGATCTAACTCTAACACCCCTAACTAAATTCTTATTAAAATAAATATAATTAATATTAATATTATTAATTAAAATATTCCTATTTAAATCTAAATACTTACCTATAAAATAAACCCTAAGATAGCTACAATGTAATTAATAATTACATTGTAGCTATTTTAGGGTTTATATTTATTTTACAGGTAACTTGGTATTTATTTTAACTAGGTACAATAGCTATTAAATAGTTAATAACTATTTAATAGCTACCTTGTTAAAATAATTACCAATTTACCTGTAAAATAAATCCTAACCTAAGTTACAAATATACCTACACTATCAATAAATTAAATAAACTACAAATATCTGAACTAAAATACAATTAAATAAACTAAACTAAATTACAAAAAACAAACAAATACTAAATTACAAAAAATAAAAAAAGATTACAAGAATTTTAAGCTAATTACACCTATTCTATGCCCCCTAATAAAATAACAAAGCCCCCCAAAATAAAAAATTTCCCCTACCCTAATCTAAATTACAAAAGTTAACAGCTCTATTACCAGCCCTTAAAAGGGCCTTTTGTGGGGCATGCCCCAAAGAAATCAGCTATTTTGCCTGTAAAAAAAACAACACCCACCCCATTACAACCCACCACCCACATACCCCTATTCTAACCCACCCAATCCCCCCTTAAAAAAACCTAAGTCTAACCCCCAAGTGCTCCTTACCTGTCCTGAAGACCGGCGGAGAAGGTCCTGTTCCAGGCGGAGATGTCTTCTTCCAGGCGGTGACCTCTTCTTCTTCCAGGATCCAGCCGGCGTGGAGCAAAGGAGTTGAAGACCGATGACCGCTGAGCTGAAGACCGTCCATCTGGAACTGAAGACCGGCGATGCTGGAACTGAAGATCGGCGACACTGGAACCGAAGACCTCTGGAACTGAAGACCGGAGCCGGAACGTGAAGGATCCTCTTCATTCGATCGCCGCCTTACACTGAATAGGAATTCAAGGTACGCGATTAAAAATGGCGTCCCTTGAATTCCTATTGGCTAATTTGGGCCTCCAAATTCAAATCAGCCAATCGGATGCAAGCTACTTTAATTCTATTGGCTGATTTGAATAGCCAATAGAATAAGAGCTACTGTAATTCTATTGGCTGATTAGAATAGCCAATAGAATTACAGTTGCTCTTATTCTATTGGCTATTCAAATCAGCCAATAGAATTAAAGTAGTTTGCATCCGATTGGCTGATTTGAATTTGAAGGCTCACATCAGCCAATAGGAATTCAAGGGACGCCATTTTTAATCGCATACCTTGAATTCCTATTCAGTGTACGGCGGCGATCGTATGAAGAGGATCCTCCACGTTCTGGCTCCGGTCTTCAGTTCCAGAGGTCTTCGGATCCAGCGTCACTGATCTTCAGTTCCAGCATCGCCGGTCTTCAGTTCCAGATGGACGGTCTTCAGCTCCGCGGTCATCGGTCTTCTCCTCCGCTCCGTGCCAGCTGGATCCTGGAAGAAGAAGAGGTCGCCGCCTGGAAGAAGACATCTCCGCCTGGAACAGGACCTTTTCCTCCGGTCTTCAGGACAGGTAAGGAGCACTTGGGGGTTAGACTTAGGTTTTTTTAAGGGGGGATTGGGTGGGTTAGAATAGGGGTATGTGGGTGGTGGGTTGTAAAGGGGGGGTGTTGTTTTTTTTACAGGCAAAAGAGCTGATTTATTTGGGGCATGCCCCACAAAAGGCCCTTTTAAGGGCTGGTAATAGAGCTGTTAACTTTTGTAATTTAGATTAGGGTAGGGAATTTTTTTTATTTTGGGGGGCTTTGTTATTTTATTAGGGGGCTTAGAATAGGTGTAATTAGCTTAAAATTCTTGTAATCTTTTTGTATTTTTTGTAATTTAGTGTTTGTTTTTTTTGTAATTTAGTTTAGTGTATTTAATTGTAGTTTGGTTTAGATATTTGTAGTTTATTTAATTTATTGATAGTGTAGGTATATTTGTAACTTAGGTTAGGATTTATTTTACAGGTAAATTGGTAATTATTTTAACTAGGTAGCTATTAAATAGTTATTAACTATTTAATAGCTATTGTACCTAGTTAAAATAAATACCAAGTTAACTGTAAAATAAATATAAACCCTAAAATAGCTACAATGTAATTATTAATTATATTGTAGCTATCTTAGGGTTTATTTTATAGGTAAGTATTTAGTTTTAAATAGGAATATTTTAATTAATAATATTAATATTAATTATATTTATTTTAATAAGAATTTAGTTAGGGTTAGATAGGGTTAATATAGTTAATATATATAATCTAATAACTATATTAACTATATTAACCCTAATATAATTAGGGTTAATATAGTTAATATATATAATATAATAACTATATTAACTATATTAACCCTAATATAATTAGGGTTAATATAGTTAATATAGGTGGCGGCGGTGTAGGGGGGTCAGATTAGGGGTTAATCTATTTAACATAGGTGGTGGTGGTGTAGGGGGATTAGATTAGGGGGTAATACATTTATTATAGGTGGCGGCGGTGTAGGGGGATTAGATTAGGGGGTAATACATTTATTATAGGTGGCGGCTGTGTAGGGGGGTTTAGATTAGATGCAAAAGAGCTGATTACTTTGTGACAATACCCCGCAAAAAGCCCTTTTTAAGGACTGGTAAACGAGCTGATTACTTTAGGGCAATGACCCGCAAAAAGCAATTTTAAGGGATGGCAATAGAGCTGTTACTTTGGGGCAATGTCATGCAAAAGGCCCATTTAAGGGCTGGTAATAGAGGTGATTACTTTAGGGGGATTAGATTAGGGGTTAATAATTTTAATATAGGTGGCGGCGGTGTAGGGGGATTAAATTAGGGGTTAATAATTTTAATATAGCTGGCGGCGGTGTAGGGGGATTAGATTAGGGGTTAATAATTTTAATATAGCTGGCGGCGGGGTAGGAGCTCACATTAGGGGGTAGTTAATATAGATGGCGGCGGTGTAAGGGGCTCACATTAGGGGGTAGGTAATATAGATGGCGGCGGTGTAAGGGGCTCACATTAGGGGGTAGGTAAGATAGATGGCGGCGGTGTAAGGGGCTCACATTAGGGGGTAATATAGATGATGTAGGTGGCGGCGGGGTCCGGGAGCGGCGGTTTAGGGGTTAATAACTTTATTAGGTGCGGCGAGGTCTGGGGGCGGCGGTTTAGGGGTTAATACATTTATTATTATTAGGAGAGTGAGGGGGGATAGCGGATAGAGGGGTAGACGTGTCGGGCTATGTTTAGGAGGCATGTTAGACAGTACGGGTGATTTTATAACTTAGTCAGGTTTTTTTATGCGGCGGCAGTTTCTAAAGTGCCGTAAGTCACTGGCGACTCCAGAAATTTGTACTTACGCAGATTTCTGGACATCGCTGGTTTGTCAGACTTACGGCACTTTAGCCTCTGACGGCGCCGTATATAAGATAGCTCGAGTTGTGAGCTGAAACTACGGGCGGCGCAGGTTTCCATGCTTTCAAATGTCTGCTCTATCAGAAAAGCAATCATGGGACAGTAAGTAGTATGGATTAAAAATTTTTTTTTTCTTTTTTATATTTTTTTATTGTCCTTTTATAAGCAAAATTTTATTTGATGCTTGTGAAAAAAGTTAATTTTATTAATCCATGTAAGCAATACACTTCCTTTTGTTTATAGTAAAAGCTATTACTGTTTTTCAGAGGCATATGTACATATGATTTGGGGGCCTGTGCACCAGCATTCAAACACTACACCTTCTAAGAGAGTCAGCAGTGGCTGGACTTGAATACTGGTGCACGGGCCCTCACAGCATATGTGTGTATGCCGCTAAAAACAGTAATAACTTTTACGACAACCCTTTTTGTTAATGGAAATATATTGCAAAAAAATGTCTATTTAAAATTGATATGCACCCCCTGCACATTTCAATTTTGTCCCTTCTATGGTGTATAATGCCCCTTTTATTCACAGCTGAAAATAACATAAAATTACAGCGTAGGATGTACCATTCTGGCTTTACGTAAAATGAGAATTCATCTTTAATTTAAGCACTGGTTGCCAAATGTTCTTAAATAGTGCGTTTATTTATGGAGTTGGCATGCACTTTGTGTTAAAGGCTGCAGGCCAGTTCTATTTTCCAATTGTGGGTTTGCCATAGATAAAAGGTTAGATAAAAGTGCCATCTACTGGTCAGTCTACCTCAGTTACAGAAAACCAACAAAGACTTGTAGAACTGGGTTAATCCAATGCCTTTATCTCTCAGAGCTGATGAGATGTCACAAGCTATCTCATCACATGGATTTCCCCTGTAGCATCTATTCAAGGACAGGATTCACTACACTCTGCACTGACAGCTGTATAAGGAGCACACAAAGCTTCCAAGTGATGAGGGGACAGCAAAGCTTCAGTTGCTATGGATCCTGCCATTCTCAGCACTGCATGTGTAAAACATGGCAAGTGTAAACATCTATTCTTTGTGACAATAAAATAAACTAAAGAATGAATGAACAAAATTAAATGGAAATTATTATATATATATATATATGTATATATATATATATATATATATATATATATATATATATATATATATATATATATATATATATAATATTATATTTTACCTGGGAAGCACAAAATAAAATATATACTTCTGCTATAATGATATATTTAAATTTAGTAAATGACTAAAAACAGTAAATATTCTAACCATAGATATTTCACCAGACTGTATTCCCCTGTTCATTTACATTAATCACTGAATCCATGATTTTAGCTCACAGAGCACAGGCGTTTCACAAAGTTTATTACTCTATCAGCACATACTTTTTTTTGCATGTATACCAAACTTCAAAGGGTTAATTTGTAAGTGATTTTAAGACTATTGACCCTGCACTACTATTTGTTTGTATGTATTGGGTACTTGTAAAGCGCGGCTATTCACCCGTAAGGGTCTCAAGGTGCTGCTCATTTTATCGACCTCGAAAGGATGAAAGGCTGAGTGGACCTTGCCGGGGATCAAACCTGCAACCCTTGGGTTGCTACAGAGCTCAGCCACAGTGCCTTAGCATGAGCTATCTGTACTTTTAACTCCAGCAAAAGGGTTAAATGAAAAAAATAAAAGAATAATGAATAAACGTATTAAAGGGATTGTAAAGTCCAAATTAAACTTTCATGATTCAGATAGGGCATGTCATTTTAAACAACTTTCTCATTTACTTTTATAATAATAATAATAACTAGTATTTATATAGCACCTTTCTCCCAGTTGTACTCAAAGTGCTTTTTCAGTGCTCGCTCTTGGAATCAAATAGGCAGCTGAATAGTTGCTATTATTACCCAATTTTACTCATTTTATTAACCTCGGAAGGATGAAGGGCTGAGTCAGCCCGGCCTGGATTTGAACCTGTGAACTTGGATCTTTTAAACAGGCTTTTTTTGTAGTCAGGGCATCATTTTATCATCAAATTTGCTCTGTTCTCTTGGTATTCTTAGTTGAAATCTAAACCTATGAGGCTCATATGCTAATTTCTAAGCCCTTGAAGACCACCTCTTATCTGAATGCAGACGTTTATATACCAGGTAATTACAGAGGTAAAAAGTATATTTCTATAACAGTGTTGGTTATGCAAAACTGGGGAATGGGAAATAGAGGGATTATCTATCTTTTTAAACAATAAAATTGTTGGTGTTTACTATCCCTTTAACAAAATTTGTAATTACATTAGTTCATTCATTTTTCTTTTACTAGAAAAAAACTTGCTATAATAAATCTACAAAGCACTATGTTATTAACCCCTAAACCACCACAAACCCATCACAAAACCTGCTATACTATTTTATCCCCTAAACCACCACAACCCCCATCCAAATAAACCCACTATACTATATTAACCCCTAAACCAACACATCCTAATTGCAAAAAACTGCTACCCTATATTAACCACTAAACCGCCACCACCACCACCATCGCAAAAACCCGCTATACTATATTAACCCCTAAGGCCTAAACCACCATAACACCTATTGCAATAAACCCCCTTCACTATGTAACCCCTAAACCACCACAACCCCATCTCAAAAATGTATTAACCATAAGGCCTAAACCCCCACAATCCCAATGCAATAAACCCCCTACACTAATAACATCTAAACCACCGCAATCTTCATCACAATAATCCCCTACACTATATTAACCCCTAAACTGTGGTGGTTTAGGGATTAAGTAGTGTAGGAGGTTTATTGCAATGGAGTTGTGGCGGTTTATAGGTTAATATAGTGTAGCGTGTTTTTGTGATGAGGGTTGTGGTGGTTTAGGGGTTAAGTAGTGTAGGGGGTTTAATGTGATAGGGATTTGGCAGTTTAGGGGTTAGGTAGTGTAAGGGGTTTATTGCGATAAGTCTGTGGCAGTTCATTATTTAATATAGATTATCAAGTTTTAGTGATGAGGTTGTGGCGGTTTAGGGGCTAAGCAGTGTATGGGGTTTATTGCAATGGGGTTGTGATGGTTTAGGAGTTAATAAAGTAGGGGTTTACTGTGATGGGGTTGTGGCGGTTTGGAGTTAAATACTGTAGTGGTTAAATAGTGTAGGTAGTTTTTTTATTGTTTTTATAAGGCATTTAATTTGGTTGAACGAATGTTTGTTTATGAAATTCGGCCGAAACAAATAAAATGTCAAGTGAAAGTTGAATGACACAAAAGGGTGAAAAATTTGGAAACGAAGGATTCGTATGAACCGAAATTTTGTCCAATGTATATTTGAAATAGCTGTTTTTTCCTCATTAAAATCATCATCTAGGACAGGGTTCTTCAAACTTTTCCCCCCAAGACCCAGTGCCACGGTACCACATACCTTTGCGGCCCTATTTTTATGCTTGGTCTGAATATTTTTGCAGTCATATACAACAATATAGCTTCAATTTTTGGCAAAGTGACTAAAATGTCTGTGTACTTTACTCCTGATTGTAGTCAAACTTAAATTTTTTTGTAAAAGGTAATAACACACACTCTCATACAACACACACACACTCATACAACACACACATACTCTCACACAACACACACACACACTCTCATACAACACACAGACACCACACACATACATATTCTTACACAACACACACTCTCATACAACACACACACACATTCTCATGCAACACACACTCATACAACACACATGTGTGCTAAGAAGAATGACTACACTACGCAAACTTAAAGTGTCATAAAACAAACAAAAAATCTTCTTACTTCTATTATTAAATTTGCTTTATTCTCTTGGTATCCATTGTTGAAGGAGCAGCAATGCACCACTGGGAGCTGGCAGAACACATTGGGTAAGATAATGACAAGAGGCTTATATGCTCAGCCACCAATCAGCAGCTAGCTCCCACTAGTGCATTGCTGCTCTCTGTCTGAGAAACCAATCCAAGCCGATTACGTCAATGCAATATATATATATATATATATATATATATATTCACTGTATATACAGTATATATACTGTATGTATATATTGACAGTTTCTACAAAACCCATCAGTGCACATTTTCGGAGGTTTACAGATGTTATTGCTAAAGACTTAAGTATCTGAATGTCTGACAAAAAGGACCACATTCTGCCAAAATATTTTTTTTTTTATTTGCTGCTGTAGTTGGCAATACTGGAATGAACTTATCAGAGTGTTTGAGAAAACATATGTCACTACTGTTCATTAACAAAACTTTTTTCTTGGCCAGAGTAGTGTTTATTTTGGATATAGAACCTTTAGGAGATTGTTGTGTTTTTCTTTCACTAGTTCAGCATTTATACTTTAATATTACAGCCTCACCGAGCTAATAGAAAGGATATATATATATATATACTGTATATATATATATATATATATATATATATATATATATATATATATATATATATATATATATATATATATATATAAAATTATGATTGCTGGACATTCACAAAGAATTGTGAAAACAAGTGCAAGATTGTAATCAAGCCTTTTATGTTTACCGTAACCTCTGCAAATGACTTAAATATACAGATAAATTCCCATTTTGCTTTACCTATGTGTTTAACTCATTTGCTTTATAATATATAAAGCAAAAAAATAACCTCTCATGTCCTCTCAAGCAAAATGTGCAAAGTTTGCATAACCTTATAAAATGGAGTTTGTTAATTATATAGTTTGCCTTCTCAAATGACAATTTATGTGGTTTCCATTTTATAAACAATATACTTCAAAATAAGTCAGTAATAGTAAAAAGAATTAACAAAAATAAAGCAAAAAAACATTATTTCCAACAGGTGAGATACAAGATTATCCATTCTCTTTATGCCTGACGAGGACCCAGTAAGGGCCAACCTATCAATGGTCATATACTGCTTAGGAGCTCTTGAGTGGGACTTAACCTAAATTACAAGTGGCACACTCATTTTTTATTGCTAATGAACACTAACTGCATTCATGGTAAAAAAAATATTACTGATATTACACTTAAAAAGCACGCAAGCATAAGGCTAACTTCAGGACTTAGGACATCATGGGGCGGAATTATCAAATGGCGGACAGACATGATTCGCTGTAGCGAATCATGTCAGCCCGACATCGCTAACATTGCACATTGTGCAATGCCGCCCCCTGCAGATTCGCAGTCAATCGAGGCGGCGGACAAGTTAAGGAGCAACTTAACTGCTGTTTCCGGCAAGCCTGAAAGCTCGCAAGGAAACAGGGCGATTAGGGGCCATCCGGCCCTTGTAGATCGCCCCCCATGACTGCGCTTAGCGCTACATACACTTTAGAGCAATGTGGGCGATGCTAAATCTTCTGTGATAAATCTGATTTACCACAGACTTGTAATATCATATTGCGCGCTAATGTCCAGCGATACTGCTTATTGCTATCATTAGCACGCCACTTGTAATCTGGCCCATAGTAAGCTACTGTCAGTAATGCAAAGAGTACAGGCTCTGATAAATTAGAGCATGCCATTATTTGCTGGAAAGAAAAGGGTTACAGGATGAAGTGGGAAGGTGACCCTCTCTGCAGAAACAGGTCGGAACTAACATGTGAACAGCCAGATTATTCTCACACAGCTGGGCTCCTCAAGCAGGAAGGAAATTTACATTCCAGAAGTATAAAGCTCATGCCTATCTTGCTGAGACCCCAGACGAAACAGTGCTCAGTGTGCAACTATAATCAAGGCCTTTTATATAGCATGTAGATCACAGAAGCTTCTGTAACCTAGTAACGTAGTCCCAACAGCCATGTTTAGTTATGTAGTGCAGCAAATAACTTACCATGTTAAAGGGACGCTCAAGTCAAAATTAACTTTATGAATCAGATACATCATGCAGTTTTAAGATACTTACAATTTACTTCTATTATCAAATTTTGCACAGTCTTTTTATATTCACACGTTTCGGGGAACAAGATCCTACGAGCATGTGCACAAGGTCACAGAGAACGCATATACTAGTCTGTGATTGGCTAATCTCTGTCACATGATACAGGGTCTGGAAAATGGGAGAAAAAAAAATATGTCAGAAAAAAATCTATTGCTTATTTAAAATTCAGAGTAGGTGTTAAACCATTGTCTTTTTATTATGCACTTGTTAATTATTTAACTCTACTGCATTGCGTGGTCCCTTATGCAGTTCTAGGCATTTACATTTTAAGCTTCTTGGGATGCATATAACAACCTTATTACCCAACCTTATTACCCAGCCCAGCCTTTTAAGTGGTTTTATACTGCTACATGGGATCAGCATAGTTAACCGTTCTCCTCCTGTAAAAATATTTCAGTTGCTTGAGGTGGTAGATACATGAAAAACTGTTCCAGAGAATAACACATACCTGTATAAGGTTAATTATAACTATGAAAAGGGAAGAGGAATGTGAGACAATGAACAGAAAGGCATTTAGCTCATATGTAAACATTATTTTTTATACATGTTCTGGGGGCAGAGCTATAGCCATCTGTGGCCATGACTTGGTTGGTCCATGGGCAGCAGTGATAGTTTCTGGACAAGGATTAATTGGTCTCTGGGTTGCACCAGGATATTAACTGTAGAAGGAAAGGCAGCTGTACTGTGCTCCCAAACCAAGATCAATTAGCAGAGATGTGCAGGTATCTGAATCAGCCTTAGATCTAGGCAGGATCATCCAGCATCATAAAGAAGATGTAGCCCCAGTCACAGTAGAAACTTCCCATCCAGGAACATTTAGCAGGGTCCTGCTATGAGACCATCATTTATTTTATTATTAGGTTGCACTGTGTATGTAATTTGTTTTCTAGGTTGCATGCCTGTATATGCTATCAAGACAGGATACAGATTTCTAGATACATTGGTTCTTCAGATTACGTTTTTTTTTTAGCTTATTTCATGATTGATGTGTTGATGTGATTGATAAAGGTTATGTATTTTATGTTATATGTAGTTATGGGGTTCATTACTTATGGTTTTATTGTTATTACTTACAATGTGTGACTAATTGTATTCCTTTTGGAGACTTTAGCTTGTTAGGGCTTCTGAATTTTGTGATTTTTTTCTTTTTCTTCCCTGTGTCATCAGTATTTCTGTTTTTTCCTCCACAGACATCATTACATCTTGTATATTCTTCTCATTCTTTGTATCTTACTTGTTCTTTTGCATTCCTGTCATTGTGTGTCTGTCTTTTACCTCTAATCTCTAGAGCCCTATTAAAGCTCTATATTATTATGCGCTATACAAGCTCTTTGATAGATCTGGAAATATAAAGGAGACAGGGAAAAAATATCAAAGCAAAGCCAGTAAAATAGAAGCAAAATTGGAAGAGATGGAGAGGGAAGAGAAGGAGTAAAGACTAAAGGAGGGCTAGAAAGACATTATGTTTGATGGAAGGACTATTGTGTAATAATGATTATTTCTGTATATTAAATGTAAATTAAATCATTTGACAACGGGGATAAGAAAGAAATGTGCGGGAAGTAAAAAAAGAAAACAGATTGTTCCAATAAAAAACAAACTGAAAATTAGAACAATTAAAAATCTGAACGAGAATAGAAGGGGAAGAATAATCCCCCCCCCACCCCCCAAAAAATTGATGTAACCAAACATAGGGGAAGAAGTAAATATACAGAAAGATATAATGAAATAGATTTAAAGGAAAAGGAGAATATAAAAAGCAGAGTGCACCTGCAGACTAATCTCCTTTGACCTGGTTCTTGCTGGAAATGTTGCTCAGAGAGTAATGTTGTTGTAGACATCAGCTTGACTTCTGCACATGCATTAATGCTGTGGATGTTGATATCACTGGGGGCAAGGAGCAAACTCCCCTTTGTTAATAGAATAACAGCCCTCACTGGAACCCAATAAATTATTTCAAACCCTAGCCCAAATCCTTATACTACCCTAACCCTAATAGTACCCAATCCATAACACTAATATTTGCCCTATCCCTAACCCTAATAGTACCCAATCCCTAACACTAATATTTGCCCTATCCCTAATATTAGGACGACCCAGTCCCTAAATCCAATACTTGTCCTATTCATACCCCTATCCCTAACAGTACCTAATCACTAACCCCAATACTTGCCCTATCCCTAACCTTAATAGTACCCAATCCCTAACCCCAATGCATGCCCTATTGCTAACCTTAATACTACCCAATAGCTGGTCCTATTACTTGCTCTATCCCTATTAGTTTCCCTATCCTTAACCTTAAGACTACCCAATTCCTAACCCCAATACTAATGTCCTATTCATACCCCTAACCCTAATAGTACCTAATCCTATCACTAATACTTGACCTATCCCTAACCTTAATAGTACCCAATACTTGCCCTATCGCTAACCTTAATACTACCCAATCCCTAGCCCTATTACTTGCTCTATCCCTAACCCTATTACTTGCCCTATACCTAACTTTAGCACTACCTAACCCCTAACACCAATACTTGCTCTATACCTACCCCTAACCCTATTACCCAATACTAACCCTAATACTTGCCCTATCCTTAATCAATCCTACAACACTAAAACAAAGCCATATCTGTAATACTATACCTAATCCTAATACTAACTCTTACCCTAATCATATCCCAAACCCAAATACTAGCCATATCCGTAATGCTACCCCCAGCCCTGTTATTTGCCCTATGCTTAAAGGGAAAGGAAAGTCAAAATTAAAAATGCATAATTCAGATAGACCGTGTAATTTTAAGACACTTTTGAATTCACTTCTATTTTCAAATGTGCTTTGTTCTCTTGATATTGCTTGTTGAAAAATAATGCTCACATATCCTACACTAGTGGGAGCTAGCTGCTGATTGGTGCCTGTATCCATTTGTCTCTTGTGATTGGCTAACTAGATGTTTTCAGCTAGCTGCCAGTAGTGCAATGCTGTTACTTCAGCAAAGAAAAACAAGAGATTGAATCAAATTTGACAATAGAAGTAAATTGGAAAGTTGTTTAAAATTGTATGTTCTATCCAAATCCTGATATAAAAATGTTGGGGTTTCCTGTCCCTTTAAACCTACCTTGTGAATTCATATTCAAAATTACCTTGGTAGTATCAGGGACTGGGAGGCTGATTGAGTCAGGATAGATGGAGTCACAGAAAATCCAGTCGGCATGAAATGGGAGACAGTAGGGTTGCCCATATTTGCATGTGTATGTAAGGGACGGTTGTGCAGGCTGTGTGGTGTAACTGGGCCAAGTGAAACAGGGACATTTTTGGAAAGTGAGTGAAAGGGGGGGCAGTTGGTCAGACCTCCCAAGTTGGTTATATTTAACAAAATTCAGGACAGTTGGGAGTTCTGCATTATGAGTCTCAGTTGCATCTGAATATCTAGAACAGGGGTGTCCAACCTTTTTACATAAGGGGCCACATTTTCCCCTTCAAGGGCAGAAATATTACTAATGAATTTAAATAACAATATATAACATACTTAAACATAACCTTTAAATGAGCATTAATATAGCTTAATCTACACCACTGATATGTCTTGCAGAGTTGCTGATATCTGTCTAGTAATGAAGTGCACTGCTGGACACAACTTCAACAGAATGGTTACTACTCACCATGCTATGGTGACTCCAGTAGCGGCTGACCTGACTGCATTGCACAATGATAGCCTTGGTTTTGATGAGATGCACAGGATTTACATGAATTCTGTTTGCAATGATGCCTAGCATTTTTGAAGCAAGACAGCTGGAGACAATTTATTTGATTGCGGAATGCCAATGACAAGCCATGAAAATGAATAGCAAGCAGTCTAACAAATTTTGGCCAAGACTGATAAATGCTCTTGCCGAGAGGCGTTTCCACAAAGGCAGCATAATGTTTAAAATTTATTGTACATCACTTCCCCTATATTCCCCAGCATTTTGTTACTGGGTGTTCCTGCAATTAAAGGGACACTGAACCTATTTTTTTTTCTTTTGTGATTCAGATAGAGCATGCAATTTTAAGCAACTTTCAAATTTACTCCTATTATCACATTTTCTTCATTCTCTTGGTATCTTTATTTGAAAAGCAAGAATGTAAGTTTAGATGCCGGCCCATTTTTGGTGAACAACCTGGGTTGTTCTTGCTGATTGGTAGATAAATTCACCCACCATTAAACAAGTTCTGTCCAGTGTTCTAAACTAAAAATGGTCTGGCTCCTTAGCTTAGATGCTTTCTTTTTCAAATAAAGATAGCAAGTGAACGAAGAAAAATTGATAATAGATGTAAATTAGAAAGTTGCTTAATATTACATGCTCTATCTGAATCACGAAAGAAAAAAATTGGGTTCAGTGTCCCTTTAAATCGTAGTTGCATGAAGTGCCCAATACATAACACCTCACACACCACACGAGAACCACTAGCAATACAGAAAAACAAGAAACAGGAAACACACTTGCAAAATGGATTATGGAAATCTTGTGATCATACATATTTATTTTGTTATGGTAAAGTTGTCTTACTGGGTAGAACAAAAGTGTCTTGAGATACTGGCTTTTAGAGTTCCCGGTGCTTTCTAGAGGCGTGGTTGAGATTTTTAACCTAGACCATGACCCAGTATGCAGAATTCTTAAAGACTAATTTGTTCTTGTAAATTCTTTTTATATATCTTAGCATGATGTACCCCTCATCTAATTTAAATGATACTGTTATTGCAGTGGGGGCACCGTGAGTTCCTGGCAGTTTGCTACAGGTTCTCTGCAGCACTATAGTAGCATACCTTTTATTTAGGTGAAAAATATATAACAACAAGAATAATTTCTCAGTGCCTGGCTATATTGCACACAGTACATGCCTGGTGCCTATACTGTTACTAGTATACTATCTGTATTACATATATTGTAGTTCGGTGTACCCCTCATCTAATTGAAATTATATTTGTTATTGCAGTGGGGGCGCCGAGGGTACCTGGCAGCTTGCTACAAGTTTTCTATAGCTCCATCGTAGTTACATAGCATACCTGTTCATTTTGGGTGTAAAATATATAAAAATAATAATGATAATAATTTCTCAGTGGCTGGCTATATGGCATGCCTGTCACCTGTACTGTTACTTGTATACTATCTGTAATATTGTAATACAGTGTACACCTTATATAATTGAAATTATTATGAAATGTATTATCACAGTGAGGACACCAACAAAATAAACTAGTTTCTAATAATATATTATTCTGTCATAAAATTGTTAGACGTCAGAGTGTACTATGTTTCCTGGCTGCCACCACCACCCCTACCAGTGTAGAGTCTGTGTCTGCTTCTACTTGTCTAATGATCAGACATGAGACAAGCACTGTTGTCTCTGCTTCACAGTCTAATATCTTTTTTAAGGCCATTGTCTGCTGACTACAACAAAATTACCCTGAAGGAGCATTGACACCATACCGGAAGAGCAACTGACACTGAATGTATTGTTGTGATGTTGCCATGACATCGTGTGCTGGAGGATGACGAATTTGCTTCTTGGGTTAAATCAGCTGTACGATATGAGCGTGATGTTCGCGGTTTTCTGCGGTGGGTCAGGTATCCGATAGGGGTATATAAGGTACTACACTAGGAATATGTTTTATGTTTTGTTTGTACATGTGACCAAGGCCTCCGTGAGGGGCCAAAACTTTATGTGATCTGTTTATACACAGTAAAGGTGTTTGGATATATTCTCGAGTACTTGCTTCTTTTTTCTGATGATCCAAGTGGATATACACCGGGTCCGGATTTTCAGACGGCTTATTTTGAGTATTTATAGCAGTGCACTGAGGTGATGGTATATGTTGGTAAGTGCTGAACTCTCTTCTTGTTTATATACATAAATATACATATTTAGATTTGTATATGTATATATCTCTATGTTAAAGTCCTTTGCCTGCCTTTTTTTCTCTATCATCTTTTTCAATCAGCCAATAGAATGCCAGTTCAATCCTATTGGCTGATTGCATCAGCCAATAGGATTTTTTCTACCTTAATTCCGATTGGCTGATAGAATTCTATCAGCCAATCGGAATTGGAGGGACGCCATCTTGGATGATGTCATTTAAAGGAACCTTCATTCTGTGTTTAGCTGTCGGAAGAAGAGGATGCTAAACGTCAGATGTCTTGAAGATGGACCCGCTCCGCGCCAGATGGATGAAGATAGAAGATACCGTCTGGATGAAGACTTCTGTCCATCTGGAGGACCATCTTGCCCGGCTTGGATGAAAACTTCTCCCGGCTTCGTTGAGGACTTCGGCCCGGTTGGGTGAAGACGTCTCCCGGTAAGGTGATCTTCAGGGGGTTAGGGTTAGTTTTTTTAAGGGGGGATTGGGTGGGTTTTAGAGTAGGGTTGGTTGTGTGGGTGGTGGGTTTTAATCTTGGGGGGGAATTGTTATTTTTTTTCAGGTAAAAGAGCTGATTACTTTTAAGGGCTATTTGTAATTTAGTGTAGGGTAGGGCTTTTTTATTTTGGGGGAGCTTTTTTATTTTGTTAGGGGGATTAGATTAGGTGTAATTAGTTTAAAAATCTTTTAATTTGCTTATTATTTTCTGTAATTTAGTGGGGGTTTGTTTGTACTTTAGATAATTTTATTTAATTGTACTTAATTGTATTTAATTTAGGTAATTATTTTAATTGTAGTGTAGTGTTAGGTGTAATTGTAACTTAGGTTAGGTTTTATTTTACAGGTAAATTTGTCTTTATTTTAACTAGGTAGTTATTAAATAGTTAATAACTATTTAATAACTATTGTATCTAGTTTAAATAAATACAAAGTTGCCTGTAAAATAAAAATAAAACCTAAGCTAGCTACAATGTAACTATTAGTTATATTGTAGCTAGCGTAGGGTTTATTTTATAGGTAAGTATTTAGTTTTAAATAGGAATTATTTAGTTAATTGTAGTAATTTTATTTAGATTTATTTAACCCCTTAATGACAACAGTACTTTTCCATTTTCTGTCCGTTTGTGACAAAGGCTATTTTTACATTTTTGCAGTGTTTGTGTTTAGCTGTAATTTTCCTCTTACTCATTTACTGTACCCACACATATTATATACCGTTTTTCTCGCCATTAAATGGACTTTCTAAAGATACCATTATTTTCCTCATATCTTATAATTTACTATAAAAAAAATTATAAAATATGAGGAAAAAATGAAAAAAAAAACAAATTTTCTAACTTTTAGCCCCAAAATCTGTTACACATCTGCAACCACCAAAAAACACCCATGCTAAATAGTTTCTAAATTTTGTCCTGAGTTTAGAAATACCCAATGTTTACATGTTCTTTGCTTTTTGTGCAAGTTATAGGGCTATAAATACAAGTAGCACTTTGCTATTTCCAAACCACTTTTTTTTAAATTAGCGCTAGTTACATTGGGACACTGATATCTTTCAGGAATCCCTGAATATCCCTTGACATGTATATATTTTTTTTTAGAAGACATCCCAAAGTATGGATCTAGGCCCATTTTGGTATATTTCATGCCACCATTTCACCGCCAAATGCGATCAAATACAAAAAATCATTCACTTTTTCACAATTTTTTTCACAAACTTTAGGCTTCTCACTGAAATTATTTACAAACAGCTTGTGCAATTATGGCATAAATGGTTGTAAATGCTTCTCTGGGATCCCCTTTGTTCAGAAATAGCAGACATATATGGCTTTGGCGTTGCTGTTTGGTAATTAGAAGGCTGTTAAATGCCGCTGCGCACCACGCGTGTATTATGTCCAGCAGTGCAGGGGTTAATCAGGGAGCTTGTAGGGAATGTGTAGGGTTAATTTTAGCTTTAGTGTAGTGTAGTAGACAACCCAAAGTATTGATCTAGGCCCATTTTGGTATATTTCATGCCACCATTTCACCGCCAAATGCGATCAAATAAAAATAAATTGTTTCCTTTTTCACAAACTTTAGGTTTCTCACTGAAATTATTTACAAACAGCTTGTGCAATTATGGCACAAATGGTTGTAAATGCTTCTCTGGGATCCCCTTTGTTCAGAAATAGCAGACATATGTGGCTTTGGTGTTGCTTTTGATAATTAGAAGGCCGCTAAATGCCGCTGAGCATCACACTTGTATTATGGCTAGCAGTGAAGGGGTTAATTAGGTAGCTTGTAGGGAGTTTGCAGGATTAATTTTAGCTTTAGTGTAGAGATCAGCCTCCCACCTGAAACATCAGACTCCCTGATCCCTCCCAAACAGCTCTCTTCCCTCCCCCACCCCACAATTGTTACCGCCATCTTAAGTACTGGCAGAAAGTCTGCCAGTACTAATTTAAAAGGTATATTTGTTTTTTGTGTGGTTTTTTTAATAGCATATTTACATATGCTGCTTTGTAGAATCCCCCCTTAGCCCCCAATATCAACCCTCCCCCTCTAGCCTAATGGGCGCCATCTTGGGTACTGGCAGCTGTCTGCCAGTACCCAGTTAAGTAAAAAAAAAAAGATTCTTTAATTTTAAGCTACTTTCTGTAGTGTAGCTACCCCCCACACACCCCAACCCCTCCCAGAACCCTTCAATTACTTTATAAATATAATTTCTCCCCCCCTTTTCTCCCAATGTATTATTACTCCCGCCCCCAATGTATTATTACTCCTGCCCCCCTCCACATGATCACGGGCCCATTGCAGGCCGCCCACCCGCCTCCCTGTTTCACTCCCACCCACCAACGATGCTCTGGTGCAGAGAGGGCCACAGAGTGGCTCTCTCTGCATCGGAGGCTTGTAAAAGGGTATTGCAGGATGCCTCCATATCGAGGCATCACTGCAATACCCTCAGAGCTGCTGGAAGCGATCGCAATCGCTTCCAGCACTCTGTTAGACAACTGACGTACCAGGTACGTCTATTATCATTAACTGCTTGTTAATGCATGACGTACCTGGTACGTCAGTTGTCATTAAGGGGTTAAATTATATTTAAGTTAGGGGGGGTTAGGGTTAGACTTAGGTTTAGGGGTTAATAACTTTATTATAATGGTGGCGAGGTTGGGGACGGCAGATTAGGGGTTAATAAATGTAGTTAGGTTGCGGCGACATTGGGGACGGCAGATTAGGGGTTAATAAATATAATGTAGGTGTCAGCGATGTTGGGGGCAGCAGATTAGGGGTTCATACATATAATGTAGGTGGCAGCGGTGTCCGGAGCGTCAAATTAGGGGTTAATAATATAATGTAGGTGTCGGCGATGTCGGGGGCGGCAGATTAGGGGTTAATAAGTGTAAGATTAGGGGTGTTTAGACTTGGGGTTCATGTTAGGGTGAAAGGTGTAGACATAAGTTTTATTTCCCCATAGGAATCAATGGGGCTGTGTTAGGAGCTAAACGCTGCTTTTTTGCAGGTGTTAGTTTTTTTTTCCTATGGGGAAATCGTGCACGAGCCCGTTTTACCAGTTCACCGCTAATGTAAGCAGCGCTGGTATTGAGGTGAGATGTGGAGTAAAATTTTGCGATTAACACCGGGTTTGTAAAAACCTGTAATACCAGTGCTCTCTGTAAGTGAGCGGTGAGCATAAACTGCTCGTTAGCACCGCATAGCCTCTAACGCAAAACTCGCAATCTAGCCGTATATGTTTCCAAATTATCCTCTATGTTGTCAAGGCAAATTCCCCAAAAATATTAACTGATTTTTGGTAAAGGCAGGGTAAACGTGTAGTCTCTGAACAGGTGTTTGGAAGATTTGGATTCCATGTTACATGGAAGAACTGAGAAAAATGTGGAAATAGTTACTTGATTGATAATGATAACTGTACAACATAATTAGCATGCTGTTGCACTGCAGCAGCATCAATTTTTTATGTTAATTTGATTGACATGCACACAGGTCAGACTCTTACCGTGCACATCTCTTGCAGAAGTTGATCTATTGAATTATCTCTCTGATGGTCAGAATTGATGATGGCAGAGGCAGATGATCTTTAGATTGATGACAGATCTAGTCTAACTCCTTACTCCTAGAATACCTTGCTTGGTGGCTAGCTAGTAGTTCTAACTATCTTCCCTCTCGTGACCTTGTCTCGAATTCTCTCTCCTCAGCTCAGTCTGACAGCTCTCGACTGACCTGTCTTTTTCTATCACGCCCCTAATTTTGAGCTCAGGTGGCATAAACGCAATGTGGATCATGTGGGCACGGCCACCCAACCCCAGCCCTGCAGTGAAAAACAAACTGCCCTCCCTGCCGGTGGGTACTTTAATTTTTTTTAGTAGTGGTGTGTGCGGTGTGTTCTAAAAAATTAGACTGGCACTGGCTGCAATCGGATAAACTCAAAAACGGGACAAAATGTACATTAATTAAAAAATTATGTGACGGGGAAGAAACATAAAATAACGGTACTGTCCCTTTCAAAACGGGACTTATGGTCATCCTAGACATCCTTGATCTCACTTTGGAAACAAATACTTTTCTAGAGAAGAAAAAACGGTGGGGAGGACAGTGACAAACCTTAAATATGTGGGATTGTTGGATCTCTGCAATTGGATGTGATGCAATAATGATTATGGGTGATAATCCCCCAGAACTGCTACTGCAGGGCTACTACTCTTTGTTCACTTTGTATAATTGTAGTCATGGTGGGTGTTTTCTTTACCCTTCCTGTGTGTTTACATTTAATATTATTTATATTGTTCATTATTATTAATGTTTATTATTTTAGGGGTGTGAAACTTATATTATTTTCTTTTTTTATTTATTTAAAAATGTATTGGCATTATACCATATGTGTGTAATGTAGTACATAATTATTATTATTATCAGTGATTTGGTAAAATTGTAAGTTTGCCATCTATATAAAATATTTATGTTTTACAGACCCCAATAGGATATCAATGTGTAATATAACCAAAATACCATTTCTATTCCCTAAGACTTTAAATCTCGTTATTTGTCTACTGTAGATTTAATTGTGTGATGTGTACAGTTATATTCTTTTAGCTCTTCTATTATCTGAAGTGCCAGCTGCACATTTTCACAGTGAAAGGGTTAATTGACCCTGCAGGTATCCTCATTGTCTCTTACAGTAGTTTACAGGGGGCGTTGCAGAGTCTCACCGCTAATGACACAGCTTTTACGTATATGGTAATTTGTTTTAATCTTTTTTTATGATCCCTAGAGCGACCTCGTGTTTTGTTTTTGCATCTGTTATGTTTCTGACTTTGGTTTTAATGCCAGTTTAGGCTCTGGTCCAAGTTCCTGCATTGTGAGCCTGAGTGCCTGGCAGTGTTCCAGGCCTTTATTGAGGGACTAACTATACAGCACTGTAATTTAACTAGCAAAATGTGGCAAATCACTGTTATTAATGCCAATAAATCTATTCCTGACAGTTGACAGCATTAAAATATCAATTTACCCAGTGCAGAAAGCACTCTTTTTTTGGATAGATTTAGCTTCTTATCATTTCCAGGGAGTAATGCCTGTTATTAAGAACTCATGGGTGATTTTTTTTATATATATAGACTTTGTCCAGCTAAAGCCACATGGCCAGTAAATAACTGTTATTACCAGATACTGGCACTATGTCAGCCACTCAGTGCCTGAAGTTGCCTTTTATATATGATCTATTTTGAGTACAGCGTATGTTAGCTCTGAGTAATAAAGATTGCATGACTATGAGTTTGTCTTAAGGTGTCATTTTACCATCTAGTACAATCATAATTTCCCCTTACTTCTAATCTTTGTATATAATGAGCATAATTATATAGAGAAGCATGTTTAACGCTCTGCAGTGCATAATGTTCTAGATCTTTATAAATAATCAATAATGCTGATTATAAAAGAATCAATACATATCATGATACAGCACAGATGTGTTTGTTATCACTGTTGACTGGTTTTATTTATAAGAAATGTGCTTTGTTCTCAGTGATAGAAACATATTCAGTTTTGATAATAATAATAATAATAATAATAATAATAATAATAATAATAATAATAATAATAATAATAATAATATTAATAATTATGATGTGGGTTGCTGGGGAAGGGAGGTTGCTGTTCCCAGAAGGCCCTTATTCTCTGTTTTTGACAGAAACAAGTACCAATCCAGCAGAGAGCATCTTTGAAACCTGTCATCACATCAGCTTCTTAATGCCTGACTGAAAGAACGTGGTCATCCACTTCCAAGTTCTGCTGTCAAGACAAGAACTCTGGTTATAATTATTGATGATTACTTATTAAAGAACAGATCACAGGCGTATACCAGGGCATATCAGCCGAGGTTCAGTAAATAAATTCATGTTCCCTCTGCCTGTTAGAGACCAAAGATAAATGAGACACTCAGGAGCTCAAACCAATTTTTATTGGGTGGAATAGCTTGACAAAAAATTACAATCATAACAGAGGGAATGTCCCATGACAAATCACTGACAGACTGCTGACCTTTTGCACAAGTTAGTTAAGAAAGTGCCATCGTCATAGAGCATTCAGTCTGCATTGTCAATGTATATGGAATATTTATCAATATTAAAAGGGACATGCCACCCACATTTTTTCTTTTATGATTTAGAAAGAGAATGCAATTTTAAACATCTTTCTAATTTACATATATTATCTAATTTTTTTTAATTCTCTTGATATTCTATGATGAAAAGCATATCTAGATATGCTCACTAACTGCTGATTGGTTGCTGCACATAGAAGCATCATGTGATTGGCTCACCATGTGCATTGCTTTTTCTTCAAATAAGGATATTTAAAAAATGAAGCAAAATAAATTATGGAAGTAAATTGTAATGTTTAAATTTCTATTCTCTTGAGATATCAGTGCTAAATTACTGATGCATCATTGTTATTAAACAGTGGCTTCCTAAATTCCCATTGTCCCTATTAAAATTCCAATCTGGAAACAATCTGTTTCTTAAAATATCACTAAATTAAAAAGCTAACCACAGAGCATAAGAAGTAAAAATAGCCCAGGGCTGACAGTAAAAATGAGTCCTAGATCTAATTTCTACATGGGCTATATTTTCACCTTCTTTGTGCTTTTCTTTCTTTTCAAACAGAGGAAGACAAAACTTCCTCAAGGTAGGTATTTCTTTATGCTTTGTGCATAAAGCTATAAATAAACCATAGTATCTTCAAATAAAAGAGTACTTAAATGTTTCACAGCCTAGATAATAAAATAATCATAACAATAATAGATTGTGGATTTAACTGGTTATTGTTTTTAATAATACCCTCAATACAGTCACTGGCTAGTGCTGGCTTCCTCCGTCTATAAATAATGCTGTCCCGACCTGTGCCTCTCCTAATCATGTGACAAGAAACAGCTAATTGTGAAGAAGGAAGTGTCAAAAAGGGGGATATATGCATAAGGATATAGAGTTTAGTATTTCTGTTTTTTATGTGGCATCAATATGTAGGTGGGTATTTATCTAGACTTTAGTGAACAGAGGGGCTGCTCACAATCTATTGTTTAATAATCATCAGTATGTAACACGGCCGTCGATGAGTCCTTTTCACAACCAGCCATTATCATTATTTATTTGAAGCAATTTTTACATTATCAGTTTGGTGAAAAATGATCAGTCATATTTGCTATTATAATACAAATTAATATCACATTTTCAAGGCTAATATTCACATTTTAAATTCCAAAACTAAAAGGACTTGATGAACCAAGGACAACACTTATTAACAAGTACCACATACAATTTGAGAATGGAACATTGGTTTTTTGCATAGGCAAAAAAACATTGACATTACTCCCTACATATTGGATGATAATGTCACCAATCAGATACAAATGCTACCTGCTCGATCAATTGAAGATAAAAAATTGAAAAATCAGTAACCCAACAAACATACATGCCCACTGTACCGATAATGCTCCTATTCAAATCACACATATCTCTATGGTTTTGGAGCACACTAGTTTAGTTGCACCCATATCACCTATAAGCTTCTGTACATATTATTAAAAGGGATCAAGATACAGATGAGATGTCATCACTAAACCCCTAGTAATAGAAAAAAGATAATGTTGTGCCGATATGGACCCTTGCTCTTATACAACCCCGCTTTCACAAGCAGGCAAAAACAAGAAAATCATAAAAGAAGATTAGTATAAGAACGGTAACAGCTAAAGGGTATACAGTTAAAAACACACTGAACATAGTTATATAAAAAATATACTGTATATATAAAATGTATTATAATATGTAGATTAAAGATGATCCTAATATGTGTGTTCTAACACTCTAAAATTGAACTGCTGTGACTGGTCACAACCAATAAAATATTATGTTGATACAAAACTCATACGAACAACCACCACAAAGCGTTTAAAAAGGGGAGTGTGTATCACTTTTGGACTAAAATGTCTCAGTTAATATGGATAATAAATTGCTTTGAAAACAACTGGAAACTTCTTTCTCCATAGATGTTGGTCTTTATACTTTTAGCCGAAGCTTCTAAACAGTCTGTTAATATTTAGCAAGATTCCTTCTCCTAATTGCACTGTAACGGTGTGCTCAGCGAAACATTCAGAATTGTACACCTCTATTATGAATACCTTGGATCCTTTTGCTGGCGACTTACTGTTTGAAACTTCCGCTTGTTAGCCGTATCACAGGTGTATACTGAATCGTCTTCCTGGTCCGTCACCATTGCGGCATCATACAATGTGACTGTCGGTAGCCAATCAGGAGTTCTGTATCACTGACTTCTTATTTCTGTGCATAGAATTTAAAAATGAATGAAGAACAATGTATTTCTTCCTAATCCTTCACAATAAACGTGTAGGGAGGTCTTCCACCATCAACGTGTTTCGCCGTCTCCACGGCTTTATCAAGATAGTTAATTCATGTCCATTGTGACTTTATATACACACTCCCACCATCGAGTAATTGATTGTTTCCTTTACTCCAGAAAGTTTAAGGTGGAAATAGTATTTGCAATTGTATAGTACTTGCAATTATTAACATTGCACAAGCAGTTAGTTTGGAGAAGATAAGTTGTTTCTTACTTCTGAAATTTAAGGTGGTTTAGGTAGTAAGGCAGTAAGGCAGTATGTTACTTACAACTATCGATAATATCTAAACACTCCATTTATACAGAACAAATCTATGGCCTAGATTTGGAGTTTGGCGTTAGCCGTGAAAACCAGCGTTAGAGGCTCCTAACGCTGGTTTTAGGCTAACTCCGGTATTTGGAGTCACTCAAAATAGGGTCTAACGCTCACTTTTCAGCCGCGACTTTTCCATACCGCAGATCCCCTTACGTCAATTGCGTATCCTATCTTTTCAATGGGATCTTTCTAACTCCGGTATTTAGAGTCGTGTCTGAAGTGAGCGTTAGACATCTAACGACAAAAGTCCAGCCGCAGGAAAAAAGTCAGTAGTTAAGAACTTTCTGGGCTAACGCCGGTTCATAAAGCTCTTAACTACTGTATTCTAAAGTACACTAACACCCATAAACTACCTATGTACCCCTAAACTGAGGCCCCCCACATCGCCTACACTCGATTACATTTTTTTAACCCCTAATCTTCCGACCGCCACCTACGTTATACTTATGTACCCCTAATCTGCTGCCCCTAACACCGCTGACCCCTGTATTATATTTATTAACCCCTAATCTGCCCTCCACAACGTCGCTGCCAGCTACCTACAATAATTAACCCCTAATCTGCCGACCGCAAAGCGCCGCCACCTACATTATAGCTATGTACCCCTAATCTGCTGCCCCTAACACCGCCGACCCCTATATTATATTTATTAACCCCTAATCTGCCCCCCACAACGTCGCCTCCACCTGCCTACACTTATTAACCCCTAATCTGCCGAGCGGACCGCACCGCTACTATTATAAAGTTATTAACCCCTAATCCGCCTCACTAACCCTATAATAAATAGTATTAACCCCTAATCTGCCCTCCCTAACATCGCCAACACCTAACTTCAATTATTAACCCCTAATTTGCCGACCGGAGCTCACCGCTATTCTAATAAATATATTAACCCCTAAAGCTAAGTCTAACCCTAACACTAACACCCCCCCTAAGTTAAATATAATTTTAATCTAACGAAATTAATTAACTCTTATTAAATAAATTATTCCTATTTAAAGCTAAATACTTACCTGTAAAATAAACCCTAATATAGCTACAATATAACGAATAATTACATTGTAGCTATTTTAGGATTAATATTTATTTTACAGGCAACTTTGTAATTATTTTAACCAGGTACAATAGCTATTAAATAGTTAAGAACTATTTAATAGTTACCTAGTTAAAATAATAACAAAATTACCTGTAAAATAAATCCTAACCTAAGTTACAATTAAACCTAACACTATACTATCATTAAATTAATTAAATAAAATACCTACAATTACCTACAATTAAACCTAACACTACACTATCAATAAATAAATTAAATACAATTCCTACAAATAACTACAATGAAATAAACTAACTAAAGTACAAAAAATAAAAAAGAACTAAGTTACAAAAAATAAAAAAATATTTACAAACATAAGAAAAATATTACAACAATTTTAAACTAATTACACCTACTCTAAGCCCCCTAATAAAATAACAAAGACCCCCAAAATAACAAAATGCCCTACCCTATTCTAAATTACTACATTTCAAAGCTCTTTTACCTTACCAGCCCTGAACAGGGCCCTTTGCGGGGCATGCCCCAAGAAATTCAGCTCTTTTGCCTGTAAAAAAAAACCATACAATACCCCCCCCAACATTACAACCCACCACCCACATACCCCTAATCTAACCCAAACCCCCCTTAAATAAACCTAACACTAAGCCCCTGATGATCTTCCTACCTTGTCTTCACCCTACCAGGTTCACCGATCCGTCCTGAAGAGCTCCTCCGATGTCCTGATCCAAGCCCAAGCGGGGGGCTGAAGAGGTCCATGATGCGGCTGAAGTCTTCATCCAAGCGGGAGCTGAAGAGGTCTATGATCCGGATGAAGTCTTCATCCAAGCGGGAGCTGAAGAGGTCCATGATCTGGATGAAGTCTTCTATCAACGGCATCTTCAATCTTCTTTTTTCCGGATCCATCTTGCAGACCTCCGACGCGGAACATCCTCTTCTCCCGACGCCTACTAGCCGAATGACGGTTCCTTTAAGGGACGTCATCCAAGATGGCGTCCCTCGAATTCCGATTGGCTGATAGGATTCTATCAGCCAATCGGAAATTAAGGTAGGAATATTCTGATTGGCTGATGGAATCAGCCAATCAGAATCAAGATCAATCCGATTGGCTGATCCAATCAGCCAATCAGATTGAGCTTGCATTCTATTGGATGATCGGAACAGCCAATAGAATGCAAGCTCAATCTGATTGGCTGATCGAATCAGCCAATCGGATTGAACTTGATTCTGATTGGCTGATTCCATCAGCCAATCAGAATATTCCTACCTTAATTCCGATTGGCTGATAGAATCCTATCAGCCAATCGGAATTCGAGGGACGCCATCTTGGATGACGTCCCTTAAAGGAACCGTCATTCGGCTAGTAGGCGTCGGGAGAAGAGGATGTTCCGTGTCGGAGGTCTGCAAGATGGATCTGGAAGAAAGAAGATTGAAGATGCCGTTGATAGAAGACTTCATCCGGATCATGGACCTCTTCAGCTCCCGCTTGGATGAAGACTTCATCCGGATCATGGACCTCTTCAGCACCCGCTTGGATGAAGACTTCAGCCGGATCATGGACCTTTTTCAGCCCCCCGCTTGGGCTTGGATCAGGACATCGGAGGAGCTCTTCAGGACGGATCGGTGAACCTGGTAGGGTGAAGACAAGGTAGGAAGATCTTCAGGGGCTTAGTGTTAGGTTTATTTAAGGGGGGTTTGGGTTAGATTAGGGGTATGTGGGTGGTGGGTTGTAATGCTGGGGGGGTATTGTATGTTTTTTTTACAGGCAAAAGAGCTGAATTTCTTGGGGCATGCCCCGCAAAGGGCCCTGTTCATGGCTGGTAAGGTAAAAGAGCTTTGAAATGTAGTAATTTAGAATAGGGTAGGGCATTTTGTTATTTTGGGGGTCTTTGTTATTTTATTAGGGGGCTTAGAGTAGGTGTAATTAGTTTAAAATTGTTGTAATATTTTTCTTATGTTTGTAAATATTTTTTTATTTTTTGTAACTTAGTTCTTTTTTATTTTTTGTACTTTAGTTAGTTTATTTCATTGTAGTTATTTGTAGGAATTGTATTTAATTTATTTATTGATAGTGTAGTGTTAGGTTTAATTGTAGGTAATTGTAGGTATTTTATTTAATTAATTTAATGATAGTATAGTGTTAGGTTTAATTGTAACTTAGGTTAGGATTTATTTTACAGGTAATTTTGTTATTATTTTAACTAGGTAACTATTAAATAGTTCTTAACTATTTAATAGCTATTGTACCTGGTTAAAATAATTACAAAGTTGCCTGTAAAATAAATATTAATCCTAAAATAGCTACAATGTAATTATAATTTATATTGTAGCTATATTAGGATTTATTTAACAGGTAAGTATTTAGCTTTAAATAGGAATAATTTATTTAATAAGAGTTAATTAATTTCGTTAGATTAAAATTATATTTAACTTAGGGGGGTGTTAGTGTTAGGGTTAGACTTAGCTTTAGGGGTTAATACATTTATTATAGTAGCGGTGAGCTCCGGTCGGCAGATTAGGGGTTAATGTTTGAATTTAGGTGTCGGCGATGTTAGGGAGGGCAGATTAGGGGTTAATACTATTTATTATAGGGTTAGTGATGGGGATTAGGGGTTAATAACTTTATTATAGTAGCGCTCAGGTCCGCTCGGCAGATTAGGGGTTAATAAGTGTAGGCAGGTGGAGGCGACGTTGAGGGGGGCAGATTAGGGGTTAATAAATATAATATAGGGGTCGGCGGTGTTAGGGGCAGCAGATTAGGGGTATATAAGGATAATGTAAGTAGCGGCGGTTTACGGAGCGGCAGATTAGGGGTTAAAAATAATATGCAGGGGTCAGCGATAGCGGGGGCGGCAGATTAGGGGTTAATAAGTATAAGGTTAGGGGTGTTTAGACTCGGGGTATATGTTAGAGTGTTAGGTGCAGACGTAGGAAGTGTTTCCCCATAGCAAACAATGGGGCTGCATTAGGAGCTGAACGCGGCTTTTTTGCAGGTGTTTTTTTCAGCTCAAACAGCCCCATTGTTTCCTATGGGGGAATCGTGCATGAGCACGTTTTTGAGGCTGGCCGCTTGCGTAAGCAACTCTGGTATCGAGAGTTGAAGCTGCGTTAAAAATGCTCTACGCTCCTTTTCTCTTGTTAAGTGTATCCAGTCCACGGATCATCCATTACTTATCGAATATATTCTCCTTCCCAACAGGAAGCTGAAAGAGTCCACCCACAGCAAAGCTGCTATATAGCTCCTCCCCTACCTGCCATATTCAGTCATTCTCTTGCAAGCCTCAACATAGATAGGAGGTCGTGAGAGTCTGTGGTGCTTTCTACTTAGTTTATTCTTCAATCAAAAGTTTGTTATTTTTAAATGGCACCGGAGTGTGCTGTTTATGTCAGGCAGTATTTGGAAGAAGAATCTGCCTGCGTTTTTCTATGATCTTAGCAGACGTAACTAAGATCCATTTGCTGTTCTCACACATTCTGAGGAGTGAGGTACTTCAGAGGGGGAATGGCGTGCAGGTTTTCCTGCAGATAAGGTATGTGCAGTAAAATATTTTTCTAGGAATGGAATTGACTAAGAAAATACTGCTGATACCGAAGTAATGTAAGTAAAGCCTTAAATGCAGCGATAGCGACTGGTATCAGGCTTATTAATAGAGATACATACTCTTGTAAAAATGTGTTTTAACACGTTTGCTGGCATGTTTAATAGTTTTTTAACATATGTTTGGTGATAAAACTTATTGGGGCCTAAGTTTTTTCCACATGGCTGGCTTAAATTTTGCATAGAAACATAGAAACAGTTAACTGAAGCTTCCCACTGTTGGCTGTGGCAGTTTGTTGTGTCTGTTTTTAAAAACGTCTATGTCATTTTTTTGATCTGTTTTTTGCATTAAGGGGTTAATCATCCATTTGCAAGTGGGTGCAATGCTCTGTTACCTTATTACATGTACTGTAAAAATTTCGTTTGTTTTACTGCCTTTTTTTCACTGTTTTTCAAGTTTTGACAAAATTTGTTTCTCTTAAAGGCACAGTAACGTTTTATATATTTGCTTGTTAACTTGATTTAAAGTGTTTTCCAAGCTTACTAGTCTCATTATTAGTCTGTTCTAACATGTCTGACATAGAGGAAGCTCTGTGTTCATTATGTTTTAAAGCCATGGTGGAACCCCATCTTAGAATGTGTACCAGATGTACTGATTTCATGTTAAACAATAAAGATCATTTTTTGTTTTTAAAAACATTATCACCAGAGGATTCTGTCGTGGGGGTAGTTATGCCGACTAACTCTCCCCACGTGTCAGACCTTTTGACTCCCGCTTTAGGGACTCACGCTCAAATGGCGCCAAGTACATCAAGGGCACCCATAGCCTTTCTTTTACCAGGGGATTCTGTCGAGGGGAAAGTTATGCCGACTAACTCTCCCCACGTGTCAGACCCTTCGACTCCCGCTTCAGGGACTCACGCTCAAATGGCGCCAAGTACATCAAGGGCGCCCATAGCGTTTATTTTACAAGACATGGCAAAGGTGGTGAATAATATTCTGGCAGCAGTATTAGTCAGACTACCTGAAATTAAAGGAAAGCAGTTAGCTCTGGGGGTAGATACAGAGCATACAGACGCTTTTAGAACCATGTATGATACTACCTCACAATATGCTTAGTCTGTGGGTGATTTTTTTTTTTTTTTTGACTCAGGGAAGATGATTTAACCTGATTCTGATATTTCTACATTTAAAATTTATGCTTGAGAACCTCCACTTGTTGCTCAGGGAGGCTTTGGCTGCTCTGAATGAATGTGTACAATCGCAGGGCCAGAGAAATTGTGTAGACTGGATAAATAATATGCAGTGCCGGTGTGTACTGATGTTTTTCCAATACCTAAAGAGGTTTACTAAAATTTTTTTAATAAGGAATGGGATAGACCAGGTGTGCCGTTCTCTTCCCCTCCTATTTTTTAGAAGAATGTTTTCTAATAGTTACCACCACACGGGACTTCTGGCAGACAGTTCCTAAGGTGGAGAGAAGAGTTTCTACTCTAGCTAAGCGTACCACTACCTCTGACGAGGACAGTTGTGCTTTTTAGATCCAATGGATAAAAAATGTTTATTCAACAGGGTTTTATCCTGCAGCCCCTTGCATACATTGCTTCTGTCACTGCTGCTGCGGCGTTCTGGGTTGAGTCTCTTGATGAGGCTTTACAGTTAAGCGACTCCATTGGATGAATATATTTGACAAGCTTATGCTAGCCAATTCCTTTGTTTTCTGATGCCTTGTTCATTTGACTAGACTAACGGGTAAGAATTCTGTTTTTTACTATACTGGAGCGCAGAGCGCTATGGCTTATATCATGGTCAGCTGTCGTGACTTTAATAAATAAGCTACTTAACTTCCCTTCAAGGGGCAGACCCTATTCTGGCCTGGTTTGAAGGAGATTATTGCTTATATCACTGGAGGAAAAGGTCATGCCCTTCCTCAGGATAGGTCCAAATCAAGGGCCAAAAAAAAAAAAAAAAAAAAAAGAAAAGGTCTAATTTTCGTGCCTTTTAAAAACTTCAGGGCAGGTGTGGCATCCTCTACCTCTAAGGCAAAACAAGAGGGAATTTTTGCTCAGTCCAAGGCGGTCTGGAGACAATCGGACCTGGAACAAAGATAAGCAGGCCAAGGAGCCTGCTGCTGCCTCTAAGGCAGCATGAAGGAACGGACCCCTATCCGGTAACGGATCCTATAGGGGGCAGACTTTCATTCTTCGCCCAGGCGTGGGCAAGAGATGCCCAGGATCCCTAGGCATTGGAATTTATATCCCAGAGATTCCCCCCCCAAAAAAGGGGAGATTTCGCCTTTCACAATTATCTGCAAACCAGATAAAGAAGGAGGCATTCTTACATTGTGTACGAGATCCATCCAGTTCCAAGAGAGGAACAGGGACAGAGTTTTTACTCAAATCTGTTTGTGGTTCCCAAGGAGAGGGAACCTTCAGACCTATTTTGGATCTAAAGATCTTAAACAAATTCCTCAGAATTCCGTCATTTAAGATGGAAACTATTCATACCATCTTAACTATGATCCAGGAGAGTCAATAGAGGACTACAATGGATTTGAAGGATGCTTATCCTCACATTGTGATGCATAAAGATCACCATAGTTTTTCAGGTTTGCCTTTCTAGACAGGCATTATCAGTTTGTAGCTCTTTCCTTTGGGATATCTACAGCCCCAAGAATCTTTATGGAGGTTCTGGGGTCGCTTTGGCGGTCGGGGCATAGAAGTGGCCCCTTATTTAGACGACATCCTAATACAGGCGTCAAACATCCAAATTGCCCAGTCTCATACGGACGTAGTACTGGCATTTCTGAGATCACATGGGTGGAAAGTGAACAAGGAAAGAGTTCTCTATCCCCAATCTCAAGGGTTTCCCTCCTAGGGACTCTGATAGATTCTGTAGAAATGAAAATTTACCTGACGGAGTCCAGGTTGTCAAAGTTTCTAAATTTCTGCCGTGTTTTTTTTTTTTTCATCCCATCCGCGCCCTTCGGTGGCTCAGTACATGAATGAAATCGGCTTAATGGTAGCGGCAAGGGACATAGTACCGTTTGCACGTCTACATTTCAGACCGCTGCAACTATGCATGCTCAGTCAGAGGAACGGGGATTACACAGATTTGTCCCCCTGTTAAACCTGGACCAAGAGACCAGAGATTCTCTTCTCTGGTGACTGTCGGGTCCATCTGTCCAAGGGTATGACCTTCCGCAGGTCAGATGGGACAATTGTTACAATAGATGCCAGCCTTTTAGGTTGGGATGCAGTCTGGAACTCCCTGAAGGCTCAGGGATAGTGGACTTAGGAGGAGACCCTCCTTCTAATAAATATTCTGGAACTGGGAGTGATATTCCATGCTCTTCAGACTTGGCCTCAGTTAGCAACTCTGAGGTACATCATACTCAGTCGGACAATATACACGACTGTGGCTTACATCAGCCATCAAGGGGGAACAGAAGTTCCCTAGCGATATTAGAAGTCTTACAATAATTCACTGGACAGAGACTCACTCTTGTCTATCAGCTATCCATATCCCAGGTGTTGAGAACTGGGAGGTGGATTTTCTAAGTCGTCAGACTTTTCTTCCGGGGGAGTGGGATTTCCTCCGGAGGTCAAGACCAAGCAGGAGAGGGCTTTGGTGTTTTTGACAGCGCCTGCGTAGCCACGCAGGACCTGGTATGCAGATCTGGTGGACATGTCATCCTTTCCATCACAGTCTCTGCTTCTGAGACAGGTCCCTCTACCTCAGGGTCCTTTCAACCATCTAAATAGAATCAATCTGAGATGGACTGCCTGGAGACTGAACGCTTGATGTTATCAAAGCATGGCTTCTCCGAGTCAGTCATTGATACCTTAATACAGACATGAAAGCCTGTCTCTAGGAAAATTGAACATAGATATGGTGTAAATATCTGATTGTTATGAATCCAAGGGTTACTCATGGAGTAAAGTCTGGATTCCCAGGATATTATCTTTTCTCCAAGATGTTTTTGAGAAAAGGGTTGTCAGCTAATTCCTTAAAAGGGGACAGATTTTTACTCTGTCTATTTTTTTGCACAAGCGTCTGGCAGGTATTCTAGACGTTCAGGCATTTGGTCAGGCTTTGGTTAGATCCATTCATTTAGCTTATGAGACTGCTGGACAGCAGCCTCCTGAAGGGATTACAGCTCATTCTACTAGAGCTGTGGTTTTCACTTGGGCCTTTTTTAAATGTGGCTTCTGTTGAACAGATTTACAAGACGGAGTCTTGGTCTGCGCTTCATACTTTTCAAATTTAACAAATTTGATACCTTGCTTCTTCGGAGGCTATTTTTGGGAGAAAGGGTTTTTTACAGGCAGTGGTAACTTCCGTTTAAGTACCTGCCTTGTCCCTCCCATCATCCGTGTACTTTAGCTTTGGTATTGGTATTCCATAAGTAATGGATGATCCGTGGACTGGATACACTTAACAAGAGAAAACATAATTTATGCTTACCTGATAAATTTATTTCTCTTGTAGTGTATCCAGTCCACGGCCCGCCCTGTCACTTTAAGGCAGGTAATTTTTTCATTTGAACTACAGTCACCACTGCACCCTATGGTTTTTCCTTTCTCTGCATGTTTTCGGTCGAATGACTGAATATGGCAGTTAGGGGAGGAGCTATATAGCAGCTTTGCTGTGGGTGGACTCTTGCAGCTTCCTGTTGGGAAGGAGAATATATTCGATAAGTAATGGATGATCCGTGGACTGGATACACTACAAGAGAAATAAATTTATCAGGTAAGCATAAATTATGTTTTTTGGAGCCTAACGCAGCCTTTTTGTGGACTCTCAATACCAGAGTTATTTTTATGGTGCGGCCAGAAAAAAGCCGGCGTTAGCTACGCGGGTCTTTACCGACAAAACTCTAAATCTAGGCCTATGTTTCTAGAGATTGAACAAATTGATGAGCATTCCTAACATATAACACATTATACTACTCTATATTTTTGGTAATAAATCTATGTGTATAAATTATTTTAAACAAAACAACTTCTATTTTGTCAAAATGAAAATTCATTCAATAAAAGTACAACACTTAGATGGGTATTTTTAACTAACTATTGAAGTATTTAAGTAGACTCACTTAAAATATCCATTACTCCCAATTCCGAGTTTATACCTAGCGAAAATAGGGTTCTCATTTCATATATCATTTCTGCTTCTTTCCGCAACAATAATTTCTCAAAATCCCTGCCAATGTATCTTCACTTTACAAATACCTCAATAACTTAGATCTTTAGTACTATTGTTGTGGACAGTTCTAAAATGTTCATATAGTCTAGTGTCTTGATCTCCTTTTTCTATATTATTAAGATCTTATCTTATTCTTGTTCTAAGGGTTCTTGTGGTCTCACCTAAATATTGTTTTTTGCAAGTACATTAAAATAAGTAAATAACCCCTTTGTCAGTGCATCTGATGGTATTGTGAATTTTATATATTTTTGGGGTATTAGTAGATGTATAACATCTTGTTTTTGTACTATGTTCACATGACTTGCAACTATAGCATAGGAAATATCTACACAATCTATTCCCTAGGAGATCTACATCTCTAGTGGGGGGTTTTTAAAGTAATATTTCTCGCTTTTCTATAAATCACAGTTGGTTTATCCATAATGGAATTACCTATAATAGGATCTGATTTTATAAGGTACCAGTGCTTATTTAGTATTTGTTCCAGTTTTTTGTTTTTGTAAATTTTAGCTAGTGACAAATGGAACTTTTATAGTATCCCTATATTCATCTGTCACAATTGGGATCTTTTGTTTGAGAGTTTCTTTTCTCTCTATTTCTCTAAATTATGTTATTGTCAATTCTATATTTTCTCAGAGTTATAACCCTTTTCTAGGAATCTCTTCTCTAATATTTCAATTTGGGTGTCATAGTCTATTAGTTTAGAACAATTCCGCCTTACTTTATGAAATTGTCCTTTTGGGATATTTCTTATCCACCGATCTAAATGGCAACTGTTGGCATGTAGTGATGTCCCGAACTGTTCGCCCGCAAACGGTTCACAGCGAACATAGGTTGTTCGCGTTCGCGTTTGTGGGCGAACACATGGCGATGTTCGATCCGCCCCTATGTGTCATCATTGTGGAAACTTTGACCCTTTATGTCACAGCCGACACATTAGAGCCAATCAACATCAGACACTCCCTCACAGACACTCCCAGCTACTCGGAATCCGCCATTTTAGACTCATAACCACCTTGCTTTTTTAATGAGAGGACGTGTTGTGTTTTTGCTCCTGACATTAATAGGAAAAACATAGCTAGGCTAGTGTATTTACAGTCCAGAAGGACTCCACTCATCTCTGCTGCAAGCACAGCACCCCAAAAAGCCCTTTTTAGGGCTATATTTCGTGCCGTTTTTTTTTTTTTCTCGTTTTTTTTTATTAGCATTTGCCTGGCTTTCAGCTGTGTGTTTAAGGCTCACAGCATATGCTGTGACTACTGCCACCACTGATATCTCCCTAACAACATTTAAATTTAACTAACCCAAAAATATAATTATTTTTCTAGTGTAATTTTATTTCATTTTCTATTAGGCCAGTGTCACACAGCATATACTCTGGTTCATTGCTCTGTGCCAGCCAGCAGCCACCAGTGTTAATAACCGTTTATAACATTATTTTAAATTAAAAAAAATATATATATTTCGCTAGTGTAATCTAATTACATTTACTATCATGCCTGTGTCTGTCAGGCTCACTCAGCATTAATATACCTATTTTTTTTCAGTCTTTTGGTTAATTGGTCTGTGCCAGGCAGTCACCCAGCACTCATATCTATTTTTCTTTCACCTTAATTTTAATATAAAAAAAAAAAAGTTTAAATTTGTTTGCTAGCGTAATGTAATATAATTTTCTATCTGGCCTGTGTGTTTTGCTGACATAGGCCTAGATTTGGAGTTTGGCGTTAGCCGTGAAAACCAGCGTTAGAGGCTCCTAACGCTGGTTTTAGGCTACCGCCGGTATTTGGAGTCAGTGATTAAAGGGTCTAACGCTCACTTTTCAGCCGCGACTTTTCCATACCGCAGATCCCCTTACGTCAATTGCGTATCCTATCTTTTCAATGGGATCTTCCTAACGCCGGTATTTAGAGTCGTTTCTGAAGTGAGCGTTAGAGCTCTAACGACAAAACTCCAGCCGCAGGAAAATAGCAGTAGTTAAGAGCTTTCTGGGCTAACGCCGGTTCATAAAGCTCTTAACTTCTGTACCCTAAAGTACACTAACACCCATAAACTACCTATGTACCCCTAAACCGAGCTCCCCCCACATCGCCGCCACTATATTAAAATTTTTTAACCCCTAATCTGCCGACCGCCACCTACGTTATACTTATGTACCCCTAATTTGCTGCACCTAACCCCGCCGACCCCTATATTACATTTATTAACCCCTAACCTGCCCCCCACAACGTCACCGCCAGCTACTTAAAATAATTAACCCCTAATCTTCCGACCGCAAAGCCCCGCCACCTACGTTATCCCTATGTACCCCTAATCTGCTGCCCCTAACACCGCCGACCCCTATATTATATTTATTAACCCCTAATCTGCCCCCCTCAACGTCGCCGACACCTGCCTACACTTATTAACCCCTAATCTGCCGAGTGGACCTGAGCGCTACTATAATAAAGTTATTAACCCCTAATCCGCCTCACTCCCGCCTCAATAACCCTATAATAAATAGTATTAACCCCTAATCTGCCCTCCCTAACATCGCCGACACCTAACTTCAATTATTAACGCCTAATCTGCCGACCGGAGCTCATCGCTACTATAATAAATGGATTAACCCCTAAAGCTAAGTCTAACCCTAACACTAACACCCCCCTAAATTAAATATAATTTAAATCTAACGAAATTAATTAACTCTTATTAAATAAATTATTCCTATTTAAAGCTAAATACTTACCTGTAAAATAAATCCTAATATAGCTACAATATAAATTATAATTATATTATAGCTATTTTAGGATTAATATTTATTTTACAGGCAACTTTGTAATTATTTTAACCAGGTACAATAGCTATTAAATAGTTAAGAACTATTTAATAGTTACCTAGTTAAAATAATAACAAATTTACCTGTAAAATAAATCCTAACCTAAGATATAATTAAACCTAACACTACCCTATCAATAAATTAATTAAATAAACTACCTACAATTACCTACAATTAACCTAACACTACACTATCAATAAATTAATTAAACACAATTCCTACAAATAAATACAATTAAATAAACTAGCTAAAGTACAAAAAATAAAAAAGAACTAAGTTACAAAAAATAAAAAAATATTTACAAACATAAGAAAAATATTACAACAATTTTAAACTAATTACACCTACTCTAAGCCCCCTAATAAAATAACAAAGCCCCCCAAAATAAAAAATTCCCTACCCTATTCTAAATTAAAAAAGGTAAAAGCTCTTTTACCTTACCAGCCCTGAACAGGGCCCTTTGCGGGGCATGCCCCAAGAATTTCAGCTCTTTTGCCTGTAAAAAAAAACATACAATACCCAAGCCCCCCAACATTACAACCCACCACCCACATACCCCTAATCTAACCCAAAGCCCCCTTAAATAAACCTAACACTAAGCCCCTGAAGATCTTCCTACCTTGTCTTCACCATCCAGGTTCACCGATCCGTCCTGAAGAGCTCCTCCGATGTCCTGATCCAAGCCCAAGCGGGGGGCTGAAGAGGTCCATGATCCGGTCAAAGTCTTCATCCAAGCGGGGCAGAAGAGGATCTTCCATCCGATTGAAGTCTTCATCCAAGCAGCATCCATCCGGAGCGAAGCGGCAGGATCCTGAAGACCTCCAGCGCGGAACATCCATCCGGCCCGACGACTGAACGACGAATGACTGTTCCTTTAAGGGACGTCATCCAAGATGGCGTCCCTCGAATTCCGATTGGCTGATAGGATTCTATCAGCCAATCGGAATTAAGGTAGTAATTTTCTGATTGGCTGATGGAATCAGCCAATCAGAATCAAGTTCAATCCGATTGGCTGATCCAATCAGCCTATCAGATTGAGCTCGCATTCTATTGGCTGATCGGAACAGCCAATAGAATGCGAGCTAAATCTGATTGGCTGATTGGATCAGCCAATCGGATTGAACTTGATTCTGATTGGCTGATTCCATCAGCCAATCAGAAAATTCCTACCTTAATTCCGATTGGCTGATAGAATCCTATCAGCCAATCGGAATTCGAGGGACGCCATCTTGGATGACGTCCCTTAAAGGAACAGTCATTCGTCGTTCAGTCGTCGGGCCGGATGGATGTTCCGCGCTGGAGGTCTTCAGGATCCTGCCGCTTTGCTCCGGATGGATGCTGCTTGGATGAAGACTTCAATCGGATGGAAGATCCTCTTCTGCCCCGCTTGGATGAAGACTTTGACCGGATCATGGACCTCTTCAGCCCCCCGCTTGGGCTTGGATCAGGACATCGGAGGAGCTCTTCAGGACGGATCGGTGAACCTGGATGGTGAAGACAAGGTAGGAAGATCTTCAGGGGCTTAGTGTTAGGTTTATTTAAGGGGGGTTTGGGTTAGATTAGGGGTATGTGGGTGGTGGGTTGTAATGTTGGGGGGCTTGGGTATTGTATGTTTTTTTTTACAGGCAAAAGAGCTGAAATTCTTGGGGCATGCCCCGCAAAGGGCCCTGTTCAGGGCTGGTAAGGTAAAAGAGCTTTTACCTTTTTTAATTTAGAATAGGGTAGGGAATTTTTTATTTTGGGGGGCTTTGTTATTTTATTAGGGGGCTTAGAGTAGGTGTAATTAGTTTAAAATTGTTGTAATATTTTTCTAATGTTTGTAAATATTTTTTTATTTTTTGTAACTTAGTTCTTTTTTATTTTTTGAACTTTAGCTAGTTTATTTAATTGTATTTATTTGTAGGAATTGTGTTTAATTAATTTATTGATAGTGTAGTGTTAGGTTAATTGTAGGTAATTGTAGGTAGTTTATTTAATTAATTTATTGATAGGGTAGTGTTAGGTTTAATTATATCTTAGGTTAGGATTTATTTTACAGGTAAATTTGTTATTATTTTAACTAGGTAACTATTAAATAGTTCTTAACTATTTAATAGCTATTGTACCTGGTTAAAATAATTACAAAGTTGCCTGTAAAATAAATATAAATCCTAAAATAGCTATAATATAATTATAATTTATATTGTAGCTATATTAGGATGTATTTTACAGGTAAGTATTTAGCTTTAAATAGGAATAATTTATTTAATAAGAGTTAATTTATTTCGTTAGATTTAAATTATATTTAATTTAGGGGGGTGTTAGTGTTAGGGTTAGACTTAGCTTTAGGGGTTAATCCATTTATTATAGTAGTGGTGAGCTCCGGTCGTCAGATTAGGGGTTAATAATTGAAGTTAGGTGTCGGCGATGTTAGGGAGGGCAGATTAGGGGTTAATACTATTTATGATAGGGTTAGTGAGGCGGATTAGGGGTTAATAAGTTTATTATAGTAGCGTTCAGGTCCGCTCGGCAGATTAGGGGTTAATAAGTGTAGGCAGGTGTCGGCGACGTTGTGGGGGGCAGATTAGGGGTTAATAAATATAATCTAGGGGTCGGCGGTGTTAGGGGCAGCAGATTAGGGGTACATAGGGATAACGTAGGTTGCGGCGGTTTACGGAGCGGCAGATTAGGGGTTAAAAAAAATATGCAGGGGTCAGCGATAGCAGGAGCGGCAGATTAGGGGTTAATAAGTGTAAGGTTAGGGGTGTTTAGACTCGGGGTTCATGTTAGAGTGTTAGGTGCAGACGTAGGAAGTGTTTCCCCATAGGAAACAATGGGGCTGCGTTAGGAGCTGAACGCTGCTTTTTTGCAGGTGTTAGGTTTTTTTTCAGCTCAAACAGCCCCATTGTTTCCTATGGGGATATCGTGCACGAGCACGTTTTTGAGGCTGGCCGCGTCCGTAAGCAACTCTGGTATCGAGAGTTGCATTTGCGGTAAAAATGCTCTACGCTCCTTTTTTGGAGCCTAACGCAGCATTTGTTTGAACTCTCGATACCAGAGTTAATTTTATGCTGCGTCCAGAAAAAAGCCTGCGGAGCGTTAACAGCCCATCTACCGCCAAACTCCAAATCTAGGCCATAGAGAGCCTACTGTGTTTACTTGCTGCCCTCCCTAGTCTATGAGCCACGACTCATATGTGTTTAACCTTTTTTTAATTCCCCCCCCCAAAAAATAATTTCAATCATTTTTCTAGTGTAATCTAATAGTATTTTCTATCAGGCGTGTGTGTATCCGACATACAGAGCCTACTGTTTTTAATAGCTGCCCTTCCAAGGCTATCAGCCACGACTCATATGTATGTGCTTAACCTTTTTCTTAAAATTTCAAAAAAAAAAGTCTTTAAATCATTATACTAGTGTAATCTAATTGTATTTTCTATCAGGCCTGTGTCTAACTGTCTATCTGACTTACACAGCATACTGTTGTTATAATTGCTGCCCTACGTAGCAGCCAGCCAGTGCGACCACTCATAGAGTCATATGTGCATTGCACTTCTTAACATAATTTTAATATTAAAATCTAAAATTTTCAAATATTTTGCTAGCGTAATGTAACTTAATTTCTCTTGTTAAGTGTATCCAGTCCACGGATCATCCATTACTTATGGAATATATTCTCCTTCCCAACAGGAAGCTGCAAGAGTCCACCCACAGCAAAGCTGCTATATAGCTCCTCCCCTAACTGCCATATTCAGTCATTCTCTTGCAAGCCTCAACATAGATAGGAGGTTGTGAGAGTCTGTGGTGCTTTCTACTTAGTTTATTCTTCAATCAAAAGTTTGTTATTTTTAAATGGCACCGGAGTGTGCTGTTTATCTCAGGCAGTATTTGGAAGAAGAATCTGCCTGCGTTTTTCTATGATCTTAGCAGACGTAACTAAGATCCATTTGCTGTTCTCACACATTCTGAGGAGTGAGGTACTTCAGAGGGGGAATGGCGTGCAGGTTTTCCTGCAGATAAGGTATGTGCAGTAAAATATTTTTCTAGGAATGGAATTGACTAAGAAAATACTGCTGATACCGAAGTAATGTAAGTAAAGCCTTAAATGCAGCGATAGCGACTGGTATCAGGCTTATTAATAGAGATACATACTCTTGTAAAAATGTGTTTTAAAACGTTTGCTGGCATGTTTAATCGTTTTTTAACATATGTTTGGTGATAAAACTTATTGGGGCCTAAGTTTTTTCCACATGGCTGGCTTAAATTTTGCATAGAAACAGTTTCCTGAGGCTTTCCACTGTTATAGTATAAAAGTTACAGTTGGTGCAGTTAAAATTACAAACAGTGACATTCAGCTTCCCTCAGCAGTCCCCTGCATGCTGTAGGACATCTCTGAAGGGCTCAAAAGGGCTTCAAAAGTAGGAGCTGTTATGACTGTTTAAAACATATTTTTGTTAATCTGTTTTTTGTATTAAGGGGTTAATCATCCATTTGCAAGTGGGTGCAATGCTCTGCTAACTTGTTACATACACTGTAAAAATTTTGTTAGTTTAACTGCCTTTTTTCACTGTTATTTCAAATTTTGGCAAAATTTGTTTCTCTTAAAGGCACAGTAACGTTTTATATATTTGCTTGTTAACTTGATTTAAAGTGTTTTCCAAGCTTACTAGTCTTATTATTAGTCTGTTCTAACATGTCTGACATAGAGGAAGCTCTGTGTTAATTATGTTTTAAAGCCATGGTGGAACCCCATCTTAGAATGTGTACCAGATGTACTGATTTCATGTTAAACAATAAAGATCATTTTTTGTCTTTAAAAACATTATCACCAGAGGATTCTGTCGTGGGGGTAGTTATGCCGACTAACTCTCCCCACGTGTCAGACCTTTTGACTCCCGCTTTAGGGACTCATGCTCAAATGGCGCCAAGTACATCAAGGGCACCCATAGCGTTTCTTTACCAGGGGATTCTGTCGAGGGGAAAGTTATGCCGACTAACTCTCCCCACGTGTAAGACCCTTCGACTCCCGCTTCAGGGACTCACGCTCAAATGGCACCAAGTACATCAAGGGCGCCCATAGCGTTTATTTTACAAGACATGGCAAAGGTGGTGAATAATATTCTGGCAGCGGTATTAGTCAGACTACCTGAAATTAAAGGAAAGCAGTTAGCTCTGGGGGTAGATACAGAGCATACAGACGCTTTAAGAACCATGTATGATACTACCTCACAATATGCTTAGTCTGTGGGTGATTTTTTTTTTTGACTCAGGGAAGATGATTTAACCTGATTCTGATATTTCTACATTTAAAATTTATGCTTGAGAACCTCCACTTGTTGCTCAGGGAGGCTTTGGCTGCTCTGAATGAATGTGTACAATCGCAGGGCCAGAGAAATTGTGTAGACTGGATAAATAATATGCAGTGCCGGTGTGTACTGATGTTTTTCCAATACCTAAAGAGGTTTACTAAAAAATTTTTTTAATAAGGAATGGGATAGACCAGGTGTGCCGTTCTCTTCCCCTCCTATTTTTTAGAAGAATGTTTTCTAATAGTTACCACCACACGGGACTTCTGGCAGACAGTTCCTAAGGTGGAGAGAAGAGTTTCTACTCTAGCTAAGCGTACCACTACCTCTGACGAGGACAGTTGTGCTTTTTAGATCCAATGGATAAAAAATGTTTATTCAACAGGGTTTTATCCTGCAGCCCCTTGCATACATTGCTTCTGTCACTGCTGCTGCGGCGTTCTGGGTTGAGTCTCTTGATGAGGCTTTACAGTTAAGCGACTCCATTGGATGAATATATTTGACAAGCTTATGCTAGCCAATTCCTTTGTTTTCTGATGCCTTGTTCATTTGACTAGACTAACGGCTAAGAATTCTGTTTTTTACTATACTGGAGCGCAGAGCGCTATGGCTTATATCATGGTCAGCTGTCGTGACTTTAATAAATAAGCTACTTAACTTCCCTTCAAGGGGCAGACCCTATTCGGGCCTGGTTTGAAGGAGATTATTGCTTATATAACTGGAGGAAAAGGTCATGCCCTTCCTCAGGATAGGTCTAAATCAAGGGCAAAAAAAAAAAAAAAAAAGTCTAATTTTCGTACCTTTTAAAAACTTCAGGGCAGGTGTGGCATCCTCTTCCTCTAAGGCAAAACAAGAGGGAATTTTTGCTCAGTCCAAGGCGGTCTGGAGACAATCGGACCTGGAACAAAGATAAGCAGGCCAAGGAGCCTGTTGCTGCCTCTAAGGCAGCATGAAGGAACGGACCCCTATCCGGTAACGGATCCTATAGGGGGCAGACTTTCATTCTTTGCCCAGGCGTGGGCAAGAGATGCCCAGGATCCCTAGGCATTGGAATTTATATCCCAGAGATATCTTCTGGATTTCAAAGATTCCCCCCCCAAAAAAGGGGAGATTTCGCCTTTCACAATTATCTGCAAACCAGATAAAGAAGGAGGCATTCTTACATTGTGTACGAGATCCATCCAGTTCCAAGAGAGGAACAGGGACAGAGTTTTTACTCAAATCTGTTTGTGGTTCCCAAGGAGTGGGAACCTTCAGACCTATTTTGGATCTAAAGATCTTAAACAAATTCCTCAGAATTCCGTCATTTAAGATGGAAACTATTCGTACCATCTTAACTATGATCCAGGAGAGTCAATAGAGGACTACAATGGATTTGAAGGATGCTTATCCTCACATTGTGATGCATAAAGATCACCATCGTTTTTCAGGTTTGCCTTTCTAGACAGGCATTACCAGTTTGTAGCTCTTTCCTTTGGGATATCTACAGCCCCAAGAATCTTTATGGAGGTTCTGGGGTCGCTTTGGCGGTCCTTAGACCGCGGGGCATAGAAGTGGCCCCTTATTTAGACGACATCCTGATACAGGCGTCAAACATCCAAATTGCCCAGTCTCATACGGACGTAGTACTGGCATTTCTGAGATCACATGGGTGGAAAGTGAACAAGGAAAGAGTTCTCTATCCCCAATCTCAAGGGTTTCCCTCCTAGGGACTCTGATAGATTCTGTAGAAATGAAAATTTACCTGACGGAGTCCAGGTTGTCAAAGTTTCTAAATTTCTGCCGTGTTTTTTTCATCCCATCCGCGCCCTTCGGTGGCTCAGTACATGAATGAAATCGGCTTAATGGTAGCGGCAAGGGACATAGTACCGTTTGCACGTCTACATTTCAGACCGCTGCAACTATGCATGCTCAGTCAGAGGAACGGGGATTACACAGATTTGTCCCCCTGTTAAACCTGGACCAAGAGACCAGAGATTCTCTTCTCTGGTGACTATGTCGGGTCCATCTGTCCAAGGGTATGACCTTCCGCAGGTCAGATGGGACAATTGTTACAATAGATGCCAGCCTTTTAGGTTGGGATGCAGTCTGGAACTCCCTGAAGGCTTAGGGATAGTGGATTTAGGAGGAGACCCTCCTTCTAATAAATATTCTGGAACTGGGAGTGATATTCCATGCTCTTCAGACTTGGCCTCAGTTAGCAACTCTGAGGTACATCATACTCAGTCGGACAATATACACGACTGTGGCTTACATCAGCCATCAAGGGGGAACAGAAGTTCCCTAGCGATGTTAGAAGTCTTACAATAATTTACTGGACAGAGACTCACTCTTGTCTATCAGCTATCCATATCCCAGGTGTTGAGAACTGGGAGGTGGATTTTCTAAGTCGTCAGACTTTTCTTCCGGGGGAGTGGGATTTCCTCCGGAGGTCAAGACCAAGCAGGAGAGGGCTTTGGTGTTTTTGACAGCGCCTGCGTAGCCACGCAGGACCTGGTATGCAGATCTGGTGGACATGTCATCCTTTCCATCACGGTCTCTGCTTCAGAGACAGGTCCCTCTACCTCAGGGTCCTTTCAACCATCTAAATAGAATCAATCTGAGATGGACTGCCTGGAGACTGAACGCTTGATGTTATCAAAGCATGGCTTCTCCGAGTCAGTCATTGATACCTTAATACAGACATGAAAGCCTGTCTCTAGGAAAATTGAACATAGATATGGTGTAAATATCTGATTGTTATGAATCCAAGGGTTACTCATGGAGTAAAGTCTGGATTCCCAGGATATTATCTTTTCTCCAAGATGTTTTTGAGAAAAGGGTTGTCAGCTAATTCCTTAAAAGGGGACAGATTTTTACTCTGTCTATTTTTTTGCACAAGCGTCTGGCAGGTATTCTAGACATTCAGGCATTTGGTCAGGCTTTGGTTAGATCCAAGCCTGTGTTTAAAACTGTTGCTCCGCCATGGAGCTTAAACCTGATTCTTAAGGTTCTTCAAGAAGTTCCGTTTGAACCTTTTTTGTTCCATAGATATCAATCTTTATCTTGGAAAGTTCCTTTTGGGTAGCTAATTCCTCGACTCGTAGAGTCTCCAAGTTATCTGTGTTACAATGTGATTCTCCTTATCTGGTCCTTCGTACGGATAAGGTAGTCCTGCGTACCAACCTGGGTTTTTTCCTAAGGTGGTATCTAACAAGTACATCACTCAAGAGATAGTTGTTCCATGCTTGTATCCTAATCCTTCCTCAAAGAAGGAACGTCTATTACACAATATTGGATGTGGTTTGTGCTTTAAAGTTTTACTTACAAGCTACTACAGTTTTCATCAAATGTTCACCTTGTTTGTTGTCTATTCTGGACAGAGGAGAGGTCAAAAGACTTCAGCAGCCTCTCTGTCTTTTTGGTTAAAAAGCATAATTCATTTAGCTTATGAGACTGCTGGACAGCAGCCTCCTGAAGGGATTACAGCTCATTCTACTAGAGCTGTGGTTTTCACTTGGGCCTTTTTTAAATGTGGCTTCTGTTGAACAGATTTACAAGACGGAGTCTTGGTCTGCGCTTCATACTTTTCAAATTTAACAAATTTGATACCTTGCTTCTTCGGAGGCTATTTTTGGGAGAAAGGGTTTTTTACAGGCAGTGGTAACTTCCGTTTAAGTACCTGCCTTGTCCCTCCCATCATCCGTGTACTTTAGCTTTGGTATTGGTATTCCATAAGTAATGGATGATCCGTGGACTGGATACACTTAACAAGAGAAAACATAATTTATGCTTACCTGATAAATTTATTTCTCTTGTAGTGTATCCAGTCCACGGCCCGCCCTGTCACTTTAAGGCAGGTAATTTTTTCATTTGAACTACAGTCACCACTGCACCCTTTGGTTTTTCCTTTCTCTGCATGTTTTCGGTCGAATGACTGAATATGGCAGTTAGGGAAGGAGCTATATAGCAGCTTTGCTGTGGGTGGACTCTTGCAGCTTCCTGTTGGGAAGGAGAATATATTCCATAAGTAATGGATGATCCGTGGACTGGATACACTACAAGAGAAATAAATTTATCAGGTAAGCATAAATTATGTTTTTCTATCAGTCCTGTGTTTTTGTCACTTACACAGCATACTGTGTTAAATTGCTGCCCTACCTACCATCTACGACTCATATCTGCCAGCCTGTCTGCCAGGCCCAAGTAGCCAATTAGTGGCACCAATCACAATTCTTGTAACAGTAATAATAAAAAAAAAATCATAATTTTTTGGACTGCAAATATTCAGTCTCCTAGTGCCATTGAATTTCATTTACCTCCTGCCTGCCACTGCCAGCCTTTTGTGCCAGGCCGTCTAGCCAACTATTTACACCAATCATAATTGTTGTCACAGTCAGACAGTATAGTTATTAATTTAAATAAAAAAATTTTTTAGTGTTGATCTTAATCCTCAGTTTGCTTGTGCCTTTGAATTGCACTTTTCTACAGCCTTCCAAGCCTGTGTGCCAGGCCTACTTAAAAAATATTTACACCAATCATATTTGTTGTGACAGTATTCTAATAATTAAAAATTAAAATTTTTGGTAATAGTTGCTGTGATTTGAATCCTCAGTTTGCTGGTGCCATTGAATAGCACTTTCCTCCTGCCTTGCAGCCTGCTGTGAGCCAGGCCCCCACCTAGCCAATTGTTGTCAGCAATCATATTTCTGTTAACAGTATTGCAAAAATTGTCAATCATCACTGTTTAGACTGTCAGTAATCAGTCTCCTAGTGTCCTTGAATTGCATGTACCTCCTGCCTGCCATCCTTTTGTGCCAGGCCGTCTTGCCAACTATTTACACCAATCCTAATTTTTTGTCACAGTATAGTTACTAATTAAAATTAAAAAATATTGATTGTTGATGATCTAAATCCTCAGTTTGCTCGTGCCTTTGAATTGCACTTTTCTACAGCCTTCCAAGCCTGTGTGCCAGGCCTACTTAAAAAATATTTACACCAATCATATTTGTTGTGACAGTATTCTAATAATTAAAAGTTAAAATTTTTGGTAATAGTTGCTGTGATTTGAATCCTCAGTTTGCTGGTGTCATTGAATAGCACTTTCCTCCTGCCTTGCAGCCTGCTGTGAGCCAGGCCCCCACCTAGCCAATTGTTGTCAGCAATCATATTTCTGTTAACAGTATTGCAAAAATTGTCAATCATCACTGTTTAGACTGTCAGTAATCAGTCTCCTAGTGTCCTTGAATTGCATGTACCTCCTGACTGCCATCGTTTTGCGCCAGGCGTCTTGCCAACTATTTACACCAATCCTAATTTTTTTGTCACAGTATAGTTACTAATTAAAATTAAAAAAATCTTGATTGTTGATGATCTTAATCCTCAGTTTGCTCGTGCCTTTGAATTGCACTTTTCTACAGCCTTCCAAGCCTGTGTGCCAGGCCTACTTAAAAAATATTTACACCAATCATATTTGTTGTGAGAGTATTCTAATAATTAAAAATTAAAATTTTTGGTAATAGTTGCTGTGATTTGAATCCTCAGTTTGCTGGTGCCATTGAATAGCACTTTCCTCCTGCCTTGCAGCCTGCTGTGAGCCAGGCCCCCACCTAGCCAATTGTTGTCAGCAATCATATTTCTGTTAACAGTATTGCAAAAATTGTCAATCATCACTGTTTAGACTGTCAGTAATCAGTCTCCTAGTTTCCTTGAATTGCATCTACCTCCTGCCTGCCATCCTTTTGTGCCAGGCCGTCTTGCCAACTATTTACACCAATCCTAATTTTTTGTCACAGTATAGTTACTAATTACAATTAAAAAAATCTTTATTGTTGATGATCTTAATCCTCAGTTTGCTCGTGCCTTTGAATTGCACTTTTCTACAGCCTTCCAAGCCTGTGTGCCAGGCCTACTTAAAAAATATTTACACCAATCATATTTGTTGTGACAGTATTCTAATAATTAAAATTTAAAATTTTTGGTAATAGTTGCTGTGATTTGAATCCTCAGTTTGCTGGTGCCATTGAATAGCACTTTCCTCCTGCCTTGCAGCCTGCTGTGAGCCAGGCCCCCACCTAGCCAATTGTTGTCAGCAATCATATTTCTGTTAACAGTATTGCAAAAATTGTCAATCATCACTGTTTAGACTGTCAGTAATCAGTCTCCTAGTTTCCTTGAATTGCATCTACCTCCTGCCTGCCATCCTTTTGTGCCAGGCCGTCTTGCCAACTATTTACACCAATCCTAATTTTTTGTCACAGTATAGTTACTAATTACAATTAAAAAAATCTTTATTGTTAATGATCTTAATCCTCAGTTTGCTCGTGCCTTTGAATTGCACTTTTCTACAGCCTTCCAATCCTGTGTGCCAGGTCTACTTAAAAAATATTTACACCAATCATATTTGTTGTGAGAGTATTCTAATAATTAAAAATTAAAATTTTTGGTAATAGTTGCTGTGATTTGAATCCTCAATTTGCTGGTGCCATTGAATAGCACTTTCCTCCTGCCTTGCAGCCTGCTGTGAGCCAGGCCCCCACCTAGCCAATTGTTGTCAGCAATCATATTTCTGTTAACAGTATTGCAAAAATTGTCAATCATCACTGTTTAGACTGTCAGTAATCAGTCTCCTAGTGTCCTTGAATTGCATCTACCTCCTGCCTGCCATCCTTTTGTGCCAGGCCGTCTTGCCAACTATTTACACCAATCCTAATTGTTGTCACAGTATAGTTACTAATTAAAATTAAAAAAATCTTGATTGTTGATCTTAATCCTCTTTTTGCTTGTGCCATTGAATTGCACTTTTCTACTGCCTGCCAGCCTGTGTGCCAGGCCAACTATTCAATTAGTGCTAGCAATCATATTTCTTTTAACAGTATTGCAAAATTTGTCAATCAACACTGTTTTGACTGTCAATCTGCAGTCTACTAGTGCCCTTGAATTGCATTTTCCTCCTGCCTGCCTGTGTGCCAGTCCCAACTAGCCAATTAGTGCCACCACTCATATTTATTGTAACAGGATTGGAATTTTTGTTAATCATAACTGTTTTGACTGTGATTCTTCAGTCTCCTAGTGCCATTGAATTGCAGTTTCCTTTCTCCCAGCGTGTGTGCCAGACAGGCCCATTTGCCAAATAGTGCCAAACAATCATATTTGTTGCCACAGTACTAGTAATATTTCAAAAAATTAACAATTTGTGATTTTTAAAACATCTGTCCTTTTTGTTGTTGTCAGTCTCACAGCGTATACTGTGCCCACTTTCACAGTGCCACCACTCAATTGGTGTAATAGTATTGTTAGTGTCCATTTAAAAAAAATGACAGGCAGAGGCAGGCCACCCCGCAGGTTCCGTGGTCGTGGTGCTGTGATTCCTTTAGACCCTACAAATATGCACATTGTTCAGACACCGGGTGCCAGGGGGGATGCAAAAACTTCTGAGGAGGACCTAGTTGAATGGCTAACACAGGAAACCCAATCTTCTTCAGCTTCCGCTGCTAGTCCTCCTAACCTTGACGCACCATCTAAGTCCAGCTGTGCTTTGGGCAGGTCTCAAGTGACCAGTGCCACTCCGCCGCCTGTCGCCACCACCAACACTAGCACCACAGCCGCTTCACTTGATCTGTCACAGGAGTTATTGACACATCATTTGGAAGAAATGAGTGATGCGCAACCATCATTGACAGAGGATGTAGATAATAGTGATCAGTCTCAGTCAGGCAGCATTACCGACATGGAAGTACGGTGTGATGATGATTATGTTGATGATGTTGTACCCGCTGCTGCTTCCTTTCTTGATGTTTCAGATACAAGTGAAGCGGTTGATGATGATGTGTCGGTGGATGTCACGTGGGTGCCTGCTAGAAGAGAAAAAGAAGAGGGGGAAAGTTCAGATGGGGAGACAGAGAGGAGGAGGAGGAGGAGGAGGAGACGATTTGGAAGCACGGTGAGGTCATCTCAAGGAGCTAGTGGCACAGTCAGACAGCATGCATCATCACCAGGGGTCAGCCAGACAGCCCGCCGACGCCCATCAACGCATGCTGTTGCCACCACCAGAATGCCGTCATCGCAGAGCTCAGCAGTGTGGCATTTTTTGTGTGTGTCTGCCTCTGACAACAGCGATGCCATTTGCAACCTGTGCCAAAAGAAACTGAGTCGTGGGAAGTCCAACAGCCACCTAGGTACAACTGCTTTGCGAAGGCACATGGTCTCCCATCACAAAGGCCGATGGGAAGAACACATGAGTAGAAGCAGCACACAAAGTGAAAGCCGCCCTCCTCCTCCTGCTCCAGCATCTTCAGCCACGTCAACCAGTGCTGTCCTCCTTGCCCCCTCTCAACCATCCTCCACTCAGTCTCTCTTACGTAGCAGTTCCTGGTCATCTGCCCACAGTCAGGTGTCTGTCAAGGACATGTTTGAGCGTAAGAAGCCAATTTCTCAAAGTCACCCCCTTGTCCGGCGTCTGACAGCTGGCTTGTCTGAACTCTTAGCCCGCCAGCTTTTACCATACAAGCTGGTGGAGTCTGATGCTTTCAAAAAATTTGTATCTATTGGGACACCGCAGTGGAAGGTACCTGGCAGAAATTTCTTTTCACAAAAGGCAATCCCAAACCTGTACTCTGTTGTGAGAAAGGAAGTTATGGCATGTCTGGCACACAGCGTTGGGGCAAGGGTCCATATGACCACGGATAGCTGGTCTGCAAAGCATGGTCAGGGCAGGTATATCACCTACACTGGGCATTGGGTAAACCTGCTGACTTCTGACAAGCATGGAATGCGTGGCTCTGCAGAAGATTTGTTGACACCGCCACGACTTGCAGGCAGGCCTGCTGCTACCTCCTCTACTCCTCCTACTCCATCCTCTTCCATAACCTCTTCCTCGGCTGAGTCCTCTTCAACTTCTGCGTCTTGCTCCACATCTATGGCACCCCCCCAGCTCCCCAGGTACTATGCTACATCCCGGGTACGGCAGTGTCACGCCGTCTTGGGGTTGACTTGCCTGAAAGCGGAGAGTCACACCGCACCAGCACTCCTGACCGCCCTGAACGCACAGGTGGATCAGTGGCTGACTCCGCACCAACTGGAAATTGGCAAGGTTGTTTCTGACAATGGAAGTAATTTGGTGGCGGCATTGAAATTGGGCAAGTTGACACATGTGCCGTGCATGGCACATGTGTGTAATCTAATTGTACAACGATTTGTCCATAAGTACCCAGGCTTACAGGATGTCCTGAAGCAGGCCAGGAAGATGTGTGGCCATTTCAGGCATTCCTACACGGCCATGGCGCACTTGTCTGATATCCAGCGTCGAAACAACCTGCCAGTGAGGCGCTTGATTTGCGACAGCCCGACACGGTGGAATTCAACACTCCTAATGTTTGACCGCCTGCTCCAACAAGAAAAAGCTGTTAATGAGTATTTGTATGACCGGGGTGCTAGGACAGCCTCTGGGGAGCTGGGGATATTTTTGCCAAATTACTGGACGCTCATGCGCAATGCCTGTAGGCTCATGTGTCCTTTTGAGGAGGTGACAAACCTTGTCAGTCGCACCGAAGGCACCATCAGCGACATCATACCATTTGTTTTCTTCCTGGAACGTGTCCTGCGAAGAGTGCTGGATCAGGCAGTAGATGAGCGTGAAGAGGAAGCGGGAGAGGTGGTGTCCATCACCCCCACAAACAGCCGAATCAGCATTGTTTGCTGGACCTGCGGCAACGCAGGAAGAGGATTGTGAGGAAGAGGAGTCAGAGGAGGAATGTGGCTTTGGGGAGGATGAGGAGGAGGAAGACCGAGCACAACAGTCATCCCAGGGTGCTCATTGTTGTCACCTCTCTGGTACCCATGGTGTTGTACGTGGCTGGGGGGAAGAAGATACCATCAGTGAGATCAGTGAGGAGGAGGAACGCGACATGATTAGCTCAGCATCCAACCTTGTTCAAATGGGTTCTTTCATGCTGTCGTGCCTGTTGAGGGACCCTCGTATAAAAAAGCTGAAGGAGAACGACCTGTACTGGGTGTCCATGCTCCTCGACCCCCGGTATAAGCATAAAGTGCCTGAAATGTTACCAAATTCCCGCAAGTCGGAAAGGATGGAGCATTTTCATACTAAATTAAAAACTATGCTTTACACAGCATATAAGGGTGATGTCACAGCACCACGGGAATTTAACAGGGGAAGAGATTAAATTAATCCTCCTCCTCCCACGACCACGGTGGCAAGGACCGGGCGCTTTCCTGATGTCTTGTTGATAGAGGACATGCGTACCTTTTTAACTCCCATGCACTATCAGAGCCTTTCGGGATCCAGCCTTAGAGAAAGACTCAACTGACAGGTAGCAGACTACCTAGCTTTAACTGCGGATCTCGACACTCTCAGGAGCAATGGACCCCTTGACTACTGGGTGTGCAGGCTGGACTTGTGGCCTGAGCTATCCCAATTTGCAATGGAACTTCTGGCCTGTCCCACTTCAAGTGTCCTGTCCGAAAGGACTTTTAGTGCAGCAGGAGGTTTTGTCACTGAGAAGAGAAGTCGCCTAGGTCAAAAAAGCCTTGACTATCTCACTTTTATAAAAATGAATGAGGGCTGGATCCCGAAGGGACTGACATTGGGCGATACATTTGAATAAAAAACTACTGATGATGATATGAGCTGCTTTGGGCTACAACTGGTACACAGGCTGGCCTTTTTTTTTGGTTATACACTGTGTGCAGAATTATTAGGCAAATGAGTATTTTGACCACATCATCCTCTTTATGCATGTTGTCTTACTCCAAGCTGTATAGGCTCGAAAGCCTGCTACCAATTAAGCATATTAGGTGATGTGCATCTCTGTAATGAGAAGGGGTGTGGTCTAATGACATCAACACCCTATATCAGGTGTGCATAATTATTAGGCAACTTCCTTTCCTTTGGCAAAATGGGTCAAAAGAAGGACTTGACAGGCTCAGAAAAGTCAAAAATAGTGAGATATCTTGCAGAGGGATGCAGCACTCTTAAAATTGCAAAGATTCTGAAGCGTGATCATCGAACAATCAAGCGTTTCATTCAAAATAGTCAACAGGGTCGCAAGAAGCGTGTGGAAAAACCAAGGCGCAAAATAACTGCCCATGAACTGAGAAAAGTCAAGCGTGCAGCTGCCAAGATGCCACTTGCCACCAGTTTGGCCATATTTCAGAGCTGCAACATCACTGGAGTGCCCAAAAGCACAAGGTGTGCAATACTCAGAGACATGGCCAAGGTAAGAAAGGCTGAAAGACGACCACCACTGAACAAGACACACAAGCTGAAACGTCAAGACTGGGCCAAGAAATATCTCAAGACTGATTTTTCTAAGGTTTTATGGACTGATGAAATGAGAGTGAGTCTTGATGGGCCAGATGGATGGGCCCGTGGCTGGATTGGTAAAGGGCAGAGAGCTCCAGTCCGACTCAGACGCCAGCAAGGTGGAGGTGGAGTACTGGTTTGGGCTGGTATCATCAAAGATGAGCTTGTGGGGCCTTTTCGGGTTGAGGATGGAGTCAAGCTCAACTCCCAGTCCTACTGCCAGTTTCTGGAAGACACCTTCTTCAAGCAGTGGTACAGGAAGAAGTCTGCATCCTTCAAGAAAAACATGATTTTCATGCAGGACAATGCTCCATCACACGCGTCCAAGTACTCCACAGCGTGGCTGGCAAGAAAGGGTATAAAAGAAGAAAATCTAATGACATGGCCTCCTTGTTCACCTGATCTGAACCCCATTGAGAACCTGTGGTCCATCATCAAATGTGAGATTTACAAGGAGGGAAAACAGTACACCTCTCTGAACAGTGTCTGGGAGGCTGTGGTTGCTGCTGCACGCAATGTTGATGGTGAACAGATCAAAACACTGACAGAATCCATGGATGGCAGGCTTTTAAGTGTCCTTGCAAAGAAAGGTGGCTATATTGGTCACTGATTTGTTTTTGTTTTGTTTTTGAATGTCAGAAATGTATATTTGTGAATGTTGAGATGTTATGTTGGTTTCACTGGTAAAAGTAAATAATTGAAATGGGTATATATTTGTTTTTTGTTAAGTTGCCTAATAATTATGCACAGTAATAGTCACCTGCACACACAGATAACCCCTAAAATAGCTATAACTAAAAACAAACTAAAAACTACTTCCAAAACTATTCAGCTTTGATATTAATGAGTTTTTTGGGTTCATTGAGAACATGGTTGTTGTTCAATAATAAAATTAATCCTCAAAAATACAACTTGCCTAATAATTCTGCACTCCCTGTAAAGACGGAAGACTTGCTTGACTTATCCGCTAACAACTAGTGTTCAAGCCACAAGCTTTTAGGGCACTTTATAAATGTTTTACAAACATCGATTTTTCTGGCCGCTGATACAGCAGTTGCTACAACAATACCCAATTTTTCAGTCATTTGTACATTCCTAATTTTTCTGGCCTCTCCTGCATCTCTGTGGGTACAAAACTCAAATAAAAAAAATAAGGCACATAACACTAGTGATTAAACTGTTACGAATTGTACAACTTTACACACCACTCATATCCGGTGGACCATTCAATTGAACGCAAAATGCAACAAATTTGAAAGAGTAGGACTGACCAAGCATCTTTATCCGTCTCTTGGTTGCTCTAAATTATCTCCGTGTTCCATCCATGCCAATACCTGTACTCTATTGTGCAAAAGGCTGGCATATGTTGTGTTTCATGCTGTTGTGCCTGTTGCGGGTCGTGGCCCATGATATAAAAAGGCTGAAGGAGAACGACCTGTAGTAATGGGTGCCCCATCCAGTTTTTAGAAAAATGTTCCTGGTTCCTCTCAATTATCTTTGGGTTTATAAAATGGATGCCATACCTGTACTCGCTTGTGCAAAAGGATGGCATATGTGGTGGTGTTTCCTGCAGTTGTTTCTGTTGAGGGTGCTGGACCCTCTTATAAAAAAGCTGAAGGAGAACGACCTGGAGTGGGAGTCCAAGCATGGTTTTTGGTGCTATTTCACTTTTACAAACAATTATCTGTGGGTTTCACAAATCAATGCCGTACCAGTACTCTATTGTTCCAAAGTATGCCATATGTTCTCTTTCCTGCTGGTATTTTGTTTGAGGGTCCTGGACACTCTTATAAAAAGGCCTAAGGTGAAAGAGGTGTACTGGGTGTCCACTCATTTTTATTTTCTATTTCTCATTTGACCAAAATTATCTCTGGTTTTGTAAAATCAATGCCGTACCTTTACTCTATTGTTCAAAAGGATGCCATACGTCCTCTTTCCTGCTGGTGTTTTTTTTGAGTGTCCAGGACCCTCTTATAAAAAGGCCTAAGGAGAAAGAGGTGTACTGGTTGGCCACTCATTTTTATTTTTCTATTTAACAATTGACCAAAATGATCTCTGGGTTTGTAAAATCAATGCTGTACCTGTACTCTATTGTTCAAAAGGATGCCATATGTCCTCTTTCCTGCTGGTGTTTTTTTTGAGGATCCAGGACCCTCTTATAAAAAGGCCTAAGGAGAAAGAGGTGTACTGGCTGTCCATCGAATCATTTTTTTTATTCAAATTTCCATTTAAAAAAAAAATTCTATGGGTTTCTAAAATCTATGCCTTTCCTGTACTCTATTGTTCAAAAGTATGCCATATGTCCTCTTTCCTGCTGTTTTTTTGTTTGAGGGTTCTGGACCCTCTTATAAAAAGGCCTTATGGATAAAGAATTGTACTGGGTGTCCATCCAATCATTTTTATCTATGGGTTTCTAAAATCAATGCCTTTCCTGTACTCTTACTCTATTGTTCAAAAGTATGCCATATGTCCCCTTTCCTGCTGGTGTTTTGTTTGAGGGTCCTGGACCCTCTTATAAAAAGGCCTAGGGAGAAAGAATTGTACTGGGTGTCCATCCAATCATTTTTTTGATTCAAATTCATGGTTGCAACAAATTATCCCCGGGTTTCTAAAATCAATGCCTTTCCTATAATCTTTTTTTCACAAAGGATGCCATATGTCCTCTTTCCTACTGCTGGTTTTGTTGAGTGTCCTGGAGCCTCTGCTAAAAAGGCTGAAGGATAAAGAAGTGTACTGGGTGTCTATTCAATGTTTTTTTAGATTACCCGTTTGTAACAATTTTTTTCTGTCTTTCTAAAATCAATGCCTTTCCTGTAATCTATTTTTCAAAAGGATGCCATATGTCCTCTTTCATGCTGTTCTTTCTGTTGAGGCTCCGGGACACTCTTCTAAAAAGGCCTAAGGATAAAGAAGTGTACTGGGTGTATAATCTATGTTTTTTTAGATTTCACGGTTGCAACTAATGATCTCTGTGTTTCTAAAATCAATGCCTTTTTCTATTTAACAATTGACCAAAATGATCTCTGGGTTTGTAAAATCAATGCTGTACCTGTACTATTGTTCAAAAGGATGCCATACGTCCTCTTTCCTGCTGGTGTTTTTTTTGAGGGTCCAGGACCCTCTTATAAAAAGGCCTAAGGAGAAAAAGGTGTACTGGCTGTCCATCGAATCATTTTTTTTATTAAAATTTCCATTTAAAAAAAAATTTCTATGGGTTTCTAAAATCTATGCCTTTCCTGTACTCTATTATTCAAAAGTATGCCATATGTCCTCTTTCCTGCTGTTTTTTTGTTTGAGGGTCCTGGACCCTCTTATAAAAAGGCATTATGGATAAAGAATTGTACTGGGTGTCCATCCAATCATTTTTTTTAATTAAAATTCACGGTTGCAACAAATTATCCCCGGGTTTCTAAAATCAATGCCTTTCCTATAATCTTTTTTTCACAAAGGATGCCATATGTCCTCTTTCCTACTGCTGGTTTTGTTGAGTGTCCTGGAGCCTCTGCTAAAAAGGCCTAAGGATAAAGAAGTGTAATGGGTGTCTATTCAATGTTTTTTTAGATTTCCCGGTTGTAACAATTTTTTTCTGTCTTTCAAAAATCAATGCCTTTCCTGTAATCTATTTTTCAAAAGGATGCCATATGTCCTATTTCATGCTGTTCTTTCTGTTGAGGCTCCGGGACACTCTTATAAAAAGGACTAAGGATAAAGAAGTGTACTGGGTGTCCAATCAATGTTTTTTTTTCTATTTCCCGGGTCATATAACTGATCTCTGTGTTTCTAAAATCAATGCCTTTCCTGTAATCTAATTTTCAAAAGTATGCCATATGTCCTCTTTCCTGCTGGTGTTTTTTTTTAGGGTCCAGGACCCTCTTATAAAAAGGCCTAAGGAGAAAGAGGTGTACTGGGTGTCCATTGAATCATTTTTTTGATTCAAATTTACATTTGCAAAAAATTATCTATGGGTTTCTAAAATCAATGCCTTTCCTGTACTCTTACTCTATTGTTCAAAAGTATGCCATATGTCCCCTTTCCTGCTGGTGTTTTGTTTGAGGGTCCTGGCCTAGGGAGAAAGAATTGTACTGGGTGTCCATCCAATCATTTTTTTTATTCAAATTCACAGTTGCAACAAATTATCCCCGGGTTTCTAAAATCAATGCCTTTCCTATAATCTTTTTTTCACAAAGGATGCCATATGTCCTCTTTCCTACTGCTGGTTTTGTTGAGTGTCCTGGAGCCTCTGCTAAAAAGGCTGAAGGATAAAGAAGTGTACTGGGTGTCTATTCAATGTTTTTATAGATTTCCCGTTTGTAACAAATTTTTTCTGTCTTTCTAAAATCAATGCCTTTCCTGTAATCTATTTTTCAAAAGGATGCCATATGTCCTCTTTCATGCTGTTCTTTCTGTTGAGGCTCCGGGACACTCTTCTAAAAAGGCCTAAGGATAAAGAAGTGTACTGGGTGTATAATCTATGTTTTTTTAGATTTCACGGTTGCAACTAATGATCTCTGTGTTTCTAAAATCAATGCCTTTCCTGTAATCTAATTTTCTAAAGGATGCCATATGTCCTCGTTCATGCTGCTGGTTTTGTGGAGGGTCCTGGAACCTCTGCTAAAAAGGCCTAAGGATAAATAAGTGTACTTGGTGTATAATCGAATTTTTTTGTGATTCCACGGTTGCAACTAATGATCTCTGTGTTTCTAAAATCAATGCCTTTCCTGTAATCTAATTTTCTAAAGGATGCCATATGTCCTCTTTCATGCTGCTGGTTTTGTGGAGGGTCCTGGAGCCTCTGCTAAAAAGGCCTAAGGATAAATAAGTGTACTTGGTGTAAAATCGAAGTTTTTTGTGATTTCACGGTTGCAACTAATGATCTCTGTGTTTCTAAAATCAATGCCTTTCCTATAATAATTTTTTCAAAAGGATGCCATATGTCCTCTTTCCTGCTGCTGGTTTTGTTGACGGTCCTGGAGCCTCTGCTGCGCATAATAAAGAAAAAAAATTAATTTAACTTGACTTAATAACTGAAGCATGACTTCAGGAGTCAGGTGTGGTCGTAGGTAGTGGTTGTTGTTAGCAGATTATTTTTATTGCAAATTGCAATTGCCACAGCGTGCATAAAATGTGCATCACTAGTCCAAATTTTAATTTTTTTTTTTTCATTCAGGATTAGTTTGGGGTACGGCGCAATATTGGAAAGGCAAAAAACAGGTCTCGGTACCCGTTGATATAAGGGGTGACTACTAGTGCTTTTACCAGGCTCCTCTTGGATAGCCCCAGAAAGTGTGAGTATGAATCCCAAAAAGAAAATTAAATTAAGGTTGAAAAATTACTCCTAAGTAAATTGTAAGACCTGGAGCTCCTCAAACACACGTCCTACCGCAACAGGTATAGGCTCCGCCCACCCAAATCTTACCTTTTTAATGCCAATTGATATTGCCACAGCTGGAACAACAGTAACTAACATGTGCGTCACCACAGTCTCCGAATCTATTGTCAGATGTATACAAAAACAACAATAAAGAATTCCTTTTGGGGCGCAAAGAGATGGCTACCAGAACACTCCAGGAACTTCACAAAAGTGGCTGTCTTGTGTTTCTGGTGATGTTGTAGACATCTGGGTAGTGTACAGGGAGGGCAAAAGTCCTCTCCATCTCTGTGCACCACAGGACAGGACGTCCTTGTCATCCATAAGCACATGAAATTGCTGGCATTTTCGTTGCTTCAAGAAGTTCAGTTTTTGTGGTGATAGTACAGAATTAAATAAACTTTGGTTTCCTACCATACTCAAGACAATCTTGTAGTTCAAGCTTCGGACTTGCTGTGGGAAACAGTGGGCTGTCCATAGCAGGAAGATGATTTAGACAGAAGTAACAGGCTCTGATTGCAGGTGACACATGTTTATCGTCAATCATCAAAGGGGTTGCGTGCAGAATATGACTGATGGCCCCTTATTCACATGTTTGTCCAGAGCAACAACATTTGCAAACAGCCAGAAGAGAGGTCGGTTCTCACCAGCCTTAAGTTGAGCTTCAATTACCAAATGCTGATATTCAAAAAATAGACAAACAGTGCCTTAAAAAACACATTTGCAATATGGATTCACCAGAGCAAGGTCATTGCAAGTATTTCCCACAATAACAAAATTAAAATGACACAACTCCGCAATCTTCCCCTTCACATTATTATTGTCACACTCCATTGTACTCCTATGCCCACCTTCCTGCTCTTGTTTTTGTTGAGGGTCCTGGAGCCTCTGAAAAAAGGCCCATGGATAAATAAGTGTACTGGGTGTCTAATCAATGTTTTTTTCTATTTCACGGGTCATATAAATGATCTGTGGGATTCTAAAATCAATGCCTTTCCTGTAATCTATTATTCAAAAGGATGACATATGTCCTCTTTCATGCTGTTGTTTCTGTTGAGGCTCCGGGACCCTTGTATTAAAAAGGACTAAGGATAAAGAAGTGTACTGGGTGTCCAATCATTTTTTTTTGAGGGTCCTGGAGCCTCTGCTGAGCATAATTTTTTTTTTTTTTTTATTTAACTTGACTTAATAACTGAAGCATGACTTCAGGAGTCAGGTGTGGTCGTAGGTAGTGGTTGTTGTTAGCAGATTATTTTTATTGCAAATTGCATTTGCCACAGCGTGCATAAAATGTGCGTCACTAGTCCAAATTTTAAGTTTTTTTTTCCATTCAGGATTAGTTTGTGGACCGGCGCAATATTGGAAAGGCAAAAAACAGGTCTCCGTACCCGTTGATATAAGGGGTGACTACTACTGCTTTTACCAGGCTCCTCTTGGATAGCCCCAGAAAGTGTGACTATGAATCCCAAAAAGAAAATTAAATTAAGGTTGAAAACTAACTCCAAAGTAACTTGTAAGACCTAGAGCTCCTCAAACACACGTCCTACCGCAACAGCTATAGGCTCCCCAACCCACAAATCTTAACTTTTTCATGCCAATTGATATTGCCACAGCTGGAACAACAGTAAATAACATGTGCGTCACCACAGTCTCCGAAGCTGTTGTCGGATGTATACAAAAACACTGATAAAGTATTCCTTTAGGAGCGCAAAGAGATGGCTACCGGAACACTCCAGGAACTTCACAAGAGTGGCTGTATTGTGTTTCTGGTGATGTTTGAGACATCTGGGTAGTGTACAGGGAGGGCAAAAATCGTCTCCATCTCTGTGCACCACAGGACATGACGTCCTTGTCATCCATAAGCACATGAAATTGCTGGCATTTTTGTTGCTTCAAGAAGTTCATTTTTTGTGGTGATAGATAGTACAGAATTAAATAAACTTTGGTTTCCTACCATACTCAAGACAATCTTGTATTTCAAAATTCGTACTTGCTGTGGGAAACAGTGGCCTGTCCATACCAGGAAGATGATTTAGACAGAAGTAATGAGCTCTGCTTGCAGGTGACACATGTTTATCGTCAATCATCAAAGGGGTTGCGTGCAGAATATGGCCCCTTATTCACATGTTTGTCCAGAGCCACAACATTTGCAAACAGCCAGAAGAAAGGTCGTTTCTCACCAGCCTTAAGTTGAGCTTCATTTACCAAATGCTGATATTCAAAAAAATAGACAAACAGTGCTTTAAATAACACATTTGCGATATGGATTCACCAGAGCAAGGTCATTGCAAGTACTAAGTTCCCACGATAACAAAATTAAAATGCCACAACTATGCAATCTTCACCTTCAGATTATTATTGTCACACTCCATTGTACTCCTATGCCCAGCTCCCTGCTCTTGTTTTTGTTGAGGGTCCTGGAGCCTCTGCTGAAAAGGCCTATGGATAATAAAGCGTACTGGGTGTCTGTTCAATGTTTTTTTTTATTTCCCGGTTGCAAGTAATTATCTCAGTGTTTCTGAAATCAATGCCTTTCCTATAATCATTTTTTCAAAAGGATGCCATATGTCCTCTTTCCTGCTGCTGGTTTTGTCGAGGGTCCTGGAGCCTCTGCTGAGCATAAATTTTTTTTTTTTTTTTATTTAATTTGACTTAATAACTGAAGCATGACTTCAGGAGTCAGGTGTGGTCGTAGGTAGTGGTTGTTGTTAGCAGATTATTTTTATTGCAAATTGCAATTGCCACAGCGTGCATAAAATGTGCGTCACTAGTCCAAATTTTAAGTTTTTTTTTTCATTCAGGATTAGTTTGTGGACCGGCGCAATATTGGAAAGGCAAAAAACAGGTCTCCGTACCCGTTGATATAAGGGGTGACTACTACTGCTTTTACCAGGCTCCTCTTGGATAGCCCCAGAAAGTGTGACTATGAATCCCAAAAAGAAAATTAAATTAAGGTTGAAAACTAACTCCAAAGTAACTTGTAAGACCTGGAGCTCCTCAAACACACGTCCTACCGCAACAGCTATAGGCTCCCCAACCCACAAATCTTAACTTTTTCATGCCAATTGATATTGCCACAGCTGGAACAACAGTAAATAACATGTGCGTCACCACAGTCTCCGAAGCTGTTGTCGGATGTATACAAAAACACTGATAAAGTATTCCTTTAGGAGCGCAAAGAGATGGCTACCGGAACACTCCAGGAACTTCACAAGAGTGGCTGCATTGTGTTTCTGGTGATGTTTGAGACATCTGGGTAGTGTACAGGGAGGGCAAAAATCGTCTCCATCTCTGTGCACCACAGGACATGACGTCCTTGTCATCCATAAGCACATGAAATTGCTGGCATTTTTGTTGCTTCAAGAAGTTCATTTTTTGTGGTGATAGATAGTACAGAATTAAATAAACTTTGGTTTCCTACCATACTCAAGACAATCTTGTATTTCAAAATTCGTACTTGCTGTGGGAAACAGTGGCCTGTCCATACCAGGAAGATGATTTAGACAGAAGTAATGAGCTCTGCTTGCAGGTGACACATGTTTATCGTCAATCATCAAAGGGGTTGCGTGCAGAATATGGCCCCTTATTCACATGTTTGTCCAGAGCCACAACATTTGCAAACAGCCAGAAGAAAGGTCGTTTCTCACCAGCCTTAAGTTGAGCTTCATTTACCAAATGCTGATATTCAAAAAAATAGACAAACAGTGCTTTAAATAACACATTTGCGATATGGATTCACCAGAGCAAGGTCATTGCAAGTACTAAGTTCCCACGATAACAAAATTAAAATGCCACAACTATGCAATCTTCAACTTCAGATTATTATTGTCACACTCCATTGTACTCCTATGCCCAGCACCCTGCTCTTGTTTTTGTTGAGGGTCCTGGAGCCTCTGCTGAAAAGGCCTATGGATAATAAAGCGTACTGGGTGTCTGTTCAATGTTTTTTTTTATTTCCCGGTTGCAAGTAATTATCTCAGTGTTTCTAAAATCAATGCCTTTCTTGTAATCTATAATTCAAAAAGATTGACATATGTCCTCTTTCATGCTGTTGATTCAGTTGCGGCTCCGGGACCCTCGTATTAACAAGGCCTGAGGATAAATAAGTGTAACCGGTGTCTAATGAATGTTTTTTTCTATTACACGGGTCATATAAATGATCTGTGGGTTTCTAAAATCAATGCCTTTACTGTAATCTTTTATTCAAAAGGATGACATATCTCCTCTTTCATGCTGTTGTTTTGGTTGAGGCTCCGGGACCCTCGTATTAAAAAGGCCTGAGCATAAATAAGTGTCACGGGTGTGTAATCAATGTTTTTTTCTAATTTCACGGTTGCAAATAATGATCTGTGGGTTTCTAAAATCAATGCCTTTACTGTAATATTTTATTCAAAAGGATGACATATCTCCTCTTTCATGCTGTTGTTTCGGTTGAGGCTCCGGGACCCTCGTATTAAAAAGGCCTGAGCATAAATAAGTGTCACGGGTGTGTAATCAATGTTTTTTTCTAATTTCACGGTTGCAAATAATGATCTGTGGGTTTCTAAAATCAATGCCTTTACTGTAATCTTTTATTCAAAAGGATGACATATCTCCTCTTTCATGCTGTTGTTTCGGTTGAGGCTCCGGGACCCTCGTATTAAAAAGGCCTGAGCATAAATAAGTGTCACGGGTGTCTAATCAATGTTTTTTTCTAATTTCACGGTTGCAAATAATGATCTGTGGGTTTCTAAAATCAATGCCTTTCCTGTAATCTATTATTGAAAAGGATGACATATCTCCTCTTTCATGCTGTTGTTTCGTTTGAGGCTCCGGGACCCTCGTATTAAAAAGGCCTGAGGATAAATAATTGTGTAACGGGTATCTAATGAATTTTTTTTTTAATTTCACGGGTCATATAAATGATCTCTGGGATTCTAAAATCAATGCCTTTCCTGTAATCTATTATTCAAAAGGATGACAGTACTACCAAAATACAGCCAATGAAGGGCCTTAGGAAGACTGAGCCAAGGTTGGATTGTAGTATTTGGTTAGGCTAATCATGATGGCCATGTAGACCACCACCACCGAGAGTCCTGGAAGTAACAGGGATGATGAGATGAAAGAGCTAAGAATAGCAGAACTTGAAACAACAGAGTTAGCCATGGGTGTTAGTGCAAAACCGCTTGGCTTTTTTTTGGCTTTGGGTGCGGCTATTCATGCAGGCCATATAGAGCTGACAACATTCGGTGTCGTATCAGCTATTAAACTAATAAGAACAGTACTACCAAAATACAGCCAATGAAGGGCCTTAGGAAGACTGAGCCAAGGTTGGATTGTAGTATTTGGTTAGGCTAATCATGATGGCCATGTAGACCACCACCACCGAGAGTCCTGGAAGTAACAGGGATGATGAGATGAAAGAGCTAAGAATAGTAGAACTTGAAACAACAGAGTTAGCCATGGGTGTTAGTGCAAAACCGCTTGGCTTTTTTTTGGCTTTGGGTGCGGCTATTCATGCAGGCCATATAGAGCTGACAACATTCAGTGTCGTATCAGCTATTAAACTAATAAGAACAGTACTACCAAAATACAGCCAATGAAGGGCCTTAGGAAGACTGGGCCAAGGTTGGATTGTAGTATTTGGTTAGGCTAATCATGATGGCCATGTAGACCACCACCACCGAGAGTCCTGGAAGTAACAGGGATGATGAGATGAAAGAGCTAAGAATAGTAGAACTTGAAACAACAGAGTTAGCCATGGGTGTTAGTGCAAAACCGCTTGGCTTTTTTTTGGCTTTGGGTGCGGCTATTCATGCAGGCCATATAGAGCTGACAACATTCGGTGTCGTATCAGCTATTAAACTAATAAGAACAGTACTACCAAAATACAGCCAATGAAGGGCCTTAGGAAGACTGAGCCAAGGTTGGATTGTAGTATTTGGTTAGGCTAATCATGATGGCCATGTAGACCACCACCACCGAGAGTCCTGGAAGTAACAGGGATGATGAGATGAAAGAGCTAAGAATAGTAGAACTTGAAACAACAGAGTTAGCCATGGGTGTTAGTGCAAAACCGCTTGGCTTTTTTTTGGCTTTGGGTGCGGCTATTCATGCAGGCCATATAGAGCTGACAACATTCAGTGTCGTATCAGCTATTAAACTAATAAGAACAGTACTACCAAAATACAGCCAATGAAGGGCCTTAGGAAGACTGGGCCAAGGTTGGATTGTAGTATTTGGTTAGGCTAATCATGATGGCCATGTAGACCACCACCACCGAGAGTCCTGGAAGTAACAGGGATGATGAGATGAAAGAGCTAAGAATAGTAGAACTTGAAACAACAGAGTTAGCCATGGGTGTTAGTGCAAAACCGCTTGGCTTTTTTTTGGCTTTGGGTGCGGCTATTCATGCAGGCCATATAGAACTGACAACATTCGGTGTCATATCAGCTATTAAACTAATAAGAACAGTACTACCAAAATACAGCCAATGAAGGGCCTTAGGAAGACTGGGCCAAGGTTGGATTGTAGTATTTGGTTAGGCTAATCATGATGGCCATGTAGACCACCACCACCGAGAGTCCTGGAAGTAACAGGGATGATGAGATGAAAGAGCTAAGAATAGTAGAACTTGAAACAACAGAGTTAGCCATGGGTGTTAGTGCAAAACCGCTTTTCTTTTTTTTGGCTTTGGGTGCGGCTATTCATGCAGGCCATATAGAGCTGACAACATTCGGTGTCGTATCAGCTATTAAACTAATAAGAACAGTACTACCAAAATACAGCCAATGAAGGGCCTTAGGAAGACTGAGCCAAGGTTGGATTGTAGTTTTTGGTTAGGCTAATCATGATGGCCATGTAGACCACCACCACCGAGAGTCCTGGAAGTAACAGGGATGATGAGATGAAAGTGCTAAGAATAGTACTACTTGAAACAACAGAGTTAGCCATGGGTGTTAATCAAAGACCGCTTGGATTTATTTTTGTATTGGGTGCGGCTAATCATGCAGGCTATATAGAGCTGCCACCATTCAGTGTTGTATCAGCTATAAAAATAATAAGAACTATACTATCAAAATACAGACAATGAAGGGCCTATGAAGACTGAGCAAAGGTTGGATTGTAGTATTTTGTTCGGCTAATCATGATGGCCATGTAGACCGCCCGTTACAGGGATGAAAGTGCTAAGAATAGTACTAATTGAAACAACCGAGTTAGCCATGGGTGTTAGTCTAAGACCACTCAGCTTTTTTTGGGGTTTGGGTGCAGCTAATCATGAAGGCCAGATAGACCTGCCACCATTTGGTATTGTAACAAGTATGAAAATGCAAAGAACAGTACTACTTAACACAACCTACTTACCATGGGTCCCAGAGCATATGTTTGGTTGTTATATTTTGTAAGGGTAATCATGCAGGCCATATAGACCTCCACCGATAGGGTGAGTATGAGTAACAGCTATTAAAATGCGAAGGACATTACTAATTAACACAACATAGTTACCATGGGTCGCAGACCAAGAGCAGATGTCTTATTATTATATTTTGTATGGGTAATCATCCAGGCCGTATAGACCTCACCAAATAGGGGGAGTTACAGAGATTAAAGTGCTAAGAATGGTAGTACTTAAAACACAACCTCGTTAAAATAGGTAGCAGACCACATGTCTTATTATTATAATTTTTCAGGGTAATCTGGCAGGCCATATAGAACTCCCCCGATAGGGGGGGGGGGGACAGGGATTAAAGTGCTAAGAAAAGTACTAATTGACACAAGCTAGTTGGGTCCAAGAACGCATGTTTGATTATTAGAATTTATTAGGGTAATTATATATCTAACAAATCTATCTATTTCTCTTCTATCGATTCTATCTAACTATCAATCTATGTATATCTATCTATCCTATCTATCACTATCAATCTATCTTCTGTCCGGGATGTTTTGAGACAGCCACTTTGGGAATGTTAGTTGATTTAGACCCATTATGGCTTAAAAGCAGACTCTGCATCAACTATGTAATTTTCCATGGGAGTTTTGCCAGGGATCCCCCTCCAGCATGCAACAGTCCAGGTGTTAGTACCCTTGAAACAACTTTTCCATCACTATTGTGGCCAGAAAGAGTCCTTGTAGGTTTTAAAGTTCGCCTGCCTATTGAATTCAATGGCGGTTCGCGCGTTCGCGAACAATACCGGAAGTTCGAGTCCGCCGTTCGCGAACCGAAAATTTTAGGTTCGCGACATCACTATTGGCATGCACATAATTATTTGCATCTACAGTCTTGAAGTGATTCTTAGTATTTAACCCACCTTCATCTACATAGATATCCAAATCTAAAAAGTTCATAATCTCTTTACATATAGTGCATGTGAATTGTAGATTTAAATCATTTTTGTTAATATCCTCAAAGAAGTCTATTCGACTTTCTTCACTCCCTTTCCAGATGATTATATCATCTATATGTCTTTTGAAGAGTATGAGGTTTGCATCTAAGCTATGCTCCTCGATAAACTGTTGTTCCCATTTACCCATGAATAAATTAGCTGTGCCTCTAGTCTGTAAATATAAGATACCATTGAATGCAAAAACATTATTTGTTAAAATAAATTAGATACTTTCTAAAATAAAACTGTTATGTTTATGTTGTGTTGTACTGTCCATTTGACTACTTCTAAAATTTTTGCATGCATTATAATTTTTTATCTCCATGTTATAATACAATTTATATATATTTTTTGATATAACTATGTTCAGTGTGTTTTTAAAGATATAAAGACTAATTGCATACCCTTTAGCTCTTAGCACTCTTATACTAATCTTACGATCACCAAACCCCTAAAATCGCCATTTTGTTTTTAGTTACTTGCGAGTTCTGATTTATGTTATTCAAGAGTTCACAATTTGATGTTTAGGGGTATTAAAGGCACACAGTGTTCACTGGAAAACACACTGTCAATATTGCCCAAGAATCATATGGCTAGATTACGAGTTTTGCGTAAGCTGAAAAAGCAGCGTTAACAGGTCCTAATGCTGCTTTTTCACTACCGCTGCTATTACGAGTCTTGCAGGTTTAGGGGTCTGTCCTGGGAGGCCAAAAAGTGAGCCGTACACCCTCTACCTCCAAGATTCCTAACACATTCTAAAGTCAGTAGTTATGAGTTTTACACTACAACGCCGTAGCATAAAACTCATAACTAAAGTGCTAAAAAGTACACTAACACCCATAAACTACCTATTAACCCCTAATCGCAAACACTATAATAATTTCTTAACCCCTAATCTGCTGCTACCGACATCTCCGCCACTAGAATAAACATATTAACCCCTAAATCGCAGAACTCCCACCTAGCAAACACTAGTTAAATATTATTAACCCCTAATCTGCCACCCCTAACATCACTGCCACCTACATTATACTTATTAACCCCTAATCTGCCGCTCCGGACATTGCTGCAACCTACATTATATTTATTAACCCCTAATCTGCTGCCCCCAACATCGCCGCCACCTACCTACAAGTATTAATCCCTAATCTGCCATCCCCAATGTCACCGCCACCATTTTAAATGTATTAACCCTTTAAACTTAAGTAGTATAACCCTAACCCTAACAGCCCTAATTTAAATATAATTTAAATAAATCTGAATAAAATTCCTATCATTAACTAAATTATTCCTATTTAAAACTAAATACTTACCTATAAAATAAACCCTAACCTAGCTACAATATAGCTAATAGTTACATTGTATCTAGCTTAGGGTTTATTTTTATTTTACAGGCAAGTTTGTATTTATTTTAACTAGGTAGAATAGTTACTAAATAGTTATTAACTATTTAATAACTACCTAGCTAAAATAAATACAAATTGACCTGTAAAATAAAACCTAATCTATGTTACAATAATACCTACACTACACTACAATTAAATAAATTACCTACATTAAATGCAATTAACTAAATTAAATTATATTAGCTAAATCACAAAAAAACCCCACTAAATTCCAGAAAATAAAAAACAAATTGCAAGATCTTTAAACTAATTACACCTAATCTAATAACCCTATCAAAATAAAAAAGCCCCCTCAAAATAAAAAAAAACCCTAGCCTAAACTAAACTATCAATAGCCCTTAAAAGGGCTTTTTGCGGGGCATTGCCCCAAAGAAATCAGCTCTTTTACCTGTTAAAAAAAAATACAAACAACCCCCCCAACAGTAAAACCCACCACCCACACAACCAACCCCCCAAATAAAATCCTAACTAAAAAAAAACTAAGCTCCCCATTGCCCTGAAAAGGGCATTTAGCTCTATTGCAGGCCCAAAGCCCTAACCTAAAAAATAAACCCACCCAATACACCCTTAAAAAAATCCTAACATTAACCCCCGAAGATTCACTTACGGGAGAAGTCTTCATCCAAGCGGCAAGATGTCCTCAAGGAAGCTGGCAAAAGTGGTCCTCCAGACGGCAGAAGTGGTCCTCAAGATGGGCAGAAGTCTTCATCTAGTCGGCATCTTCTATCTTTATCCTTCCGATGCGAAGCGGCTCCATCTTCAAAACATCTGTCTCGGAGCATCCTCTTCTTCGGAAGACGTCTTCTTCAGAATGAATATCACTTTGTGATGTCATCCAAGATGCGGTCCCTTAGATTCCAATTAGCTGATAGAATTCTATCAGCCAATTGGAATTAAGGTAGAAAAAAATCCTATTGGCTGATGCAATCAGCCAATAGGATTGAGCTGGCATTCTATTGGCTATTCCAATCAGCCAATAGAATGCCAGCTCAATCCTATTGGCTGATTGGATCAGAAGCGGTCCTCTAGATGGGCAGAAGTCTTCATCCAGACACCATCTTCTATCTTCATCCTTCCGATGCGGAGCGGCCCATCTTCAAGACATCCGGCGCGGAGCATCCTCTTCAAACGACGTCTTCTTTGGAATGAATATCACTTTAAGTGACGTCATCCCTTAGATTCCGATTGGCTGATAGAATTCTATCAGCCAATTGGAATTAAGGTAGAAAAAATCCTATTATCTGATGCAATCAGCCAATAGGATTGAGCTGGCATTCTATTGGCTATTCCAATCAGCCAATAGAATGCGAGCTCAATCCTATTGGCTGATTGGATCAGCCAATAGGATTGAAGTTCAATCCTATTGGCTGATTGCATCAGCCAATAGGATTTTTTCAACCTTAATTCCGATTGGCTGATAGAATTCTATCAACCAATCGGAATCTAAGGGTCGCCATCTTGGATGACGTCACTTAAAGTGATATTCATTCCAAAGAAGACGTCGTTTGAAGAGGATGCTCCGTGCCGGATGTCTTGAAGATGGAGCCGCCTTTGACAAAGGCTCCCTGGAGAGCTGAAACGCGTAGAAACCACACCAGGACCCAGTTTGTTTGAAAGAGACACGGATTGATTTGGCTCCCAGGACCGTTAAGCCAGCACCAGTGAAAGCTTGCATCGCTGAGCAGACGGTAGGAGTGAAGACTAAATGTAAGTGTGCACACTTAGAAGAAAATAGAAACAATATTATCACAGCAGTACATTGCAGGATCACAGGCGAGTGGCCGAAGCTTACCACCTCCCATACCGGCACACCGGGTAAGAGAGAACTGTCAGAGGGCTTACCAAAGCGGTGAACTGAAGGAGATCTGGCAGCAGCTGTTGATTTAAAATAACCGCTAAAATTTGAAAGTACTTTTGAAAGTGAACTACCTCCCTTTTTTTGATAGTATTTTTTGACAGCGTTCTGATCACATCATCCACCCTATCAGACTCTAGGAATTGGTTTAAACAATAGGGTATATTACATCTCTTCTGCAACATAAAAACGTATTTGCAGAATAGAGATACTGACCGCCGAGTCTCGAAGTATATGAGTCCTTAAGTATTGCTTAAATAACTCCACCAATTGCACCTTCCAAGTTTAACCATTTTCTGATTTTCATTTCTAACTGTATGTGCATTGCATGATTTATTATTGTCACTCATTTTTAAGGATTGTTCTGTATAGTCGGCTAGTCTTATATGCTAGTTTGGTTTTAGAATAGACACCGGTGTTTTAATGCAGTAAATTATTGAATTTTTATTTTGAATTGATTTTGACCATTATTTAAATTGCCAATAAATTGTTTTTACATTTTTGGAACTCATAGCTGTAGCAATTTGCTTTATTTATTCTTCCATATTCTGGTACACAATTTTAAATAACCGGATAGCCTTGATTTGGGGTTAATAACTATAATGTAGGTGTCGGTGGTGTCCGGAGCGGCAGATTAGGGTTAATAAGATTAATGTAGGTGTTCGCGATGTCGGGGGTGGCAGATTAGGGGTTAATAAGTGTAAGATTAGGGGTGTTTAGACTCAGGGTTCATGTTAGGGTGTTAGGTGTAAACATAAATTGTGTTTCCCCATAGGAATCAATCGGCTGCGTTACTGAGCTTTACGCTGCTTTTTTGCAGGTGTTAGACTTTTTCTCAGCCGGCCCTCCCCATTGATGTCTATGGGAAAATCGTGCACGAGCATGTACAACCTGCTCACCGCTGACTTAAGCAGCGCTGGTATTGCAGTGTAGTGTGGAGCAAAATTTTGCTCTACGCTCACTTCTTGCCTTTTAACGCCGGGTTTGTAAAACCCGTAATACCAGTGCTGCAGGTAAGTGAGCGGTGAGAAAAAACTGCACGGTAACACCGCATAGCTCATAACGCAAAACTCGTAATCTAGCTGATAGATTGTTATCTCTTTAAAAAACCAACAACACAGGAACAATCTGAAATACCCACAATTCTATAGTTTGTAGGCTTTCTGGTTCTGGATCTTGGATCAAAATGGATATATTTCTGTTAAAGAGACAGTAAACACCTTGAGATTTTTATATAAAATATTTAGTTATGCACATTAAAACAACTTTGCAATAGATTGGCTCCGAAAAATAAAGGTAGGTGGAGCTTTGGCTATTGAAACATAAATGCAGTAAGAAGGATGTTAATTTGTTTTAAAAATATTATGACCTGGCTGGCATGTTATTCAATAGTAACACAAGAGAAATGCCTTGTAATTTAAAGGTGTTTACTGTCCCTTTAAATATAAATATACCTGGCCTGTTTTCTTGTGCCTGTCTTATATAATAGACCCAGAGAATCAGCGTTTAAGCACTACTTCTGGGGCCATCCCTTGCTGTGTGCATTAGCATACAGATTGTCACATTTTTGTCTGGCTGTCATGTAGTACAGTAACCAGGCACAACTGAGTACTCTTGTCCCTAGCCTATACAGCAAGGCAGCAAGTGTAATCTTTGAGGGACAGCAAACAGTGTGCAAGGTAAATAGCATTTTAGAGAAGGTCAAGAATCTGATGTGATGTTTATATGAAGGGCCTTGGGGTCTTATCTGAGGTGTGATGTGGGTGTATGGCATAAAATGGGGCTGTAGAGACAAGGGGCTGATTTGATAAGTTTATGTGGTTTCAGGTGACTTATTAAATGTATTTTGGTGATTAACACAAGGGATTCAGAATCTTGAGGTCAGATCTGGTCTGCAGGGTCACAGTTCTGTTCTGATGTGAGTATATAGCTGTTCGAGTGGTTGCAGTAATATGATGACATGATGATCTAAAGTTCTCCACTTTTATGAGATTATCTAACAAGTCTCGTCAGTACTGTGAGGCTCCTTAATGATTTTTAGAAAGGCAAATATGAGATTGAGAACTGTTTATCTTGCTATGCAGGGTTCTGGGCAGGGATGAGAGACACACATATTACAGTAAAATGTTCAAGAAAGCCCCTAACAATTTTGCAAGTTTTCTTTCCATGCCAACAAGTGTGGGTATGTAGTATGAGGGTGACAGGGATACTGTTGAGCCATGATATGAGGCTTACAGTTGGGCTGCAGAGTCAGGGGTCTGACCTCATGTGGGTATTTGAGAGACAAGAAGGCTAATGTGGACATGTATCTGACAGAAAAGCTATATCTGTGGTTTAATGAGTGCATATTGCTTATAAGTGAGTTGCAATGCTAGGAGTATGATCAGACATGTGGCATATAAGTGTCAAATGTCCACGGAAAACTGTGGCTGTAAGCTGTGAGCAAAAGGAAATGCCCATACACTGTTTAAACACACTGTAGCTGAGTGCTGGCAGAAGAGACAGCATGCTCTCAACGCTGAGAACACAAAAAGCAAATGAAGATGCTGCACACTGTAGCTGAATAAAAGAAAAATCAATTTATAATAATAAAGAGTTATAAATTACACAGTTACACATGGAGGTAACGAAGATACAACCATCTTATGCATTTTGCGCCCAAACACTTCGCTTACTCATAGATGACGTAGGTAAATGCTTGAAAGACATTTAAACCTAATTCAATAAATCACAAAGTGGATCTCCATACAGAAACAGTTTCAGTTATAAAACACAGTTTCTTGAATTGATTAAAATATATAATAATGTATCAAAGTTATATTACAATTTAACTACAGTGGCAAAAGTTATGCTTATATAAAAAAAAAATATTTTAATACAAATTAATATACGTGATGTTGCGATTTTTCACGAAATTGGAAATATGTTATCTCCTTAACCAATCGCCACATCACGCATACTATATACATGTCAAAGATTCCAAAAAATCCCATATTTAATGGAACACCATACAAATAAATTCATATCTGTGTGCAAAAAGTTTAGTCAATACCTCTATTTGTATCTTTACATATTAATTCATATCTTAAGTCTATACAAAATAGCTGATATCCCACTCTTTGTTAATACCCAGAGGGGTTCGCGTTTGCAGTTTATATATATCCAAAATAGCTCACGTTTGGACAGTATTCTAGCACCAAAGCCCTGTATAGCACCAATATCTGAATATGCGCAATATTCGTAAAATGTATACCATTAAAGTGTGCTGCCACTGCAGAACATTTATTGTAGTTTATGATGTCCCTCTGATGCTCACCTATTCTAGTCCTGAGGGTCCTAGAAGTTTGTCCAACATACTGTTTTTGGCAAAGTGTACATTTCAAGAGGTAGATTACAAAACATGTGCCACAATTGGCATAAAAATTACTCTCAAAGTGTTTACCCGTAATAGTACTTCCGAAACTGGAACCTGTTTTAATGTATGTATAGATATTACTACTACTGCTGCCACCACATATAAAAGTGCCCTTCCTTTGTAGCCATCTATCTGTGCTAGCCTGGCCACTAGTGATCATACTCAGTGCTAGTTTTTTGGAAAGAGTGACATTTATTAATGTATGATTCCATGATCTCATCATCTTTTAAAATATTTAAGTTTTGATTCAAAATTCCACAAATTGTATTAAATTGTGATTTTTATTCAGTAGAAAAGATGACTGTTTCATCATCTAACTTATTGCCTCGTTTATAATCTCTCTTGAAACCTTTTTTGAATTTTTTGGGCAATTCCTCTTTTCGTGCATCAAGGCCAATTTTTTAGTTCCTCCATAGTTTTGAGTAGATAATCTAACCTGTAGCCTCTAAGTACCAATCTTTGTGTCCGTTCATGAGCCTGTTTATCAAATATTATGTCTGAATTGGTATTCCTTCTTAGACAAATATATTGGCTTCTAGGTATAGACTTTATCAAATGACGTGGGTGATAGGAGGCAGCATGCAAAATGGTATTGCCAGCAGTATCTTTTCTTTATGTGCTGGTTCTGATATATCCTGACCCTCATCATTTAAGCCTTCTAATTTCAAGTCTAGGAAATCTGCCACATTGTTAAACATTTATCCTGTAAATCTCAAATCTTAATGGTTACTCACCACAGAAAGCTGCAGTCGCAGGGTTTGATAATTGTAAAAGTTCTCAGGCTTGATAATAAACATTAGTAAATAACATGTTTAGCATAAAACATCTGTTTGTAAGTGCAGTGTGATGTTATGTACACCAGTACCTTCATTGTCATCAAGTATATCAGTCAATTCTAGGAGTTTATATTAATAAAGATACCCAGCTTCATAATTCAGTTCAAGAGTTAAATTGCAACTTTTTCTGTAACCCATGGGCTCCTATTTCAAGTGCTTCTCCTATTTCATTCAATGTTTGCTCATGTATGTGGCAGGCGGAAAAGAACAGCTAATCCTTCATACCGCAGTCCAGCAGGTCTTAACTCATCTCCCAGAGCTCCCTTTCTGTAGTGCTCATAATACAGATCTGAGAGACGCACCGCTGCAAATCCTCCCCTGGATGATTAGTCCTGTGCATCTGCAGTCGACTCTCTGGGGCCTTTCACAGAGATCCCTGCCTCTGTGTGTCCTCTGTGTGTTCCTTAGTGATTCATTTGCTGGAGGCAGGCGATTAATAATAAGGCAGGGAGCAAAGAGATGAGGGATACAAAGCAACTTAGCCAATGATTCTTTGGCCTGCGGCTTCTGTGTGTTTAGTGCAAAATATAAAGTATAACCCTTTGTTGCCAGGGTGTTTCTATTAATGCATTTATCATTAAGCAAATGAGCTGCTATTTTATAACAGGTACCTTGTTATATATATATGAATTGCTATATAATTATAGACACCATTTGCAGATGCAAATCACATTTGTTCATTCTTTTTTGCTGACCACTCTTGTTTCTTTACCTTCTAACCCTAATGACTTTGTATTTCTCTCTTATTGCAGTTCATATAACCAAGATGGGAGACTATAGTGTTTTATTGAAATTAAGATTGAATTGTCTTACATATTTAGCAAGAATTTTGTTCATAATCAGATATTGTTTATATACATTTGTAGTGGACAACAATAACAATATAAATACATTATGGACAGATACTATAGCAAGAGTCAATTGCATTTGAATGTGCTGAACCTTCCTTGAGCAAGACCCTAGTGTCAATTCCAACATTTAGGGGCAGATTACAAGTGGAACGTTAAATGACTGCACTCCCGCAAACCGTTTGCGGGCACGCAATAATTAATCAACCATTACAAGTGGCTGGTTATTGGTACCACAAGCTCGAGGTAGCAATTAGCGCTTATAAAATTAACCAGAAATCAAATCTCTGGTTAATTTTATAAATGTGCCCCAAATGCCACCAAAATACAGTGTAGTGTATTTTATTAAAAAATAAAGATAGCAGCATCTTTATTTTTAATAAAATAACAGCACTAGGCAGTATTTTGGGGGTAAAGTTGGTGGGAGTGGGGCATTAGAACAATTTAGGGCACTGAAAAGTGTCTTTCCATTGCGGTCTATGGGAACTGTGTGTTCCCAGTAAATATATATGTATATGCTTATATACATATATATTTATGTGTTATTAAGTGTATATACACATATTATATTAACACATATACAGGGAGTGCAGAATTATTAGGCAAATGAGTATTTTGACCACATCATCCTCTTTATGCATGTTGTCTTACTCCAAGCTGTATAGGCTCGAAAGCCTACTACCAATTAAGCATATTAGGTGATGTGCATCTCTGTAATGAGAAGGGGTGTGGTCTAATGACATCAACACCCTATATCAGGTGTGCATAATTATTAGGCAACTTCCTTTCCTTTGGCAAAATGGGTCAAAAGAAGGACTTGACAGGCTCAGAAAAGTCAAAAATAGTGAGATATCTTGCAGAGGGATGCAGCACTCTTAAAATTGCAAAGCTTCTGAAGCGTGATCATCGAACAATCAAGCGTTTCATTCAAAATAGTCAACAGGGTCGCAAGAAGCGTGTGGAAAAACCAAGGCGCAAAATAACTGCCCATGAACTGAGAAAAGTCAAGCGTGCAGCTGCCAAGATGCCACTTGCCACCAGTTTGGCCATATTTCAGAGCTGCAACATCACTGGAATGCCCAAAAGCACAAGGTGTGCAATACTCAGAGACATGGCCAAGGTAAGAAAGGCTGAAAGACGACCACCACTGAACAAGACACACAAGCTGAAACGTCAAGACTGGGCCAAGAAATATCTCAAGACTGATTTTTCTAAGGTTTTATGGACTGATGAAATGAGAGTGAGTCTTGATGGGCCAGATGGATGGGCCCGTGGCTGGATTGGTAAAGGGCAGAGAACTCCAGTCCGACTCAGACGCCAGCAAGGTGGAGGTGGAGTACTGGTTTGGGCTGGTATCATCAAAGATGAGCTTGTGGGGCCTTTTCGGGTTGAGGATGGAGTCAAGCTCAACTCCCAGTCCTACTGCCAGTTTCTGGAAGACACCTTCTTCAAGCAGTGGTACAGGAAGAAGTCTGCATCCTTCAAGAAAAACATGATTTTCATGCAGGACAATGCTCCATCACACGCATCCAAGTACTCCACAGCGTGGCTGGAAAGAAAGGGTATAAAATAAGAAAATCTAATGACATGGCCTCCTTGTTCACCTGATCTGAACCCCATTGAGAACCTGTGGTCCATCATCAAATGTGAGATTTACAAGGAGGGAAAACAGTACACCTCTCTGAACAGTGTCTGGGAGGCTGTGGTTGCTGCTGCACGCAATGTTGATGGTGAACAGATCAAAACACTGACAGAATCCATGGATGGCAGGCTTTTGAGTGTCCTTGCAAAGAAAGGTGGCTATATTGGTCACTGATTTGTTTTTGTTTTGTTTTTGAATGTCAGAAATGTATATTTGTGAATGTTGAGATGTTATATTGGTTTCACTGGTAAAAATAAATAATTGAAATGGGTATATATTTGTTTTTTGTTAAGTTGCCTAATAATTATGCACAGTAATAGTCACCTGCACACACAGATATCCCCCTAAAATAGCTATAACTAAAAACAAACTAAAAACTACTTCCAAAACTATTCAGCTTTGATATTAATGAGTTTTTTTGGGTTCATTGAGAACATGGTTGTTGTTCAATAATAAAATTAATCCTCAAAAATACAACTTGCCTAATAATTCTGCACTCCCTGTATATATATATATATATATATATATATATATATATATATATATATATATATATATATATATATATATATATATATATATATATATATATATATATATATATATATATATATATATATATAAATAAATAGACTTATCAGCACTACTAGTCAAATGATAATTGCAGTCATTCAAAACTGATGCAGCAGCAGAGATATACCAATCTAGGTGCACGGTAGTGGTAAACTATTGAATATTTAAAAAAAAAGAGAGAGAAAAAGACCACTATACTATTACATATAAATATGCACATGACCCCAGGGGAAACCAGGAGGACTAAGGGAAACTAGTAAAGCAGAAAAAAACAGAATTTATGCTTACCTGATAAATTACTTTCTCCAACGGTGTGTCCGGTCCACAGCGTCATCCATAACTTGTAGGAATATTCTCTTCCCCAACAGGAAATGGCAAAGAGCACAGCAAAAGCTGTCCATATAGTCCCTCCTAGGCTCCGCCCACCCCAGTCAATCGACCGACGGACAGGAGAAAAACAGGAGAAACCATAGGGTGCCGTGGTGACTGTAGTTAAAGAAAGAATTTCATCAAACCTGATTAAAAAACCAGGGCGGGCCGTGGACCGGACACACCGTTGGAGAAAGTAGTTTATCAGGTAAGCATAAATTCTGTTTTCTCCAACATTGGTGTGTCCGGTCCACGGCGTCATCCATAACTTGTGGGAACCAATACCAAAGCTTTAGGACACGAATGAAGGGAGGGAGCCAATCAGGTTACCTAAACGGAAGGCACCATGGCTTGCAAAACCTTTCTCCCAAAAATAGCCTCCGAAGAAGCAAAAGTATAAAATTTATAGAATTTGGCAAAAGTGTGCAGGGAAGACCAAGTCGCTGCCTTACATATCTGATCAACAGAAGCCTCGTTCTTGAAGGCCCATGTGGAAGCCACAGCCCTAGTAGAGTGAGCTGTGATGCGTTCGGGAGGCTGCCGTGCGGCAGTCTCATAAGACAATCGGATGATGCTTTTCAGCCAAAAGGAAAGAGAGGTAGCAGTAGCTTTTTGACCTCTCCTCTTGCCAGAATGAACGACAAACAGAGAAGACGTTTGTCTAAAATCTTTTGTTGCTTCTAAATAGAACTTTAAAGCACGAACTACATCTAAATTGTGTAACAAACGTTCCTTCTTTAAAACTGGATTCGGACACAAAGAAGGCACAACTATTTCCTGGTTAATATTTTTGTTAGAAACAACCTTTGGAAGGAAACCAGGTTTAGTACGCAACACAACCTTATCTGAATGGAACACCAGATAGGGCGGATTACACTGCAGAGCAGATAACTCAGAAACTCTTCTAGCAGAAGAAATAGCAACCAAAAACAGAACTTTCCAAGATAACATCTTGATATCTATGGAATGTAGAGGTTCAAACGGAACCCCTTGAAGAACTGAAAGAACTAAATTCAGACTCCATGGAGGAGTCAAAGGTCTGTAAACAGGCTTGATCCTGACCAAAGCCTGAACAAAAGCTTGAACATCTGGCACAGCTGCCAGTCGTTTGTGTAACAAGACAGATAAAGCAGAAATCTGTCCCTTTAGAGAACTCGCTGATAATCCCTTATCCAAACCTTCTTGAAGAAAAGAAAGGATCCTAGGAATTTTGATCTTACTCCATGAGAATCCCTTGGATTCACACCAACAGATATATCTTTTCCATATTTTATGGTAAATTTTTCTAGTTACAGGCTTTCTGGCTTGTACCAGAGTATCTATCACAGAATCCGAAAACCCACGCTTAGATAAAATCAAGCGTTCAATTTCCAAGCCATCAGCTGGAGGGAAACTAGATTTGGATGTTCGAATGGACCCTGTACTAGAAGATCCTGTCTCAAAGGTAGCTTCCATGGTGGAGCCGATGACATATTCACCAGGTCTGCATACCAAGTCCTGCGTGGCCACGCAGGAGCTATCAAGATCACCGAGGCCCTCTCCTGTTTGATCCTGGCTACCAGCCTGGGAATGAGAGGAAACGGTGAAAACACATAAGCTAGGTTGAAGGCCCAAGGCGCTACTAATGCATCCACTAGAGTCGCCTTGGGATCCCTGGATCTGGACCCGTAGCAAGGAACCTTGAAGTTCTGACGAGACGCCATCAGATCCATGTCTGGAATGCCCCATAATTGAGTCAACTGGGCAAATATCTCCGGGTGGAGTTCCCACTCCCCCGGATGGAATGTCTGACGACTCAGATAATCCGCCTCCCAGTTTTCCACTCCTGGGATGTGGATCGCAGATAGGTGGCAGGAGTGATCCTCCGCCCATTTTATGATTTTGGTCACTTCTCTCATCGCCAGGGAACTCCTTGTTCCCCCCTGATGGTTGATGTAAGCAACAGTCGTCATGTTGTCTGATTGGAATCTTATGAATCTGGCCTTTGCTAGTTGAGGCCAAGCCCTGAGAATATTGAATATCGCTCTCAGTTCCAGAATGTTTATCGGGAGAAGAGACTCTTCCCGAGACCATAGACCCTGAGCTTTCAGGAAGTCCCAGACCGCGCCCCAGCCCACTAGACTGGCGTTGGTCGTGACGATGACCCACTCTGGTCTGCAGAAGCTCATTCCCTGGGACAGGTGATCCTGGGTTAGCCACCAACGGAGTGAGTCTCTGGTCTTCTGATCTACTTGAATCACTGGAGACAAGTCTGTATAGTCCCCATTCCACTGTTTCAGCATGCACAGTTGTAATGGTCTTAGATGAATTCGCGCAAAAGGAACTATGTCCATTGCTGCAACCATCAACCCTACTACTTCCATGCACTGAGCTATGGAAGGTCGTGGAACAGAGTGAAGAACTTGACAAGCGTTTAGAAGTTTTGACTTTCTGACATCTGTCAGGAAAATCTTCATTTCTAAAGAATCTATTATTGTCCCCAAGAAAGGAACTCTTGTCGACGGAGACAGGGAACTCTTTTCTATGTTCACCTTCCACCCGTGAGATCTGAGAAAGGCCAGAACGATGTCTGTGTGAGCCTTTGCCTTTGAAAGAGACAACGCTTGTATCAGAATGTCTTCCAAGTAAGGTGCCACTGCAATGCCCCTTGGTCTTAGAACCGCTAGAAGGGACCCGAGTACCTTTGTGAAAATCCTTGGAGCAGTGGCTAGCCCAAATGGGAGAGCCACAAACTGGTAATGTTTGTCCAGAAAGGCGAACCTTAGGAACTGATGATGATCTTTGTGGATAGGAATATGTAAATACGCATCCTTTAGATCCACGGTAGTCATAAATTGACCCTCCTGGATTGAAGGTAAAATCGTTCGAATAGTTTCCATTTTGAACGATGGCACTCTGAGAAATTTGTTTAGAATCTTTAAATTCAGAATTGGTCTGAAAGTTCCCTCTTTTTTGGGAACTACAAACAGATTTGAGTAAAACCCCATTCCTAGTTCCACAGATGGAACTGGGTGTATCACTCCCATTTTTAACAGGTCTTCTACACAATGTAAGAATGCCTGTCTCTTTATTTGGTTTGAGGATAAGTGAGACATGTGGAACCTTCCCCTTGGGGGTAGTTCCTTGAATTCCAGAAGATAACCCTGAGAAACTATTTCTAGTGCCCAGGGATCCTGAACATCTCTTGCCCAAGCCTGAGCGAAGAGAGAGAGTCTGCCCCCTACTAGATCCGGTCCCAGATCGGGGGCTACTCCTTCATGCTGTTTTGGTAGCAGCAGGCTTCTTGGCCTGCTTACCCTTGTTCCAGCCTTGCATCAGTTTCCAAGCTGGTTTGGTTTGCGAAGCATTACCCTCTTGTATAGAGGCTGCAGAGTTGGAGGCCGGTCCGTTCCTGAAATTGCAAAAGGAACGAAAATTAGACTTATTCTTGGCCTTGAAAGGCCTATCTTGTGGGAGGGCGTGGCCCTTACCCCCAGTGATGTCTGAGATAATCTCTTTCAATTCTGGCCCAAAAAGGGTTTTACCCTTGAAAGGGATATTAAGCAACTTTGTCTTGGAAGATACATCCGCTGACCAAGACTTTAGCCAGAGCGCTCTGCGCGCCACAATTGCAAACCCTGAATTTTTCGCCGCTAATCTAGCTAACTGCAAAGCGCCATCTAAAATAAAGGAATTAGCTAACTTAAGTGCGTGAATTCTGTCCATAACCTCCTCATACGGAGTCTCTCTACTGTGCGACTTCTCTAGTTCCTCGAACCAGAACCACGCTGCTGTAGTGACAGGAATAATGCACGAAATAGGTTGTAGGAGGTTACCTTGCTGTACAAAAATCTTTTTAAGCAAACCCTCCAATTTTTTATCCATAGGATCTTTGAAAGCACAATTATCCTCGATAGGAATAGTAGTGCGCTTAGCTAGTGTAGAAACTGCCCCCTCGACCTTAGGGACTGTCTGCCATAAGTCCTTTCTGGGGTCGACCATAGGAAATAATTTCTTAAATAAAGGAGGGGGGACAAAAGGTATGCCGGGCTTCTCCCACTCCTTATTCACTATGTCCGCCACCCGCTTGGGTATAGGAAAAGCGTTGGGGTGCACCGGAACCTCTAGGAACTTGTCCATCTTGCACAATTTTTCTGGAATGACCAGGTTGTCACAATCATCCAGAGTAGATAGCACCTCCTTAAGCAGTGCGCGGAGATGCTCTAATTTAAATTTAAATGTCACAACATCAGGTTCTGCCTGTTGAGAAATTCTACCTGAATCAGAAATTTCCCCATCTGATAAAACCTCCCTCATGGCCACTTCAGATTGGTGTGAGGGTATGACAGAGCAATTATCATCAGCGCCCTCCTGCTCTACAGTGTTTAAAACAGAGCAATCGCGCTTTCTCTGAAATGCAGGCATTTTGAATAAAATATTTGCTATGGAGTTATCCATTACTGCCGTCAATTGTTGCATAGTAACAAGCATTGGCGCGCTAGAAGTACTAGGGGCCTCCTGCGTGGGCAAAACTGGTGTAGACACAGAAGGAGATGATGTAGAACTATGTCTACTCCCTTCATCTGATGAATCATCTTGGGCAACTTTACTATCTGTGGCAGTACTGTCCTTACTTTGTTTGGACGCTATGGCACAATTATCACACAATTTTGAAGGGGGAGACACATTGGCTTCCATACATACAGAACATAGTTTATCTGAAGGCACAGACATGTTAAACAGGCTTAAACTTGTCAATAAAATACAAAAACCGTTTTAAAACAAAACCGTTACTGTCTCTTTAAATTTTAAACAGGGCACACTTTTTTACTGAATATGTGAAAAACTATGAAGGAATTGTTCAATTTTAACCAAATTTTCACCACAGTGTCTTAAAGCATTCAAAGCATTGCACCCCAAATTTCAGACCTTTAACCCTTAAAATGACGAAACCGGAGCCGTTTACAGTTTTAACCCCTCTACAGTCCCAGCTACAGCCTTTGCTGCGACTTTACCAAACCCAGGGGGGTATACAATACCAAATGAAGCCTTCTAGGAACCTTTTCAACCACTTCTAGACCCACACACATGCAGCTGCATGTCCTGCTCTCAAAAGTAACTGCGCAGTAATGGCGCGAAAATGAGGCTCTGCCTACTACATAGAAGGCCCTTCCTGACTGGGAAGGTGTCTAAACCAGTGCCTGACGTAAAAAAAAAACGTTCCCCAAAGTTATAAAGTGTGAATTTCAACTTCAAACTGTATAAAATGCCCAAATAAAGCAATCGATCTAGCCCATAAAAGTGTCTACCAGTTTTATAGCCCACTGTTTCCCCCAACTGAAGTTATCTCATCTCAACAGTCCTATGTGGAAACAGCAAACGATTTTAGTTACTGCTGCTAAAATCATATTCCTCTCACAAACAGAACTCTTCATCTTTTTCAGAGTAAATAGTACATACCAGCACTATTTTAAAATAACAAACTCTTGATAGTAGAATAAAAAACTACAACTAAACACCACATACTCTTCACCATCTCCGTGGAGATGCTGCTTGTTCAGCAGGCAAAGAGAATGACTGGGGTGGGCGGAGCCTAGGAGGGACTATATGGACAGCTTTTGCTGTGCTCTTTGCCATTTCCTGTTGGGGAAGAGAATATTCCCATAAGTTATGGATGACGCCGTGGACCGGACACACCAATGTTGGAGAAACAAAGATAACCTAAAAAGTGTAATGATAAACATAAGACAATAAGACAAATTGTTTCCATTTGGCAATGTAAACTGCAATATAAAGAAAATTCCTACAACAAGGACCATAATAGCATTCTGAACCATGGATAACAATTGTTGAATGATATATAAAGTCATGCAGTTTCACAAACTGTCTGCCAGAACATTACAGAGGACAAAGTTCAAGTTCCATTTTGAAGATACCTTCTTCCTCTGACTATCTTCACAGAGGATATCCTCGTATTAGTGGAATGTGGTTGTGTTGGGAATTATATTTGTAATCCGCCAGATTGCGTAAATGTACAACAAATTAAGTTGTAGGCATTATCACATTACGACAAATAGTCCATCACACCCTCTGACTTCCAGACCACAGGTTAATCTATAAATAACCGCTTCACAGAGGTGATAGTGTGTGTGTAAGTAGTGTGGGTTAAAATGCAGCAAGTAAAAATGCAGGTAGCGTATCTCAATAAATTAGTATGCAGCAAGTTAAAGATGCAGGTAGCGTATACCAATATGCAGCAAGTTACAGATGTAAGTAACGTGTGTTAGTATGCAGTAAATAGGAGAAGCAGGTCAAAATTGAATCCACAAAAGTCATGCATACCAGGCAATTTCTCACACCCTCTGACTTATGGATAACAGGTTATAACTTTTTCACATAACCGCTTCCCAGAGGCATCTGCGTGTGTGTTACAAATCCACAATGTAATGACCTGTTCCGAAGTAGATACAAACATGCTACAAATCAGCTGCAATTTCACCTGACACATTGATTCTTTAGACTCTTTCGTTTCTGATCGACAGAAAATTGGAAGGCACTTAAGTGCACAGCACGCCTTCACTAGCAAGCCCCATGAAGCTGACAACTCCATGGTTCAGAATGCTATTATGGTCCTTGTTGTAGGAATTTTCTTTATATTGCAGGTTGCATTGCAGAATGGAAACAATTTGTCTTATTGTCTTATGTTTATCATTACACTTTTTAGGTTATCTTTGTTTTTTTCTGCTTTACTAGTTTCCCTTAGTCCTCCTGGTCTCCCCTGGGGTCATTTGCCTATTTATATGTAATAGTCTAGTGCTGGAGTATAGTGGTCTTTTTCTCTCTCTTTTTTTAAACATATATATATATATATATATATATATATATATATATATATATATATATATATATATATATATACACACATATATAATTAAATTGTGCTACTTACTCCCTTCGCTGCACTTAGGTCTCTGACGGCATCAGAATGAGGCTCCCATAGGAGCCTATGGAAGTGGGTTCTCATGAGTGCAATGATTCCCAGCAATGTGAATGCGAGGTCGAATTTGCATTGCTGACAAGTTATAATATCAACACAAATTAGCGTGCGCTGGTAATACACAGTGGAGCACAAATATCGCTTTCATGAAAGCGATATTTAGCGCTCCACTTGTAATATGGCCCATTAATAAGTATAAATATCTAACCCTATATATAAAACAATTTTCTTGACAAAACCGTAAAAACTCCCTGACTGCCAAGGTTCAAGACTTTATACTTTTTCAGCATAAAAGACAATTTTTTAAAGAAATGTTTTTAATTTGTGTGCTCTAATTGTAACCAACATTGTTGCACTTTATGGTGCAGGTGTAGTGCTACTGTGTTGTTGTGAGCCGTAGTCCACTGATTGTCAGTTCTGATTGGCTAATATCATTAACTCTCCGTAAAATGTAACTTTTAGCGGCCCTTATCTGTATTGCTGAGTACATATCAGGAGCTGGATTCAATGGAAAAACACAAAACAGAAACTCATGTGTATGACCATGGAACACAACATGTGCTTCTGAAAGCTATTTTAAAAAATACAGTGACTTTTATTTTAATCTTATTTAATAAAATCACTGTGCAGAAATTTTTTGGAAGAGACAGTGGGGCTGATTTATCATTGTCTGGGTGGACATGATCCGTTGTAGTTCTGGTGAACTGCTTGTGCAATGCCACCACCTGCAGATTCCCGGCCAATCTGCTGCTAGTAGGGGGTGCCAATCAACCCGAATGTACAAGATCTGGCGGATTGCAGCCCGCAGCCCCAGAGGAGGCGTATGAGTTAAGGAAGAGCGGTCTTAAGACCGCTGCTTGTTAACTCCTGTTTACGGCGAGCTTGAAGGCTCACGTGGTAACAGTTACTATAGGACCAATTCGGGCCATGATAAAATTTGCCCCCAAAGGTGAATTCAAACAAAGTTTTTGGAAATTCGAGACTGGATATATTGGTATCTAATTGTGTAAGTATTGCATTAAATGCTGAGTGTTCATCAATTGTATATTTCACATTCCAATGTTCTTCACATAGAAGAATATGTTCTATTATTCATAAATAAATACTTCTACATATATCTGATGGTATTTTGGTACAATATATAACTATACCTATATAGTTACATGATTTTATATATATATATATATATATATATATATATATATATATATATATATATATATATATATATATATATATATATATATATATATATATATATATATGAACATATATTTAGAGATACATAATGCTGTGTGCAGGACATCTGAGTGTGAAATATCTACAGTAAATACACAGTATAAAACTTTAATAAAAAATAATGCATAAATATGATTTTGCATGTTTTCATCTACGTAACTGCAAAGGGCTCTGTAATAGTGTGCCACTGTAGGGTTTATTTCAGAAGGACAGGACAAAGTTTTAAGTGAATCAAAATTCCTTTTATTTGTAATTTTCTACAAAACAGTACTCTTCCATTCAGAGACCTAAACAATACAAAAAAAAGACAATATTTAGAAACTTTTAACATAAAATAACAAGTACAATACTTAACAGTGTCAGACAGTTAAAGAAATTTTTTCTTACCAGGTAGCTTATAGCTCTCAGCCACATGTCCTGCAGGTTCACTATCTCTCCCCTGTCTGTGGTAATATGAGAGCAAGGCTGCTGGCTTAAGTAGTTTTAACTTATTATTATAGAAAGGATACTCTTTAACCCTTTCAGAGTCATTCAGGCAAAATGGTTTGTAAACTCCATTACATACCTTCCTTCTCAGAGTGTAGCTATAGATACACTCGGCGTAGGAATCTCTTTGAGCCTCCCGAGAAAGGAAATCCGCATTCACATGCAACTTTCAAGGACAATGCATAACCTTAAATGTGAAAGGTTGTAATGTAAGATACCACCGAGTAATACAAGGATTGGTATCTTTCATAGCATGGAGCAAACTTAAGTGGAGCATGATCAGTAATAAGCATAAATGGTCTACCCAACAAATAGTATCTAAGTGACTGGACAGCCCACTTCACTGCTAAACATTCTTTTTCAATAACAGAATAGGAAATCTATATAGGCAGTAACTTTCTACTCAGATACAAAATGGTATGTTCACCATCTTCAAAATCCTGTGATAACACTGCTCCCAAACCCACATTAGAAGCATCCGTCTGCAACAGAAAAGGATTTGTGAAGTCTGGACAGCGTAAAACAGTCTGGCTACACAAAAAACATTTTAAGTTTCTGAAAAGCCTGTTCACATAAGTCCGTCTAGTGAACCTTCTCTGGAGTCGTTTTCTTAGTAAGGTCAGTTAAAGGTGCTGCTATTGTTGCAAAGTGGGGAATAAACTTTCTGTAATACCCTGCAAGCCCCAGGAATGCTCTCACATGTTTTTTAGTAGTTGGACTATTCATTATTGCTTCTACCTTATTCACTAAAGGTTTTACCTGACCTCCACTCAACACATATCCTAAATATTTAGTTTCTGTATTCCCAATTGAGCACTTTGATGGATTTGCAGTTAAACCAGCCCTCCTTAATGACACCAACACTGCCTTAAGTTTTTCCAAATGATCCTCCCAGTCCTTACTATAGACAACTACATCATCTAGGTAAGCTGCTGCATATTCCCTATGGGGTAATAAAACCCTATCCATTAGCCTCTGAAATGTTGCTGGAGTGCCATGCAACCCAAAAGAGAGCATTAGGAAGTGGAAAAGACCAAACGGAGTAGAGAAAGCTGTTTTTTTCTTGGACTCTGGAATTAGTGGTATCTGCCAATAGCCTTTGGTCAAATCAAGGGTGCTTAAGTACCTAGTCTTGCCCAATTGTTCAAACAGATCTTCTATTCTAGGAATTGGATATGCATCAAATTTAGAGATCATATTAACCTTTTTTAAAATCAATACAAAATCTACCGGATCCATCAGATTTAGGAACCAACACAACGGGACTACACTATTCACTTTGGGACTCCTCTATCACCCCTAGCTCAATCATCTTTTCCACTTCCTTCATTGCGTCTGGCAAATGATAAGGTCTCTGTTTAACCTTCAACACTGGTTGCGTCTCAATATGGTGGGCAATAAGATCAGTTTTTCAGGAAATTGGGAAAACACATCACCAAATTCACCCAACATATTAAGCAATTCATTCATCTGTTCTTTAGAGAGGTTCTCTCCTATCAGTATCTGGCTAGTTTCCTCAAGATTTATCAGTTGGGGACCTAACGCTACTTCTGTGTGATCAACAAAAATAATTTAACTTTCCTGAGCTATCCAGGGCTTAAGCCCCTTCCCTGGCCAATAGATTTCATAGTTTACAGCTCCTACTTTCCATAACACTTTATAGGGCCCTTGTCACTTGGCTAAGAGTTTTGACTCAGCAGTTGGCAACAGTAGAAGAACCCTGTCACTGGGACAAAACTGCATTAACCGGGCTCATTTATTGTATTGTTGCTCCTGTATCAAGTGGGCATGTTGAAGGGTTTTTTCTGCCAGCATACCAACTAAACCCAGTCGCTTCCTTAATTTAAGCACATAACTAAACACATTATATGACCGGGGTACTTGCTTTTCCCACAATTTCTTCACCAAGTCAAAAATACCTCTAGGTTGTCTCCCATAAAGTAATTCAAAAGGGGAAAACCCAGTAGATCACTGGGGCACTTCCCTAACTGCAAACAGAAGGGGAGGATGTAAATTTATCCCAATAACGTAAATCAGTGGACACAAAAAAATTTAACATTGATTTCAATGATCAATTAAACTGCTCCACTAGACCATCAGTTTAAGGATGGTCCTAATGGTTTATATTTTTAGGAGTTCACATACTTCTTTGAGTAGACGTGACAGAAAGTTGGTGCCCTGGTCTGTTATTATCTCTCTTGGAATTCCTAACCAAGAGAATTACTTCAATATAAATTCCTGGCCAGAAGAAGCGGTTCAGCAACCGAGACAAAGTTTTCTCCCTGTCTTTGTCTTTAGACACCTGATATAATAAATTATTCTGGAGTTCAAAAGGGGGGGAATTGTATTTCTTGTTGTGGGTTGACTGCTGTCTCTTCTACCAGGGACACACTGTCATAAGCTCTGCTAAGGGAGACATCCTTTCTTTGCAGACCCATACAATCAGACAACCCTGTGATTAGTTGTTGGTCCAAATCAGGTAAATCTCCTTTTGATGGCTCACTCTGCACCTCATTAACAGTTTCTTCCCCAATTAACGCAACCTTCCTTCTTATCTTTTTTTCACGCTTACTTTTTTTTGGTCGAATGTGAGTGTGAAATACATCAGATCCCATAAAAGGAAAAATATCTCCAATGTTAATACACTGGAAAGAGGAAGATTGAACACCCCCCTTACTTGCTATCTCAGTACTGTTTCCAAACATTCCCAGTCACGCCCAAGAATGACAGGGTAGGGAAGTACTGGTGTCACCCCTACTAACATCTGCATATGATGTCCTTGGACTTAGCATCAACAACACTGTTTCCAATAAGAGAATGACAACTAAAGTCTGCCTACAACCGGAGTCTACTAAGGCTGGAACTTTCTGACCATTTATTTGTACAGGTGTAACAAACTTAGTTAAATTGGTCTTCACACACACAACCCTTTTGCAGTATATAATTGTGTATAACCACATTCCATATATGGACAGTCACCATTTAAATGGCCTATCTCCCCACAGGAAAAACACTTAAAGTCCTGCACAGTAACATCCTTGTTTGCAGACTGTATTAATGTTGGTACAATTGTGGGGGAAGGTCTAGGCTCATGTCCCTTTTCAATCTTTCTAGGCTGTCTGGGGGACAAGTCTCATGGGGGCACATGGTTGGCAAAAATACTGCTCCGATCAGCTACTGCCCTTTGTTGTTGAAGGCCCCCCTGAAGACTGTGATCGGGGTTTGGCCCTGGTATTAGACAGTCCCTGCTCATAAACCCTTTTTTAAAAATTGCTAGAACAAGACTCTTTTGCAGACAAATAATTTTGGAAACTTAGTGACAACATACTTACTCTTTTCCTCCAGAGGGCAGGATATCAATGAACTGCTCAACAAAAATCAGCTCTGCAATCTTTGTTGCTGACCTAGTCTCTGGTTTCAGCCACCTCCAACATAAATCCATCAGAACTTGGGCCACAACTCGGGGGCGAGGCCCTGGCAGAAATTTCTCTTGTCGGAACCTTTGTCTATATGTGTTTTCAGAGATTCCCAGATGGTCCAGTATGGCTGCATGCACCAGATCATAACTCACTGCATCTTCATCCCCCAAAGCTCTGTAGGCAGCTTGGGCTTCTCCAGTGAGCTGTGGGGCCAGCGATATTACCCACTGTTCTTTGGGCCACTGCCACTCTTTCAAAAGTATTTAGAAAGGCTTCTGGCTCATCCTCTGGTCCCATTTTTGATAATTTTATATCATATGGATGATTACCAGTACCAGAAGGAGTGGTGTCCCTTTCTGCATGTGCTACTCTGGAGGTGATCTGCTGCATAACCTGCTGCTGGGCTGTTAGCTGCTGTGCCAGTTGTTGCTGCTGTTGGGAAATCAGCTGCTGTATGAACTCCAGTTGCTGCTGTTGATGTTGTTGGCCCTGGTTTTCAGCCAATCATTTTAACATTTGTTCAGCTTCCATTATGATTCCTCTGTATCACTGCCTCTGCTCACCTTGACACTGACTAAACCCATTGCTGCCACCATATGTAATAGTGTGCCACTGCAGGGTTTATTTCAGAAGGACAGGACAGAGTTTTAAGTGAATCAAAAACATTTTTTTTTAAATTTTCCACAAAACAGTACTGTATTATTCAGAGACCTAAACAATGAAAAAAAAAGACAATATTTAGAAACTTTTAACCTAAAATAAAAAATTCAATACTTAACAGTGTCAGACAGTTAAAGAAAAAAATTCTTACCAGGTAGCTTGTAGCTCTCAGCCACATGTCCTGCAGGTTCACTATCTCTCCCCTGTCTGTGGTAACCTGAGAACAAGGCTGCTGGCTTAAAGGACCAGTCAACACATTCGATTTGCATAATCAACAAATGCAAGATAACAAGACAATGCAATAGCACTTAGTCTGAACTTCAAATGAGTAGTAGATTTTTTTATAACAAATTTCAAAGTTATGCATATTTCCACTCCCCTTGTACCATGTGATAGCAATCAGCCAATCACAAATGCATATACGTATAGTCTGTGAATTCTTGCACATGCTCAGTAGGATCTGGTGACTCAAAAATTGTAAATATAAAAGACTGTGCACATTTTTTTTAATGGAAGTAAATTGGAAAGTTGTTTAAAATTACATGCTGTATCTGAATCATGAAAATTTAATTTAACCTGAGTGTCCCTTTAAGTAGTTTTTACTAATTATCAGACACCTGTATCCTATTAGGACTGCAGTCTCTGCACTGCTTACAGACCCTCCCAGCATCTAGTCTATAGAAAGGATACTCTTTAACCCTTTCAGAGTCATTCAGGCAAAACGGTTTATAAACTATATTATAGGCTCCAATGCCTATATGTGTGCATATATGTATTTATGTGTTTATATGCGTATATTTGTCTGTAAATACATATACACATATAAATACATATGTACACATATATAGACATATATATACACATTTACATATTTAGACTTATGGATATGTATGTATGTCTATGTTAAAGCCCTTTGCATGCCTTTTTTTCTTACACCTTTCTCATATCTTTGAGCCCTTATAACTTTTTTGTACAATATTTAAAAAAACCTTTTTACTAGATGGTTTTATTATGCGTGTAACTGTACTTTGTAATGTATTTGTTTTGCTTGTGCATAACTGGTAGCGCTCCACTCATAATCTAGCCCTTTATATTAACACAATGACCTGGTTGTTTGCAGACTCAAGACTAGATTGGTTCCTCCAAATAAGGCAAATGGTGTTGGGAGTTTCGCTATTAAAAAACAATTGCGGAAATAAGATGCTAATTTGTTTTAAAAAAACGTTTAGAGCTGAAATGTTATTTTATAGTAACACAACAAGTAAAATATCTACTTTCACCATCAAAGCTTGCTGTAAAAATAAAATAAAAAATAAAACTAGTAATTTCTACCATCACCTCTGCTCACTGGTTCTGACAGATTTGTGCATAACAATGTTCTGCAGTTTCTTGTCATTCAGTATTGCTAAAAAAAGATCATTTCGGAAATGTGACTGCCAAGTATAAACATGATGTTGTGGTTATTGTGGTTATCAGAGGTTTGCACATGAGGATGGTGGATATTGCTGCTGAGAGCTTCCACTACATTAATACAGTGAAAGAAAGAACCTTCTATACTGAGGGTGGCAAATAGGAAATACGTTTTTCCACTTATGGTGGACAGGAAAGGAATATGTAAAGCTCATAAAGAAGAGGGAATATATCATTTGTAGTATAGTGGAAAATGAATGCAGATTCAAAATAGAACAGATGTGGTAAACTGTGATAGATTCAATGCTAAAGCATTTGAATATGTTTTAAATGATAAAAAACCTGTGAATATTCAATATAGTGATCTGAATGCCCATTTGTGATTGTTATAAAGTATTCGGACATTAAAATGTTAATTATACACGTTTGAGTTGCAACATTTGTTGCCGGTGTTTGTACCTTTTATCTTTTATGTATATGTTTATATTTATGATGTATTTTAATTATTGTGTGATGTATAGGAATCGAGTAAAATATTTTATACATAGTCCAACATTTTAGTAGGAGTTACATTTGGATCTAGTGATTTTAGTTACTCATTTTCCCCTTATGATCTATCTTTTACTGAAGAGTAAAACTAGGTAGGCTCATAAGAGCTCAGGAGTGTGCACGTGTCTTTAGTTATCTATGGCCAGTGGCGGTTCTAGACAAATGTTACTGGGGGGGGGGGGCAAGGTGGGCCAGTATTTAATCAGAGGGACACATTAATAAACGGAAACAAAGGATATTTAAACATTAATACTTTAATTTTGCTTTACATTAAAATCATACCCTAGCATCATATTGAGCCTTCAAAACATAGGAACAGCATGGAGGAAAGCACCTCAAATCAGCTCTTCAGTCTTTAGAATGTTTTATGGGCATAAAACCAACCATACCCACCAATTCAGCCTTCAGAATATTTTTTATGGGCATACAAGAGAGACCTGGAGGTAATTACGTTATACTAATCCACTTCAGGCTTCACAATAGGGGTATAAGGGTATAAAGGAATAACCTGTTGGAAATCATATTATAACCCTAAAATATCATAAGCATCCCAGGCTCAGTTACCTATTTGGCTGCCGCAGTGGTTCGATGAATCAAACATCAACGCGTATCAGTTCTGTTTGGTAGCCAAACGGTTAAATTGGATCTATGCACCTCATGCTATATATGACACAAACCCCATTAGAGGCTGCAGGGGGCAAGAACAGTAAGCTGCAGAAGAGAGAATGAGTGAGAATGCAAGTGAAATAGATGAATGAATGGAGACAAACGGTTTGGGAAATTATGCAGACATCTTAACTCTACCAATCTGCCCCAGTTTGGGGGCTCTCTTCTGCTGATTTCCCCCCCAAAAGGAACTGGTATCCTGCTGGCAGCAGCTGAATGATATTTGCCCAACCTCGGCATTAGAGGCGTAATGCCCCATCTTATCCTCACTGTAGGACAGAATTCCAGACATTGCTGCAGCAATAGTATATGATCACTGAGAACCGCTGAATTGTCTGAGGAGATACGCTGGGTGGTGAAGGGGATCCTCCAGGGGGGTTAGCGCTGAGTATGGGGGTGGTCCTGGGGGATGGATATTCTGGGGACCTGTAGGGGGTAAATGAGGAGTCCAGTGGCTGGAAGAATTTGGATCTTCAATGGGATAAATCAAAGGTTCTGGGGGAGGGGGATAAGCCAACTTGAGGTCCGGTTTCCCAGCTCCTATTTGAACGATTCTACATCATAAGGAGAAACACTGGCAGCAGAATAATGACGTCACACGGGGGGGGGGCTCTGACATCAAGAGTCGAGTGTGGAATAACAATGACACTGCAGCAAAAAAAGGAATCAACTTAACGGATAAGCTCAGGGGGGCCACAGGGGTAGGCCCCTGTGTAGAACCGCCACTGTCTATGGCAATAGTGTTTTGCAACATTATTTGTAGCTTTGTTATACAATGTTTAAAAATACTCCTGCCATAAAGTACTAGACGTGTGCACACGCCTGAGCTCTTGTGAGCCTACCTAGTTTTACTCTTCAATAAAAGATACCAAGAGAAAGAAGCAAATGTCATAACAGAAGTAAATTGGAAAGTTGTTTAAAATTACATGCTCTATCTGAATCATGGCGGTTTAATTTTGACTTTACTGTCCCTTTAAGCTTATGTTTGGAGCATAGAGGCGGTTCCAGTAGCTAACAGTATTATCATCTCTCACCGACGCATGGGTAATCCACACATGGGAAGCCACAGGTATGTCAATAGGCACAGTGGTATCTCTGTGAAGTCACATAGTGACTGGAGGTCTATATGATTGGTCCCACTCGACAGGAAGTGAGCAATCATTAAATATATACAGTTTTGCACTGACTGTTTACTAACATTGCTTAATACATACATGGGTTAAGCTGTACAAAAACAGAATCCTGATTGCTTTCTGATCTAATGAGGAGGTAATACGGGGAGTGTTTAAAGGTTTTATTCACAGAATACCATGTAATGTTCAACATACTTATAACTTGGTAAATTCCTAGAGCACGAGCAACAATATAAATATCACCCTGTGAAAAAGATACACAGTGTGATTTATACAAGACTTGGTGTGTAATTTCATATATAATATAGCTAAGAAAATGGAAAGGCTGGATTGGAAAGAACATGAAGAATGTTCAGATTGGAAATTAAAGAAAATGTGAGAATTGTATGACCCTTTAAAACTTCTCTGAACACAGTGATTCCAGATGATAAAATATTGGTGAAAAAAAGACGAAGAAAATCAGGATGCCTCCACACAGCTCCAGCACTGTAATCCTCTAGGCTAAGTGATAAATCATTGCCCACAGCACGCAAAGACTTTCAAAGACTGTCTTTTCGCATGACAGTGTTTTTTTCTGAGCTTTGCCAAATATAACCTTCTTGTTGATTCTAAACAATAGTGTACTGTTTGCAGTTGTGGTTACATGGTGCACGGGACCCCAGTGAAAAACAGAAATTGTAAAATGTGAAACTCTTTGGCATTTAAGAATGAGGATTGAGGTTGTTATTACAGAGTAGCATGCAAGTACAGTTCGATGACAGGTAAGAACCATGTGGCTATCTAGTTTACCCATTACAGTTCCTAAAAAAACATTGATGCCTGCTGTATTTTTTTATATGGGGGGCACAAATATATACCGATAGTAATATTTATCTGTTCATATATACATATCTAAATATCAAACACACACACACATATATATATATATATATATATATATATATATATATATATATATATATATATATATATATATATCCATGTATATTTTTTCAAGGATTTTTCTTCCTTTTCTAACTCATAAAATATATATATATATATAAAAAAGAAAGAGATATGAATTGAGGGCAGCAGTCATATATACAGATATAATACCGCCCTGAAATTACAACAGGACCCCTATACTATAGTGCTTAGAGTTACATTGTTAGAGGATTATCCCTCTCCTTTCTGGCACTTTTTATGATATAACATCTAATATTTATATGTATATATACTAGCTGATCTCTTGCGCCATCTCATATTCTTTGTTCTATATGTATATATATACCGGTGCAAATCCTCAAATCCGGAATTCCAACATCCAAACTTTTTCTAAATTCTGTAAAAAGTAACATACTTATTGCTCTCTGCATTCAGCGATGTCTGTCAGACCTGATCCGCACTGTCGGATAAGGTCCGACAGACATTTGATAAATAGGCCTCTATGTCTTTAGTTTGATTTTTGTGTTCTAAAATGCAAATAATATATTGATTTAAAACAACAAATATTACCTTTCTGATTACAGCACTTTCTTTCTGAGAGTACCGTGTATACAAAAGTATTACAAATAATATAAAACTACCTTTAGGTTACATGTACAAGCTGTATAATGAATTGTAAATGTTGCCTAATTGACATAAGATATTGTTGTTTAAATTTGGTCCCATCCTCTTTCCAACCTGTCCCATTTTACAGATGCAAATATTCCAAAATCAAAACTTTTCCCATCCCAAACATATTCATTAATTTTATGTGGTAGATTTATTAAGAAGCGGTTGCTACAATCTAACCCTGTAGTTTCTGGCTCACTGGAAACAGAAGTTAAGAAGCAGTGGTCGTAAGACCGCTGCTCCATAACTTCTCCGTCACCTCTGAGGTGTATGACTGCAACCATCCCGATTTGATACGATTGGGATGATTGACACCCCCTGCTAGCATTGGCTTGCGAATGTTCAGGGGGGCAGCATTGCACAAGCATTTCACTAGAAATGCTTGTGCAATGTTAAATGCCGACAGCGTATGCTGTCGGCATTTAGCAATATCGTGCGGACATGATCCGCTACAGTGGACCATTTCCACCCAAGATTTACTAAATCTACCCCATCTATTTATCTATCTAACTATCTATCTATCTATCTATCTTTCTATCTATTATCTATCTATTATCTATCTATCAATCTATCTATTTACCCATCCCAAGCATATTCATTAATTCTATCTATCTAACTATATATCTATACATACTGTATATATATAAGCTTAAAAGTAAAGAGTTTGTTACAGCATTTTGGCCAAAGGGTGATAAGCCCAGAAATCACTGCACAGTCTCTTGTTACATGGATATAAAGCCTTCCACCAGCACATGCTGGCTTCCAATCAATCACACTGAGAACTCCCAAGCATGTCACAACTATTTGTAACCTCCCTTAGAGCCTGATAATCTGAAGCTCTGTGGGCTGGTGAGATTCTATAAGAATGCTTGCCAGTCTATTTCCCTGGTGGAATGATCTAAAGTCACTTTTTTACCCTGAAAATGGGTGTTTTGCTAAGGGAGGAGGAAATGCGGACATCACAAAAGTGCAGAATAAAATTTGTATTTTAAACATCTTACAAAACAAATAATTTAACCATTCACACACAAATACACAGGAAAAAATGTATTGTTAAGGTGCATCAGAAATTGTGACAGAATTCTTCACCAAAAATTGTATTTTGTCAAAAATGTAAAATTCGTATGTGTATTACACATTACACAGGAATAAATTGTATTAACTAGTGTAACATAGTAATGTAATCATAACATAGTGTAATCATAATTTAAAGGGACATGAAACTCAATTTTTTTTGTTTCATTAATTAGAAAGAGCATGCGATTTTAAACAACTTTCCAATTTACTACTTTTATCTAATTTGCTTCATTCTCTTGATACCCTTTATTGAAAAACATATCTAAATAGGCCCAGTAGATGCTGATTGGTGACTGCACATAGATGCCTCCTGTGATTGGCTCATCCATTGGTATTTCTTCAATAAAGGATATCTAAAGAATGAAGCAAATTAGATCATAGAAGACAATTGGAAAGTTGTTTAAAATTGCATTCTTTTTCTGAATGAACACATTTTTTTTGGCTGCATGTCCCTTTAAGTACACTGGATACTCAAAAAACATAAAGAAATTTGTACTTTTTAGTACAAAATACAAAGCGTAATTGCTGTTTTTTCATAAAATGGGCTGAGCATTGTTATTCTGTAAAGATTTTCGCTCTTCAGATCTCACAGTTTTTTCTTGCAAATTAAAATGTGGCGAGCTTCTCTCAAAACACTGAAAATACTTATAACCTTAATAGAAAAACACATGCACACAAAAATATAGGCGATTGTAGTATGATATACGCAGAAAGCAGCATGATTTATATTGGCAGCAGGATTTACTTTGTAGAGTGCACGCTTCACGGAGGAAAGTTTCCCTTTCCAGCAAGCTCTATTACTTTCAATAGGAGACATCTCACCATTCACAGAGACTAGTCCTTTTTTATGATAATTCCACCAGGACAGCCCCTGTCGGAGAAAGAACATGTCTGTTAGGAACCGAGTATGAATAGACGGGACTGGTTACTGAGATTATCACCATTTGGCCAAATGCTGTAACAAACTATTCACTTTTATGCCTTTAGTCTAGCTGTGTGCATCCAAGTGAGTGCTAACTATACTGTGTGTTGCCTGATATTTTGATGTGATTTCTCCTATTGGGCTTTGCACCCAGGCTGGTATATATACAGTACCTCACAAAAGTGAGTACACCCCTCACAGTTTTGTAAATATTTTATTATATCTTTTCATGTGACAACACTGATGAAATTACACTTTGATACAATGTAAAGTAGTGTATAACAGTGTAAATTTTCTGTCCCCTCAAAATAACTCAACACACAGCCATTAATGTCTAAACCGTTGGCAACAAAAGTGAGTACACCCCTAAGGGGAAATATCCAAATTGGGCCCAATTAGCCATTTTCCCTCCCCGGTGTTATGTGACTCATTAGTGTTACAAGGTGTGAATGGGGAGCAGGTGTGTTAAATTTGGTGTTATCGCTCTCACACTCTCTCATACTGGTCACTGGAAGTTCAACATGGCACCTCATGGCAAAAGAACTCTCTGAGGATCTGAAAAAAAGAATTGTTGCTCTACATAAAAATGGCCTAGGCTATAAGAAGATTGCCAAGACCCTGAACCTGAGCTGCAGCATGGTGGGCAAGACCATACAACAGTTTCATAGGTTAGGTTCCACTCAGAACAGGCCTTGCCATGGTCGACCATGTCTTTGGGAAATAGACGTATGAATGCTGCCAGCATTGCTACAGAGGTTGAAAGGGAGGGGGTCAGTCTGTCAGTGCTCAGACCATATGCTGCACACTGCATTAAATTGGTCTGCATGGCTGTCATCCCAGAAGGAAGCCTCTTCTAAAGATGATGCACAAGAAAGCCTGCAAATAGTTTGCTAAAGACAAGCAGACTAAGGACATGGATTACTGAAACCATGTCCTGTGGTAAGATGAGACCAAGATAAACTTATTTGGTTCAGATGGTGTCAAGCGTGTGTGGCGGCAACCAAGTGAGGAGTACAAAGACAAGTGTGTCTTGCCTACAGTCAAGCATGGTGGTGGGAGTGTCATGGTTTGGGCCTGCATGAGTGCTGCCAGCACTGGGGAGCTACAATTCATTGAGGGAACCATGAATTCCAACATGAACTGTGACATACTGAAGCAGAGCATAATCCCCTCCCTTTTGGGGACTGGGCCGCAGGGCAGTATTCCAACATGATAATGACCTCAAACACACCTCCAAGATGACCACTGCCTTGCTAAAGAAGCTGAGGGTAAAGGTCTCCAGACCTAAACCCTATTGAGCATCTGCGGGGCATCCCCAAATGGAAGGTGAGGGAGCGCAAGGTCTCTAACATCCACCAGCTCCATGATGTTGTCATGGAGGAGGGGAAGAGGACTCCAATGGCAACCTGTGAAGCTCTTGGAAACTCCATGCCCAAGAGGGTTAAGGCAGTGCTGGAAAATAATGGTGGCCACACAAAATATTGACACTTTGGGCCCAATATGGATATTTCCACTTGTGTACTCACTTTTGTTGCCAACAGTTTAGACATTAATGGCTGTGTGTTGAGTGATTTTGAAGGGACAGCAAATTTACACTGTTATACAGGCTGTACACTCACTACTTTACATTGTAGCAAAGTGTCATTTTTTCAGTGTTGTCACATGAAAAGATATAATAAAATATTTACAAAACTGTGAGGGGTGTACTCATTTTTGTGAGATACTATATATATTTATATATATATATATATATATATATAAATAAATATATATATATATATATATATATATATATATACAGGGAGTGCAGAATTATTAGGCAAATGAGTATTTTGACCACATCATCCTCTTTATGCATGTTGTCTTACTCCAAGCTGTATAGGCTCGAAAGCCTACTACCAATTAAGCATATTAGGTGATGTGAATCTCTGTAATGAGAAGGGGTGTGGTCTAATGACATCAACACCCTATATCAGGTGTGCATAATTATTAGGCAACTTCCTTTCCTTTGGCAAAATGGGCCAAAGGAAGGACTTGACAGGCTCAGAAAAGTCAAAAATAGTGAGATATCTTGCAGAGGGATGCAGCACTCTTAAAATTGCAAAGCTTCTGAAGCGTGATCATCGAACAATCAAGCGTTTCATTCAAAATAGTCAACAGCGTCGCAAGAAGCGTGTGGAAAAACCAAGGCGCAAAATAACTGCCCATGAACTGAGAAAAGTCAAGCGTGCAGCTGCCAAGATGCCACTTGCCACCAGTTTGGCCATATTTCAGAGCTGCAACATCACTGGAGTGCCCAAAAGCACAAGGTGTGCAATACTCAGAGACATGGCCAAGGTAAGAAAGGCTGAAAGACGACCACCACTGAACAAGACACACAAGCTGAAACGTCAAAACTGGGCCAAGAAATATCTCAAGACTGATTTTTCTAAGGTTTTATGGACTGATGAAATGAGAGTGAGTCTTGATGGGCCAGATGGATGGGCCCGTGGCTGGATTAGTAAAGGGCAGAGAGCTCCAGTCCGACTCAGACCCCAGCAAGGTGGAGGTGGAGTACTGGTTTGGGCTGGTATCATCAAAGATGAGCTTGTGGGGCCTTTTGGGGTTGAGGATGGAGTCAAGCTCAACTCCCAGTCCTACTGCCAGTTTCTGGAAGACACCTTCTTCAAGCAGTGGTACAGGAAGAAGTCTGCATCCTTCAAGAAAAACATGATTTTCATGCAGGACAATGCTCCATCACACGCGTCCAAGTACTCCACAGCGTGGCTGGCAAGAAAGGGTATAAAAGAAGAAAATCTAATGACATGGCCTCCTTGTTCACCTGATCTGAACCCCATTGAGAACCTGTGGTCCATCATCAAATGTGAGATTTACAAGGAGGGAAAACAGTACACCTCTCTGAACAGTGTCTGGGAGGCTGTGGTTGCTGCTGCACGCAATGTTGATGGTGAACAGATCAAAACACTGACAGAATCCATGGATGGCAGGCTTTTGAGTGTCCTTGCAAAGAAAGGTGGCTATATTGGTCACTGATTTGTTTTTGTTTTGTTTTTGAATGTCAGAAATGTATATTTGTGAATGTTGAGATGTTATATTGGTTTCACTGGTAAAAATAAATAATTGAAATGGGTATATATTTGTTTTTTGTTAAGTTGCCTAATAATTATGCACAGTAATAGTCACCTGCACACACAGATATCCCCCTAAAATAGCTATAACTAAAAACAAACTAAAAACTACTTCCAAAACTATTCAGCTTTGATATTAATTAGTTTTTTGGGTTCATTGAGAACATGGTTGTTGTTCAATAATAAAATGAATCCTCAAAAATACAACTTGCCTAATAATTCTGCACTCCCTGTATATATATATTATACAGGGATTATATATTATATATATATATATATATATATATATATATATATATATATATATAATATTATTATATATATATATATATATATATATATATATATCATATAATTATATATATTATATATATATATATAATATTATTATATATATATATATTATATATTATATATATATATATAATATTATTATATATATATTATATATATATATATATATATATATATATATATTATATATATATACACGCACGCACATATTTAGGGAGTGTGAGGAGGGGAGAGGTAGGAAATGTGAAAGGCTGGAAAAGTAAGGGAGTATGAGGATGGACTCTACGAATAAATGATAAAAAGTAATAATAATAATAATAATAAAGTAAGGGAGTATGAAGATGAGGATAGTAAGGGAATGCGAGGAGCAGGCAATTGATGGTGTGTGAGGAAGGGGAAGTGAAAGAAATCAGGGAATGTGAGATGCAGGGGAGTGACGAAGTAGTAGGAGGGGGAAGTAAGGGAGTGTGAGGAGAGGTAAAGACAGGGAGTGTGAGGACTGAGGAAGTGAGGGAATGTGAGGAGCCAGTAAGTATGCAAGTGTGAGGTTGGGAGAAGCAAGGGAATGTAAGGAGTGGGGAAGTGAAGGAGTGTGACCAGTGTTGAAAAGTGTGAGGAGATGTGAAGTAAGAGAGTGTGAGGAGATTAGAAGTGAGAGAGTATGAGGAGAGGAGAATTGAGATAGTGTGAGGAGAGGAGAAGTGAGAGAGTGTGAAGAGAGGGAAGTGAGAGATTGTGAGGAGAGGAAGTGATGGAGTGTGAGGAGGTAGGAAGTGAGGGATTATGAAGAGTGTTAGAGGGGGAAGAATTGAGTTTGTTTGAATAGGGGAAAAAGTGAAAGCATATTTAGTAAGGATGATAAGTAATACTATGTCAGAGCAGGATAATTGTGTGATAAACAGGAGAGAGGAAAATTTGTTCATGGGGGATTTAAGGTGGGTGATGAGATCAAAGAAGGGGGGAAGTTAGGGTACTGAGTTTGTGGAAGTGTGAAAGGGGGAGAATAGTGTAAAATGATGAGGAAGATGCAAGTTCAGTTTTAGTTATAGGTGCCGAATTATCAAGTTTCCGCGCGAGCCTTCAGGGTTGCCGTAAACAGCAGTTATGAAGCAGCGGTCTTAAGATCTCTGCCCCATAACTGGTGCACTGCTTCTGAGGCTGCGGACTATAATCCGCCTGATCCTATACGATCAGGCTGATTGATACCCCCTGCTAGCGGCTGATTGACACCCCTTGCTAGTTCTGGTGAACTGCTTGTGCAGTGTTAAATGCTGACAGCGTATGCTGTCGGCATTCAGCGATGTCTGTCGGACATGATACGCTACAGTGTATAATGTCGGACAGACATTGATAAATTGGCCCCATAGACTTAAAGAAGACTTGTGAGAAGAGCACCATTTGTTTAGAGCTTATTTTAAGATATGCCTTTGGATTAAAGCTCTTGAATTGAAATATGCAATTTTGACAAGAAGGGAGACTGAAGAGAAGGGATTGGAAACAGAATTACAGGGGAATGGAGGTAGAGTGATAGGTCAAAGTCATATGAGCTCCCAGCCTAATCTTATAAAGAATGAGCTGTCTGTATATGTGAGTCAGCCCCAGGTTCACAGGGTGCAACAAACATGCATACCTGTCTCCTTGAAGCTGGTTAGCAATATGTCACACAGGGTCCATGTTTATCAGTGTGCATCAAGGTGAATGTTCACCGTATTGGTGCCTCAGCCATTTTCTGAGCCATGGTCTGAGAACAAGTGCAAAATGACTCTAGCTTTCCCAATGTACCTGCACTCTGAGCTGAGTTCAACATAAAGCAGGGCAGACACTAACCAGTTATTGGATATTTTGGTACTTTAGGCTCTTGAATTCTCAACATGTTTCCAGCAGTCTGTTACAATTCTCTTCCTTTCCTTTTCCTGTTTATCTTCACTGACTACAATGACCTTTGCTTGTTGTTTGGATCATGTTTATTTGTTTAAACATTTGTTACTGATGCCTGACCTGACCTCCAGTATTTCTGACCCTTGGCTTGTCTTCTGACTTTGATTGATCTTTCCCAGTGACAGTGTTCAGGTTTCTCTGACAATATGCTCATTGGGTAGCTGTTCTATCATTACTGAAAGCCAAAGCAGCAAGTCCCGTTACAGCTACTAAACAGCGTATAAAGGGCTAGATTTATTAAAGCTGAGGCGGACAGGGGCGCTTATACGCGCCCCCTGCCCGCGCACAGCCAATCACGCGTGGGCAGGAGCTGTCAATCTCCTCGGTCTGACTAGACCAAGGATATTGAATTTCGCCACCTTAGAGGTGGAGAAGAGGTTAGGGAAGTGGCGGTCTGGTGACCGCTGCTTGATAAATTTCGGCGAGCAAGTTCTTGTGAGAACTTGCAGCCGTAGGGCTTTAATAAATCTAGCCCAAAGTGTACCAATGCAAAGTAAACAAGCCCTGAGCAAAGCATTTCAGTCCTGTCTGTTACCTAAAGGGTTAACTTATTCCATCCTAACATAGCTTATTTTGCTTATAGAATTTTTGATGGGGTAAGATCTAAATCTTCTGAATCAGCCTCTAACTTTGAGGCACATTGTTTGTGAAAAAAAAAGCTAAGAATAGGATCAGCTTGCCTATGGGAACTAATAACCTCCATAAAGGCTCTCTTCATATAGTAAAAAAATATGGCAAAGAAATGTATTTTCTCTGCTAGTCATTGGCAGAGATAGTAAATGTCACAGTCAAACCTTTTGATTTTTATTGATGATATGTGGATATTTATAAAGCTTTCCATCAAGAGATACTTTTTTTGTAGGGCTTCAGGGAAATGGCAGCTGTGTCAAGTTCCAAAGAGCCCCCTGCTGATAAAAAGCACTTTATACACTGGAGGTAGAGCCAGGGGGATATACTGTATGTGTATGGATGGTTACACAAGCCAAGTGAAATGTTCCCAGCTCATTTCAGGCATTCCGTTCCTGCCTGTTGCTCTAGGCAACCATCTTGAGTGGGGATATTGTTTCTAACATTAAAAACTGATTACAGCTTACTTCACTGCCTCATACTGACTTAGAGAGGATTACGAGGGAGCGCTGAGCTGGCTTAGGCACTGTGTTAACAAAGCCTCAAAGGCACCTGCAGTTTTCCTTATTCGTAAAGTGATTAACGTATTTAGTAACGACACAGAAATGTGAGCAGTCAGGAAGAACTACTAGTTATTAAGTGGTATAACAACCGGTGCTGTTAGAGTAGATAATTGCTTTTTATATACTTAATGGTTCTTTTCCAAAATGATCTCTGAGTATTTGAAGAAAAAAAAATGTACGTTGTTATTTCTCAAATTTAAAGGGAGTTCTTGCCTTCTTGTAATGTTAGGGTAAAATGCATTTTTATGAGGGTTTTTATATGTGTCCTGTTAGCCATGTTTGCCTAAGGGTAAATTCCTACACTCATACCTAAATTAAACTGTTCTAGGAAAGAAAAAAAAAGTTTATATATTTTGTCATCTGCTTTTAGCAGTCTTAATAAAAAAAAAAGCGGTGTATGGCCATAAATAGATACCTCATTGAATCTGATATTAGCCTCATTCTATTAAAAAATAAAAACAAGTATTCATACCTGTCTACTGGTGTTTGTTTGTTGTTTTTTTAATAGAATGAGGCTAATATCAGATTCAATGAGGTATCTATTTATGGCCATACACCGGGAGCATATATCAAACACATAGCCATAATATTATGATCTTTAATTGGGATATTTTTCAAAAAACATTTAGTTTGCTACCCCTCCAATTGAACATAACACTTGTATACCCCTACAGATTCACACAGTGGTGTGCCTTTGTTTGCACCTAGCTCCTGTTCCCATATCGCTGGATCCAGTACACACAGCCCGTTAAGACATAGGGGGGTAGTTATCAAGCCGTCAACCTCAAATACGCTGCGTATTCCGCAGCGTATTTGTGGCGAGGCTGATACGCCTTAGTTATCAAAGGCTCGAGACCGGCAAAAGTAGAATTTTGTGACGTCAGCTTCGATCCGCCGGACTCAGTCCGACACAGATCGATTCTTACGTCACTCCAGATGTTCCGCACACAAGTGCGGCACATTCTCACTACTTTTGCTAGCTAACAAAAAACTAGCAGGTACGCTCGGCACTTTTACGGCCCAGCGTACCTGGTTTTCAAAGCGCCAGCCTGGAGGCGGCGGATCCCATAGGAATCAATGGGAGTCTGACCATAGCGAAAGTACAAGTTCGCTGCTGACAGACATCCCATTGATTTCTATGGGAGCTGTCTACACCTAACACCCTAACATGTACCCCGAGTCTAAACACCACTAATCTGACCCCCCCTACACCGCCGCAACTAAATAAAGTTATTACCCCCTAAACCGCCGCTCCCGGAGCCCACCGCAAGCTACTCTATACATATTAACCCCTAAACCGCCGCTCCCGGAGCCCACCGCAACTATAATAAATGTATTAACCCCTAACCCGCCGCTCCCTGAACCCGCCGCAACCTATATTAAATGTATTAACCCCTATCCTGCCCCCCCTACACCGTCGCCACCTATAATACATTTATTAACCCCTAATCTGCCCCCCCTACACCGTCGCCACCTATAATAAATTTATTAACCCCTATCCTGCCCCCCACTACGCCGCCGCCACTGTAATAAAATGATTAACCCCTAAACCTAACCCTAACCCTAACGCCCCCTAACTTAAATATTAATTAAATAAATCTAAATAAATTAACTCTTATTAACTAAATGAATCCAATTTAAAACTAAATACTTACCTTTAAAATAAACCCTAATATAGCTACAATATAAATAATAATTATATTCTAGCTATCTTAGGATTTATTTTTATTTTACAGGTACCTTTCAATTTATTTTAACCATGTACAATAGCTATTAAATAGTTATTAACTATTTAATAGCTTACCTAGCTAAAATAAAGAGAAATGTACCTGTGAAATAAATCCTAACCTAAGTTACAATTACACCTAACACTACACTATACTTTAATAAATTATTCCTATTTAAAAATAAATACTTACCTGTAAAATAAACCCTAAGATAGCTACAATATAATTAATAATTATATTATAGCTATCTTAGGATTTATATTTATTTTACAGGTAACTTTGTATTTATTTTAGCTAGTTAGAATAGTTATTAAATAGTTATTAACTATTTAATAACTACCTAGCTAAAAGAAATACAAAATTACCTGTAAAATAAATCCTAACTTAAGTTACAATTAAACCTAATACTACACTATCATTAAATTAACTAAATAAACTACCTACAAAGAACTACAATGAAATACAATTACATAAACTAACTAAAGTACAAAAAATAAAAAAAGCTAAGTTACAAAAAATAAAAAATTAAGTTACAAACATGTTAAAAATATTACAACAATTTTAAGCTACTTACACCTAATCTAAGCCCCCTAATAAAATAACAAACCCCCCCAAAATAAAAAAAATCCCTACCCTATTCTAAATTACATAAATTTCAAAGCTCTTTTACCTTACCAGCCCTTAAAAGGGCCATTTGTGGGGGCATGCCCCAAAAAGTTCAGCTCTTTTGCCTGTAAAATAAAAATACAACCCCCCCCCCCAACATTAAAACCCACCACCCACATACCCCTAATCTAACCCAAACCCCCCTTACAAAAACCTAACACTAATCCCCTGAAGATCATCCTACCTTGAGTCGTCTTCACTCAGCCGAGCCACCGATGGAACTGAAGAGGACATCCGGAGCGGAAGAAGTTAATCCTCCAAGCGGCGCTGAAGAAATCTTCCATCCGATGAAGTCATCATCCAGGCGGCGCTGAAGAAGTCTTCGATCCGGCCGATGTCATCTTCAAAGAGGCGCTGAAGAGGTCTTCTATCCGGGCGAAGTCATCTTCCAAGCCGGGTCTTCAATCTTCCTTCCGCCGACGCGGAACCACCTTCTTCACCGACGGACTACGACGAATGACGGCTCCTTTAAGGGACGTCATCCAAGATGGCGTCCCCTCAATTCCGATTGGCTGATAGGATTCTATCAGCCAATCGGAATTAAGGTAGGAAAATCTGATTGGCTGATGGAATCAGCCAATCAGATTCAAGTTCAATCCGATTGGCTGATCCAATCAGCCAATCAGATTGAGCTTGCATTCTATTGGCTGATCGGAACAGCCAATAGAATGCGAGCTCAATCTGATTGGCTGATTCCATCAGCCAATCAGATTTTCCTACCTTAATTCCGATTGGCTGATAGAATCCTATCAGCCAATCGGAATTGAGGGGACGCCATCTTGGATGACGTCCCTTAAAGGAGCCGTCATTCGTCGTAGTCCGTCGGTGAAGAAGGTGGTTCCGCGTCGGCGGAAGGAAGATTGAAGACCCGGCTTGGAAGATGACTTCGCCCGGATAGAAGACCTCTTCAGCGCCTCTTTGAAGATGACATCGGCCGGATCGAAGACTTCTTCAGCGCCGCCTGGATGATGACTTCATCGGATGGAAGATTTCTTCAGCGCCGCTTGGAGGATTAACTTCTTCCGCTCCGGATGTCCTCTTCAGTTCCATCGGTGGCTCGGCTGAGTGAAGACGACTCAAGGTAGGATGATCTTCAGGGGATTAGTGTTAGGTTTTTGTAAGGGGGGTTTGGGTTAGATTAGGGGTATGTGGGTGGTGGGTTTTAATGTTGGGGGGGGGTTGTATTTTTATTTTACAGGCAAAAGAGCTGAACTTTTTGGGGCATGCCCCCACAAATGGCCCTTTTAAGGGCTGGTAAGGTAAAAGAGCTTTGAACTTTATTTAATGTAGAATAGGGTAGGGCATTTTTTTTATTTTGGGGGGTTTGTTATTTTATTAGGGGGCTTAGATTAGGTGTAAGTAGCTTAAAATTGTTGTAATATTTTTAACATGTTTGTAACTTAATTTTTTATTTTTTGTAACTTAGCTTTTTTTATTTTTTGTACTTTAGTTAGTTTATGTAATTGTATTTCATTGTAGTTATTTGTAGTTAATTTATTTAATTAATGTAATGATAGTGTAGTGTTAGGTTTAATTGTAACTTAAGTTAGGATTTATTTTACAGGTAATTTTGTATTTCTTTTAGCTAGGTAGTTATTAAATAGTTAATAACTATTTAATAACTATTCTAACTAGCTAAAATAAATACAAAGTTACCTGTAAAATAAATATAAATCCTAAGATAGCTATAATATAATTATTAATTACATTGTAGCTATCTTAGGGTTTATTTTACAGGTAAGTATTTATTTTTAAATAGGAATAATTTATTAAAGTATAGTGTAGTGTTAGGTGTAATTGTAACTTAGGTTAGGATTTATTTCACAGGTACATTTCTCTTTATTTTAGCTAGGTAAGCTATTAAATAGTTAATAACTATTTAATAGTTATTGTACATGGTTAAAATAAATTGAAAGGTACCTGTAAAATAAAAATAAATCCTAAGATAGCTAGAATATAATTATTATTTATATTGTAGCTATATTAGGGTTTATTTTAAAGGTAAGTATTTAGTTTTAAATAGGATTCATTTAGTTAATAAGAGTTAATTTATTTAGATTTATTTAATTAATATTTAAGTTAGGGGGGCGTTATGGTTAGGGTTAGACTTAGGTTTAGGGGTTAATCATTTTATTACAGTGGCGGCGGCGTAGTGGGGGGCAGGATAGGGGTTAATAAATTTATTATAGGTTGCGGCGGGTTCATGGAGCGGCGGTTTAGGGGTTAAACTATTTATTTAGTTGCGGAGAGGTGCGGGATCAGCAGGATAGGGGTTAATAATTTTATAATAGAGGGCGACGGTATAGGGGGGCAGGTTAGGGGTTACTAGGTATAATGTAGGTGGCAGCGGTGTCCGGGAGCGGCGGTTTAGGGGTTAATACATTTATAAGACTTGCGGCGGGGTCTAGGAGCGGCGGTTTAGGGGTTAGTAACTTTATTTAGTTGCGGGGGCCTCCGGGGGCGCCGGTATAGGGGGTAGAACAGTGTAGTTTAGTGTGAGTGCTTAGTGACAGGCTAGCAATAAAGCTGGGAAAAAGCCGAAGGGCAGCGAGATCGGATGAGTGATAACTGTCACAGTCCGCTGCTCATCGCCCCGCGGCTTTTTGACAGCTTTATTTGATAACTTAGGCGAACGTATTCAAGGTCCGCGGCGGCGAAGGTAGGCGAGCTTAGGCGGACGTATTGGGCCGGCGAAGCCAGAAAAGTAGACGGCTTGATAAGTAGCCCCCATAGAGTCTTCTACCTTGGGTATCCTGGATTGCCGGCTCAGCCAGCTGGTTTGCTGTGAATACCAGCCTGCTCCTATAGGCACATTGGAGTGCCTTTCCACTTTGTGAGTACCCTGCACTTGCTTTATATCTGATGTTGGCTGTTTCAGATTCACACATACGGCGCCTCTTTCCTTGTGTTTGATTCTAGATTCATTAACCTTTGGAGGGTGAAGATAGAGTGCTGCCTTTAGTTCCTTAGAAGACAGATACCTGAATCACATTGGATCATCTTGGACTTTGTATATTTGTCTTTCATCCATGATCTAGGACTGGGGTATATAGCAGTGTGCACACACACACCAATATTGTATCTATGTTATACTAGTATTCTGTTTTGTGATGGTCTGAAACATTTATATATGGTCACGTGGGCCCACATATATATTGTATACCATTCTTAGTAGCGCCCCCTATTGGGTTATTCCCTTGGTTTTTTTTATGTGTATATCTATATGTATATAATCAAAAACATACTGTATATATTTTTATTTGCTGCTATCGCTGCACTACTTACCCCCTTCGCTGTGCTTAGGTTCTGATGCCATCTCTGATGGCATTCGAACGAGGCATCCATTGGAACCTATGGAAGCACGATCTCGTATTGTGCTTCATGTGTAATACCAGTGCACATTAATGTGCACTGGTATAATTGGGTGGAGCGCTAATATTATTTGCACGGAAACGATATTTAGCGTTCCACTTGTAATCTAGCCCATATTGTATAAATATATCTTTGCGGATAAAGCACTGTGCATGATCAAGTCTCAAGTCTTTCATTCATATAGGGTATACATATATGATGTGTTGTGTACTATGCCTTTATAAATATTATCTTCAATGATCCTTTCAAATGCTTTAGTTTCTTTTTAAGGTATATTTTAAACTGGTTCAATAAGGCTCCATATCTTTAAACTGAGCACCGCCATCTTGGAGCATAAGTATTCCTGCACCCTGTGACAGAAGTGATGCGCATTCACAGATCAGTGACATTGTTGCCTTACTGACATGCCATTTTGTGCATTTTAGTTTAGTGTTGAGCAGGAGCTATATATTTTTGCAGTGGCTGTTTTGCTCTATATTATTCTGTATTCCTATATTTTTATTTCATTTTGTGTCACATCATTGAAGTTCCTGGCTTGTACACTAAAGGTGCCTAAAAAGGAAACGCTGTCTGAACTACTCTATTAGAGTTTATGCCTTATATAGTTATACTACTTATACATCTTCATGTCTCCTGCTCTTTCTAATTCAAGTTAACTGTTTTTCATCTCAGCTAAACCACTTTCATTCTTTCGCCCTGTATTTTTTTTCACTATTCTCTTTAGCCGCCTTTTTTACATCCCTTTTGCTTTAAAAGACATTAGACACAAATTTATATTCAAGTCAGACTTGAAATAAATGGACAATGAATTTCAGTTTTAGCTAGAAGCGTGTTAGCAAAAAAAGCTTCTCAATAACAACTATCACTCTCAGTGTATAAGACATACATAATATTCATCTACATGACATGTGATTGCGCAAATCAGATGCTGCGCCTGCTCAGAGCTACTGCACTAAACCTACATATGTTATACAGATCCTGAGCATAGTAAAATGTTTCACTGGAATGGTAATAGCTTTTTTTGCTAATAAATGTGTATTTGAAAAATGCATCTAATCAAAATTTAAATGTACTGATGAACATTCTCTGCTTTAATGTTCATTTTAATCTCCCATGTAATGTTATATAATGCACAATAAAAAAGCATTGTAATGCACATTAGTTATACCACTGCTTTGGAAATGCTGGAAACCTGAAGCATATAATGCAGTTTCCCTGAGATTGCTTTTGTGTAGAACAATGCTACAGTAAGGGGTATATTTAAAATAGTGCGAGCGGACATGATGCGATATAGCGGATCATGTCCGCTGCACATCGATCAATGCTGACAGCATACGCTGTCGGCATTAATCATTGTACCAGCAGTTCTTGTGAGCTGCTGGAGCAATGCCGCCCCCTGCAGATTCGCGGCCAATCTTGCCGCTAGCAAGGGGTGCCAATAAACCCGATCGTATTCGATCAGCTTGATTTCTGTCCGCGGCCTCAGAGGTCTTTAGACCGCTGCTTCCTAACTTCTGTTTCTGGCGAGCCTGAATGCTCGCGCGGAAACAGGGGCATCAAGCTCCATACGGAGCTTGATAAGTTGACCCCTAAGACACAAGTTTCATCTCAGAGCATTTTCTGATTGGCCACGCCAAAGCAGGCCAGGGACACAAATTCCACCAGTGTTTTTAAGTGGTTTATCCCTCTGCACTGCAGCTTTTGTAAACAAAATGATCGTTTTTTACAGACTTTTTTAATGCAGTGTGCCATTCTCTTACATTTACTGATTTTAAGGTGGTCACTGTCTGCTGAGTAGAGCTCATAAGACCGCTGCTCCTTAACTTCTCCATCACCTTTTAGGTGGCTGACTGAAATCATCCCGATCGGATACGATTGGGATGATTAGCAGCTCCTGCTAGCGGCCGATTGGCCTCCAGTGAGCAAGGGGCGTCCTTGCACAAGCATTTTACCAGAAATGCTTGTGCAATGTTAAATGTCGACAGAGTATGCTGTCGGCATTGAGCGTGGTCAAGCGGACATGAGTAGCAAATCATGTCCACTAGACCATTAATAAATCTACCCCCCTGGGATCAGATTTCTGTCCTTGATGCCTAAGTTATATGCCCAAATGATAGATGCATGACCCCTGCAACCTCCTAATGTCACCTATATTCCCAACTTAAGCCTCCGATCAGATGCATGACCCCTGCATTCCCTTTTTGCCAGCTATATACCCAAATCAATCATCCAATCAGATGCACAGTATGTTTTTGCAGCCCCATTTATCCAACACTGTCTCTGAGTAAGATAAAATCTTTGAATAAAGAGACTTGCTTGCACACATGCATCCCTAATTATGGAGAGGCTAGTGTGACTTTTTAATGTTAAAGGGAAATATTACTGAAACTTTTCTTATAATGTCTATTAAGGAGCATCTGATAATTATGTTAACAATTTTATTTGCATGAAAAATAGTGAAGTAAAAGCGGTTTAAATGTAACGTGATACTTACAGGAAATGCATAATTGTGTTCAACTGTGTTCTGCGACTCCACTGCCCATTGGCTGATCGGGACAATTCACATAGAAAAAACGTTTTTATTTAGCACATGAACATTTATTTTTCCATGAAACAGAGCTCTGCAATACATTTAGAACAACAATATTTTGAGGATCATCATGTCCATTTAAAGGAAAACAGACAAAATAAAGTGAATTGCAAAGTTTTTACACTATTTATATTTCATGGGGAATTATACTTGATATACTTTTAAAATAGCTGAATAGTAGGAGAGCACACCCTGTGTTTCATATGTGACACGACAGCTAAAGAAATATTGTAAAAATGTAAAACATCACTGCACTAAATATTTCACATTACAAAATAAATGACCTGAAAGTTATGAAAATGTACTTTAAAATAACACTGAAATTCTGCCAAAGGAAATATTATTCAACAAATGTCAGATTTTGAGTGAATAGAGTTAGATGTGGTAAGGAACATAAATATATATTATATTATTACATTGCTTTGTTTACTTAAGCTGATCAAAACGACTTAAAACCTAAAGACAACCATAAATCTGAGTAATACAAAACCTATAATTTCGTGCAAGCATGAGATATACATAGAACACAACATTGTAAGGACATCTTAGAGCTACGGTTTCCAGGTGTCCAGTTTTCAACCGGACAGTCCAGGATTTTTGCAGGCTATTCAGTAAAATCTTCACAAAAATACTGGACACTTAAATGTCCAGTTTTTTTAAACTCCATAGGGTAGATTTATCATACCCAGGGCAGACATGAATCGCTATAGCGAATCATGTCTGCCTTGTATCTCTAAATGCAGACAGCATTTGCAGTCACCATTTAACATTGCTCAAGCAGTTCTGGTGAACTGCTTGTGCAATGCCACCCCTGCAGATTCGCGGCCAATCAGCCGCTAGCAAGGGAGTCAATCAACCCGATCGTATTCGATCTTGCAGATTGATGTCCGCAGCCTCAGAGGCAGCGGACAAGTTAAGAAGCAGTGGTCTTAAGACCACTGCTTCTTAACTCCTGTTTCTGGCGAGCCTGAAGGCTTGCGCGGAAACAGTTACATTGGGGCCGATACAGGGGTTGGTAAATCGGCCCCCATATGTGTTAGCTAAATGTAAAAGGCCTCCTATGCCTCAGTGCAGTCCAAATATGGAGCAGAAAAAGTGAGGGGAGTAAAGGGGGTCAAATTCCTATTTACACATGTTACCAGCAGCTTAAGAGTTAAAATGATTGATTTGTATGTTATTGGCAGCCAAGTAGTAAAATGACTGCCCAGTTGTGAAAAATATACATGTGGGTTTAGGAGTAGGGGCTAAGGTGGAGCTTATACATCTATATACAAATATGGGGGTTAAAAATTATATATATTCCCCATATGTCATCTTTAACCGCCATGTCTGTGCACTTTTTATGATTTTATTAAAACTTGTGTTTTTATAAAAACTTCCACACTGAAGTGCCTTATTATATTGCTACTGAGTACACAAGTCTGCTGCCTTCATGCTGAGAGCTAGTAGAGTTCAGTGAGCTGGAGTACTGGGAGTCTCCAGTACGCTTCTATCAGCACACTAGAGTGCTGCCACACTGTGTGGGTACCCTGTGATATTTTATTGCATGTTTTCTATTGATATACTGATATGCACATGAAGCGCCCTCTTTTCTCTTCATTCAGAATCTGTCATTTTAACACAGATATCCAGAGTATCATAGATCATATAAGTATTAGTAGGGAATCAAAAACTATAATTTAAATTACATTGGGTCTGTAATGTCCGTTGTTATAGATAGATTTCTTAATAATTGTGACATGTTTATATATATATATATATATATATATATATATATATATATATATATATATACTAGTCCTAGGCCATTAATTGTAATACAGCAGTCCCACCCCTTGCTCTCTCTCCCCCTCTCTTTTGCTATCTCTCTCTCTCCCCCCGCTCTTATGCGCTCTCTCTCCCCCCTCTCTTATGCACTCTCTCTCCCCCTCTCTTTTGCGCTCTCTCTCCCCCTCTCTTTTGCTTTCTCTCTTACTCTCTCCCCCTCTCTTTTGCTCTCTCTCTCCCCCTCTCTCTTGCTCTCTCTCTTCACACTTTCTTTTAAGCTCTCTCTCTCCCCCCCTCTTTTTTGCTCTCTCTCTCTCTCCCCCTCTCTTTTGCTCTCTCTCTCTCTCTCTCTCTCTCTCCCTCCTCTCTTTTGCTCTCTCTCTCTCCCCCCTCACTTTTGCTCTCTCTCCCCCTCTCTTTTGCTCTCTATCTCTCCCTCCTCTCTTTTGCTTGCTCTCTCTCCTCCTCTCTTTTTGCTCTCTCTCTCCCGCTTTCTTTTATGCGTGCTCTCTCTCTCCCCCTCTCTTTTGCTCTCTTTCTCTCCCCCTCTCTCTCCCTCTCCCCCTCTCTCTCCCTCTCCCCCTCTCTTTTGCTCTCTCTCCCCCTCTCTTTTGTTCTCTTCCCCCTCTCTTTTGCTCTCCCTCTCTCTCTCTCCCCCTCTCTTTCGCTCTCTCTCTCCCTCCTCTCTTTTGCTCTCTCTCTCCCCCCTCTCTTTTGCTCTCTCTCTCCCCCTCTCTTTTGCTCTCTATCTCTCCCCCTCTCTTTTGCTTGCTCTCTCTCCTCCTCTCTTTTGCTCTCTCTCTCTCTCCCCCCTTTCTTTTGCGCTCTCTCTCTCTCTCTCTCTCTCCTTCCCTCTCTTTTGTTCTCTTTCTCTCCCCCCTCTCTCTCCCTTTCCCACTCTCTCTCCCTTTCCCCCCTCTCCCTTTCCCCCTCTCTTTTGCTCTCTCTCCCCCTCTCTTTTGTTCTCTTCCCCCTCTCTGTTGCTCTCTCTCTCCTCCCTCTCTTTTGCTCTCCCCCTCTTTTTTGCTCTGTCTCCCCTTTCTTTTGCTCTCTCTCTCCCCTCTCTTTTACTCTCTTTCCCCTCTCTTTGCTCTCTCCCCCTCTCTTTTGCTCTCTCTCTCCCTCGTCTCTTTTGCTCTCTCTCTCTCTCCAACCCCCCTCTCTTTTGCTCTCTCTCTCTCTCCCCTCCCTCTCTTTTGATCTCTCTCCCCCTCTCTTTTGCTCTCTCTCTCTCCCCCTCTCTTTTGCTCTCCCCCTCTCTATTGATCTCTCTCCTCTCTTTTGCTCCCTCTCTCGCCCCTCTCTTTTGCGCTCTCCCCCTCTGTTTTGCTCTCTCTCCCCTCTCTTTGCTCTCTCCCCCTCTCTTTTGCTCTCTCTCTTCCCCTCTCTTTTGCTCTCTCTCTCTCCCCATCTCTTTTGCTCTTTCTCTCTCTCCCTCTCTTTCTCTCTCTCTCTCTCCCCCCCCCCCTCTCTTTTGCTCTCTCTCTTTCCCCTCTCTTTTGCTCTCTTTCTCTCCCCCTTCTCTCTCCCTCTCCCCCTCTTGCTTGCTCTCTCTCCCCTCTCTTTTGCTCTCTCTCTCTCCCCCTCTCTTTTGCTCTCTCTCTCTCCCCCTCTCTTTTGCTCTCTCTCTCTCTCCCCTCTCTTTTGCTCTCTCTCTCTCCCCTCTCTTTTGCTCTCTCTCTCTCCCCTCTCTTTTGCTCTTTCTCCCCCCCTCTCTTTTGCTTCCTCTCTTCCCTCTCTCTTTTGCTCTCCCCCTCTCTTTTGCTCTCTCTCTCCCCTCTCTTGTGCTCTCTCTCCCCTCTCTTTTGCTCTCTCTCCCCTCTCTTTGCTCTCTCTCCCCCTCTCTTTTGCTCTCTCTCCCCCCTCTTTTTACTCTCTCTCTCCCCCCTCTCTTTTGCTCTGTTTCTGTCCCCCCTCTTTCTCCCTCTCCCCCCTCTCTTTTGCTCTCTCTCCCTCCTCTTCTTTGCTCTTTCTCCCCATCTTTTGCTCTCTCTCTCCCTCTCTTTTGCTCTCTCCCCCCCTCTTTGCTCTCTATTCCCTCATTTTTGCTCTCTATCCCCCCCCCTCTTTTGCTCTCTCTTCCTTCTCTTTTGCTCTTTCTCCCCTACCTTTTTCTCTCTCTCTCCCCCTCTTTTGCTCTCTCTCTCCCCTTCTTTTGCTCCCCCCCTTTTGCACTCTCTCCTACCTCTCTTTTGTTCTCTCTCTCCACCCTCTTTTGTGCTCTCTCCCCTCTCTTTTGCTCTCTATCCCCTCTCTTTTGCTCTCTCACCCCCCTCTTTTGCGCTCTCTCCTCCTCTTTTGCACTCTCGCAGGCCACGCCCATTCCCATCTGGCCGCACCCCATCACGGCACTCCCACCAGCTACACCCCCTCATTACGGCCACTTTATCTGACCACACCCCCAGCCGCACACCCCGCAATCGCCGTTTCTGCCCGCAATGGCTGCTTCCGCACACCCTCTCTGCTCTGCTGTCAGATCCTAAAGGCCAGGTATGTTTGTCCTTGTGCAGTCTCTATTTTCTAGTCAGCTTTTAACAGATAAGCTGCTTCACTCTCAAGTGATTCAACAATTATGTTGATATCATATCCCTTTAGAGTGGGCTTAAAACTTTACAGTTTGATTTATATTTGCTTAAAAAATCAGTTACCAGCTCCATGTACTTCCTTTTACATGCACATTTATCTGTGAGATTCTCCATTCCAGAGATCTCCTTATTCGCCCGATCTTCCAGGTTCAAAATTTAAAGGGACAGTCAAGACCAAAAAAAACTTTCATGATTCAAACAGGGCATGTAATTTTAAACAACTTTCCAATTTAATTTTATTACCAATTTTGCTTTGTTCTCTTGGTTTTCTTAGTTGAAAGCTAAACCTAGGAGGTTCATATGCTAATTTCTTAGACCATGAAGGCCACCTCTAATCTGAAAGCATTTTGACAATTTTTCACCACTAGAGGGCATTAGTTCATGTGTTTCATATAGATAACATTGAGCTCATGCACCTGAATTTACCGAGAAGTGAGAACTGATTGGCTAAAATGCAAGTCTGTCAAAATAACTGAAATAAGGGGGCAGTCTGCAGAGGTTTAGATACAAGGTAATTACAGAGGTAAAACGTGTATTATTATAACTGTGTTGGTTATGCAAAACTGGGGAATGGGTAATTAAAGGAACACTGTACCCAAAAATTTAATTTTGTGATTCAGATTGAGCATGAAATTTTATGCAAATTTCGAATTTACTCCTATTATCAAATTTTCTTCATTCTCTTGGTATCTTTATTTGAAATGCAAGAATGTAAGTTTAGATGCCGGCCCATTTTTGGTGAACAACCTGGGTTGTCCTTGCTGATTGGTGGATAAATTCATCCACCAATAAAAAAGTGCTGTCCAGAGTACTGAAACCAAAAAAAGCTTAGATGCCTTCTTTTTCAAAAAATGATAGCAAGAGAACGAAGAAAAATTGATAATAGGAGTAAATTAGAAAGTTGCTTCAAATTGCATGCTCTTTCTGAATTACAAATGAACAAATTTGGGTTCAGTCTCCCTTTAAGGGATTATTTATCTTTTAAAACAACAAAATTCTGGTGTTGACTGTCCCTTTAATGAGGGCTGCTCATGCAAGGTTGTGGCAATTTGTAACTCAAAGCAAAACAATCACAATATTAACCATTTGTTTTACTAAGATGTCTTTATAGAATTGCACTTAATAGCTACATCTGCGGACCTCTCTGATCTGATGTGGGTCGTGCAGCTTGATTGAACTGATTGATTTATTTTATTTAGATGTAATAACATGTAATATGCAGAAACCTCTTCATTGACTCTTATATGATTCTTTTTAACTGTAAGAAAATGTTTGAGGCTCTAAAATAGATATGATACACCCATAAATAAATCTATTTTTTTCAAACATCAAAGTCAATCTTAAATTATTTTCACTTTGAAATTAAATAAGATAGTATTGATGCCAATGCCCGTTTAAAGGGACAGTCAACTCAAAAAATGTTATTGTTTAAAAAGATAGATAATCCCTTTATTACCATTCCCCAGTTTTGCACAGCCCACATGGTTATATTAATATACTTTTACCACTGTGATTACCTTGTATCTAAGCCTCTTTTGACAGCTCCCATGGCTATTCATTTATTATCTATTGATTTGCATTTTAGCCAATTAGTGCTGTGTTGTGCTGACTCTTAAATAACTCCCCGGGCGTGAGCAAAATGTTATCTATAGGGCCCACATGAACTAGCAGTCTCCGGTTGTGAAAATCTAATAAAAAAAAGCACATGATGAGAGGCTGTCTTTAGTGGCTTAGAAACAGGCAGAAATTTAGCGGTTGAAATGTTATAAATGTTATATCTTTTTAAAACAATAAAAATTTTGGTGTTGACTGTCTTTTTAAGTAACCTCCATTAGTGAGGCATTAACGCTGAATAATGTAACAACGTGTTCCACATAATATAATGATACAGCCTACTTATGCGATGAAAACTCCAGAGTTTATAAAAAAAATAATAACAAAGTTTCTGTCTGGTGCTGTGCTACTGGATGTTTTCAATATATGACTTTTCATATATTTTTATACACTGACTTAATTACAAGGAACGTCATGGTTTATATTATTTTGGGCTGTTTGGCTGTGCTCACCAGATGGATCCTCTGCTGTTTACTGCACTCTGTTAGAAACCACTTCCAAGCTCATTCTGGTCTGGCTGCTTCCCCGTATCAGAGGTGTAAAAAGATGCAGTTGGAGCATGTATATGAACACTAGGAACAGGAGTGAAGCCAGCCTGACAGATGGGACCAAGAATACACTGCCAGCCTGCCAAGTGTATCAGTGTACAATGGGCCAAGGCAGTGCACTCCTTTCACATATCTGTGCGTGATCACAGCCCACAAAGTGACAGAACACTTACACTATATGAATATATTATGATTATTTATCACTAGACTTACAAAGATTATGCTCATAACCTAGCTTCAACAATGATTATAATCCTCCTGCCAGCTTTGCAATGATTTGGAAATAAATGGGTTAAAAGCAATATTACAGACACTATCTACGAGCAGCAGTAATGTACTATTGTCTGTACAAATTACTGCCACTACAACTAATGAGCTCATTTATGGCCCTGATGGAGGTAATTAAATGTGAATATAAAAACACAGCTTTCTTGTTTAGTGCTCTTTCAAACCAATATTGTAATGGAAAGCCATCAACAGCTAATAGACACACTAATCCTGACCAGACCTGGGACTACTGCCCAGAAATGTCATCTATCTCTCGCGCTCTGACAGGCAACATATCGCAGCAGGGCTTCTGTATCACATGGTGTGCTGGACGCTTACAGGATTGAGTTACTCCCTCTAGTGAGATTGAGGCAAAGCCTGATAAATCACTTAAAAGGTACACGCATCAGTTATGCTGGGTAGGAAGGTGATTGAAAGCTCTTTTATTGTAATAACAGGAAAGAACAGAAAGCAAACAAAGTACATCTCACACAATCCATACCCGCTTCCTACACTAGGTAGAATTACCCAATTCTCTGCCTCTGCAGTACTGTTAAGGATTCTGGGTAGTCACATAATTTCTGTGCATGACCTTAAGTATACCTTAAATGCTTGAGCAATATTTTAAACGTATTTCAAAACTACAAAGCCTGATTTACAAGTGCATTGCCAGAAAGCTATTCATAGATAGCTTTTTTTTCGTCTCATGTTTGTTTTTGAAAGAAAAGCTAATTGCATGCTCTTTCTGAATCATAAAAGTTTAATTCTGACTTTACTGTCCCTTTAACCCCTTCACTGCTAAGCCTTTTTTTGCACCCCTGTGCTAAGCTGATTTTGTGCTTTTTTACTGCTTACATTTAAACAACATTGTAAGTCATATTTTAGTGATTGACCCCCATAAATTATGTATCTTTTCCAGCAGGACCAGCAGTTTCAGAATATGCAACTTTTATATGTATATATCACTGCAGATGAGAAGACTGCGTCAAAAATGTAAAAACAAACCCCTTTATTTTTGTTATGATTTTAGTAAATAACATTCAGCCAGATTACAAGTTTTGCGTTATGAGTGAAAAAGCATAATTATGGCCTATAACGATGCTTTTTCCCTACCGCTGCTATCACGAGTCTTGTCAGAATAGCTGTACTGCACACTTTTTTGGCCGTCACGCAACGTTAGTACCACATTTTTAAAAAAGTCCTTTTTTAATGGGACTCCCATAGTGCCGGTATTACGAGTTTTGCGGGGAGACCAAAAAGTGAGCGATACAGCCTATACCAACAAGATCCATACCGCCATCTAAAGTCAGTAGTTATGAGTGTTACGTTACAAAGCTGTAGCATAAAACTCATAACTAAAGTGTTAAAAAGTACACTAACACCCATAAACTACCTATTAACCCCTAAACCAAGGCCCTCCCGCATTGTAAACACTAAAATAAAATTATTAACACCTAATCTGCCGCTCTGGACATCGCAGCCACTTAAAAAATGTATTAACCCCTATTCCGCCGCTCTCCGACATCGTCGCCACTATAATAAAATTATTAACCCCTAAACCGCAGCCCTCCCACATCAAAAACACTGTTTAAATAAAAATTAACCCCTAATCTGCCGTCTGCCCACTCCGCCGCTATAATAAACCTATTAACCCCTAAACCTTAGGCCTAAACCTAACCCTAACATCCCCTAACTTTAATATAATTAAAATAATTCTAAATAAAACTTACTATTAATAACTAAATAATTCCTATTTAAAACTAAATACTTACCTGTAAAAAAAAACCTAAGCTAGCTACAATATAACTAATAGTTACATTGTAGCTATCTTAGGTTTTATTTTTATTTCACAGGTAAGTTTGTATTTATTTTAACTAGTTAGACTAGTTAGTAAATAGTTATTAACTGTTTACTAGCTACCTAGTTAAAATAAATACAAATTTACCTGTAAAAATAAAACCTAACCTGCCTTACACTAAAAAATAACATTACAATAAAATTAAATAAATTAAATTAGCAAAATACATTTATCTAAATTACAAAAAATAAACACTAAATTACACAAAATAAAAAAAGAAATTATCAAAAATAAAAACGAATTACTCCTAATCTAATAGCCCTATCAAAAATACAAAAATCCCCCCCAAAATAAAAAAACCCTAGCCTACACTAAACTGCCAATGGCCCTTAAAAGGGCTTTTTGCGGGGCATTGACCCAAAGAAAACAGCTCTTTTACCTGCAAAAAAAATACAAACACCCCCCCCAAAGTAAAACCCACCACCCACACAACCAAACCCCCCAAATAAAGCCCTATCTAAATAAACCTAAGCTCCCCATTGCCCTGAAAAGGGCATTTGGATGGGCATTGCCCTTAGCTCTTTTACATTGCCCAAAACCCTAAGCTAAAAATAAACCCACCCAATAAACCCTTAAAAAAACCTAACACTAACCCCCGACGATCCACTTACAGTTTCTGAAGACCGGACATCCATCCTCATATAGGCGGCAGAAGTCCTCATCGAAGCCGGCAGAAGTCTTCATCCAAGCGGGTAGAAGTCTTCATCCAGACGGCATCTTCTATCTTCATCCATCCGGCGCAGCGGGTCCATCTTCAAGACATCCGGCGCGGAGCATCCTCTTCTTCCGATGGCTGCTGAAGAATGAAGTTTCCCTTTAAATGATGTCATCCAAGATGGCGTTCCTTACATTCCGATTGGCTGATAGAATTCTATCAGCCAATAGGAATTAAGGGGGAAAAATCCTATTGGCTGTTGCAATCAGCCAATAGGATTGAGCTCAATCCCATTGATGTGTATGGGGAAATCGTGCACGAGCACGTCAAAACACTGCTTGTATTTAAGTGAGGTATGGAGCTCAACACAACCATATCGCCTGCACAAGCCGTTTTTTTGCAAACCTGTAATAGCAGCGCTATGAAAGGTGAGCAGTGAAAATAATGTACAAGTAATTGGTGAGCCAGCCATAACGCAAAACTCGTAATCTGGCTGATTAGAAATAGCCAGGTGATTATTTTAATAATGTGATCACCTTACTAAATTGTTATTAATGGTATGTAAAGTTGCATGAGGGATCCATATGAGCTTTTGGGGGTTGTAATAAAAACAAGATAGCCCCTTGTGCCAGAATGTAAATAAAAGCACTTGTTTTTGCCATGTTATCACTGTCCCCACAAGGTTAAACACATGGCTATAATCAACTATCTGAGCAATAATAAAATCCTGTAACACATTTCAGCATTTTATTTTTGCATTGTTGTGTACTATTAAGCAATGAAACTATAATTAAAGGGACTTATAATTTAAAAATTCCATGTATCAGCCAGTAAAGAGCGCCAATAACATTTACCCATCAATCACCAGTTGCTTTATGCTGCGTGCAACAAGGCTTGTGACTGTTGAGTGTGAATTTACCTATGTGTTTAACCTTTTTGTAGGGGGGTTAAATACATAGTTCTCAGTAATGCAAAAAAGGCTTGCACTAATGAATGATATAAACATTTTTTTCTATAATGACCCTTTAATTATTTTGGTGGAAATGAGATAGGGAGTTTATGTTGTTAGATATGCATTTTCCCCTTTTATTAGACAGAATTGCTTTAAAATAGCTTTAAAGTCTCAGTAGCAAAAGACAGTTTTGTACTTAGCTGTATGATAACTTCTGAGGCTTCATCTGAATTAATGTTCCTTGCCACTTACCATAGAGGAGGATCCAGTGAATTTTGCATATGTCAATCATTTTCACTGTAGACGACACAGGCACTATTCACTGTAACACATACATTAGCAGGTAGTATCTATCCTAAAGGAAAAAGCCCCAAAGGTGTCTTAGAGCTTTTTTCATCTAGTGATTCTTAATTTCCCTGTCCCTCTTCATCTGTAACATACACAGGCATGATGCTATCTGCAGTTGTTTCACACCAGTCATCTTTGTTTTGAAGTCTGTGTGCATATGTAGGGTTGTTCCAGTTATTTTCCTAAAATATTGCTCACTTGAACCTTGTTTAGGTTAAAATATCTATTTTGTTATTAACAGAAATTCTAAAACTTGTTTGCCAATTGCCAGTCCTAAGTGTAAAACAAAAAATGTGATGGTCCCTGGCAGTCTTGAAAAAGATAAACAAAGAATTACCAGAAGTCCCAAGTATCCATTCATAACTTTGTTTTTCTTTAGGGACTAATCAGTCGGAAATAGGGTTCTCTGTGCAAGCATTACCCCCAATGATCAATCATCATATCCACTGAAAGATATCGCAAATACTGCCCAATAACGCCCAGACTTACCTCCATAATGTTAACACCCCATTTTCTAAACACCAAAGTCATGCACCCTTCGATCTCATGTCTGATTTAAAAGGCAAACTGTTGGGAGGTATGCATTACTTTTTATACAACTAACTACATTTTAATATCTTAAATTATAATCATAAATATAAATCCTTGCCAGCCATCTAATTTTACACGTCGACGCATGCCAAGTCAACAGGCCAAATCTTTTGTACTCAAACCTCCACCCTACCTAATGTAACAATTTCCTGTAACTACATAGGATTTGCAAACTATTTACTTTTAACTTATCAACATCAATTCCCACCTGCTATTTGCCAACTATGATATTACAACTACCATCGATTATTCCAAAATAAGTAAATAAAGATCAAATAAACATAAAAACGTGTAATTATATTACCCAATATGGAATAAATAACTTACTTTCAGATGGCCCTTAATGGCTATATGGCCCATGTGGTCGGTTTGGGTTTCCTAAGGTCTGAGACTCTTTAAGAAGCCTTAAAGTCCCTATGAAAGGTTTTGGGTTTTAAAAGAGAATGCATGTTTGAAACAGCTTTGTTGGAAAGATCAGAAGACACCACTGCCTCTGGTGCTTATCTGCCCTCAAACTGTGCATGCTCTTGTGAATCATCTCCAATTGACTCCATATATTATCACACTAGAATAAGAGCTGGTAAAGTAGTAATTTACGTTTTTTTTTCAAATGCCAAGATTTATTGGAGACTTTTGTGTCTTCTGAGAGAGACTGAGGGTCAATTAATCCTCTTAAAGGGGCATAAAACCCCAAAACGTTTATTTCATGATTCAGATAGAGAATACCATGTTTAACAGGATTCCAATTTACTTCTATTATGTAATTTGCTTCATTCTTCAGATATTCTTTGTTGAAGAAATAGCAATGCACATGGGTGAGCCAATCACACAAGACATTTATGTGCAACCACCAATCAGCAGCTACTTAGCCTATTTAGATATGCTTTTCAACAAAGGAAATCAATAGAAAAGTTGTTTAAAATTGCATGTTTTTTCTAAATCATGAAAGAAAAAAAAAATATTGACTTTCATGTCCCTTTATTGTGTGCTTCTAAAACTCATCACCACCAAGCTGGAAACCTCTTATTAAAGCAACTGATATAATTGTCATTTGGATGGTTTTCATTGACTCTGTTTATGTACTGCCCTGAACAGTTATAAATAAAGTTATTAATGGATCATGCTGGTCAAAATGTAAATGCACATACAGTATCTCACAAAAGTGAGTACACCCCTCAGATTTTTGTAAATATTTTATTATATCTTTTCATGTGACAACACTGATGAAATGACACTTTGCTACAATGTAAAGTAGTGAGTGTACAGCCTGTTTAACAGTGTAAATTTGCTGTACCCTCAAAATAACTTAACACACAGCCATTACTGTCTAAACCGCTGGCAACAAAAGTGAGTACACCCCTAAGTGGAAATGTCCAAATTGTGCCCAATTGGCCATTTTCCCTCCCCGGTGTCATGTTACGCGTTAGTGTTACAAGGTCTCAGGTGTGAATGGGGAGCAGGTATGTTAATTTTGGTGTTATCACTCACGCTTTTTTATACTGGTAACTGGAAGTACAACACGGCACCTCATGGCAAAGAACTCTCTGAAGATCTGAAAAAAAAGGATTCTTGTTCTAAATAAAGATGGCCTAGGCTATAAGAAGATTGCCAAGACCCTGAAACTAAGCTACAGCATGATGGGCAAGAAGACCATACAGCGGTTTCACAGGACAGGTTCCGCTCAGAACAGGCCTCGTCATGGTCAACCAAAGAAGTTGAGTGCACGTGCACAGTGTCATATCCAGAGGTTGTCTTTGGGAAATAGACGTATGAGTGCTGCCATACGCCAAACTGCATCAAATTGGTCTGCATGGCTGTCGTCCCTTAAGGAAGCCTCTTCTAAAGATGATTTACAATAAAGCCTGCAAACAGTTTGCTAAAGACAAGCAGAATAAGGACATGGATTACTGGAACCATGTCCTTTGGTCCGATGAGACCAAGATAAACTTATTTGGTTCAGATGGTGTCAAGCGTGTGTGGTGGAAACCAGGTGAGGAGTACAAAGACAAGTGTGCCTTGTCTACAGTCAAGCATGGTGGTGGGAGTGTCATAGTCTGGGACTGCATGAATGCTGCCGGCACTGGGGCGCTACAGTTCATTGAGGGAACCATGAATGTCAACATGTACTGTGACATACTGAAGTAGAGCTTGATCCCCTCCCTTAGGAGACTGGGCCGCAGGGCAGTATTACAACATGATAATGACCTCAAACACACGTCCAAGATGACCACTGCCTTGCTAAAGAAGCTGAGGGTAAAGGTGTTAGACTGAACAAGCAGGTCTCCAGACCTAAACCCTATTGAGCATCTGTGGGGCATCCTCAAACCGAAGGTGGGGGAGCACAAGGTCTCTAACATCCACCAGCTCTGTGATGTTGTCATGGAGGAGGGGAAGAGTGCTCCAGTGGCAACTTGTGAAGCTCTGGTGAACTCCATGCCCAAGAGGGTTAAGGCAGTGTTGGAAAATAATTGTGGCCACACAAAATATTGACACTTTGGGCCCAATTTGGACATTTCCACTTAGGGGTGTACTCACTTTTGTTGCCAACAGTTTAGACATTAATGGCTGTGTGTTGAGTTATTTTGAGGGGACAGCAAATTTACACTGCTATACAGGCTGTACACTAACTACTTTACATTGTAGCAAAGTGTCATTTCTTCAGTGTTGTCACATGAAAAGATATAATAAAATATTTACAAAATTGTGAGGGGTGTACACACTTTTGTGAGATACTGTAGATGAATTACATCTTTGATTAGAAACATATTTGCAATATAAGTGTATTTGCCAAAATGCTTCTAGTTTTTAACGTTTTTCTCTGCACGTGCATGTGAAGCATAGCTAGACATTCTCAGTGCACCAGCATTTTAAATACCACAGCATGTTTATGTATTGCCCATCATACTTTAGTTTAGTGAATCACTTTCATTACACATTAGAAATAATAGATAATGGAAACTTTATTTCTTTTTCTTGTTTCTTTTAGAGCTAAGATGCATTTTAAATTTTTTGAAAAACAAAAAATGTTTACTGAGGATTATTATTATTATTAGGGATTTGTAGAGCGCCAAAAGATTCCGCAGAGGATACTAAATAGTAAAAAGCTTAGGACCAGATTACAAGTGGAGCTGTATTTAATGCTCTCGCTAGTTTGCAAACTCCACTAGAAGTAAGTTGAAAGTAAAAAGTTTTCACATGAGCGATAACCCGATGTGCGCAAAAAGCCGAACTTAGAATATCGCAATTGCTTTAACATATTCCCCTATAGAAGTCAATGGAGCAAAAAAGTGGAAAACAACCTAACACCCTACTTGTGTGAAAACCCAATCATTTGTTCAATTAATGCAGAAATACATATTTCTACATTTATCAAATGGTATTTTGGTACAATATATATATATATATATATATATATATATATATATATATATATATATATATATATATATATATATATATATATATATATATATATATATATATATATATATGATTATATATAGGTATAGATATATACAGATATATATATATATATATATATAGATGATTATATATAGGTATAGATATATACAGATATATATATATATATATATACAGTATATATATATATATATATATATATATATATATATATATATATATATATATATATATATATATATGAATATCTATTTATAAATATGCTATGTGCAGAACATTGGAATGTCTAATATTCACATTAAATACATAGTATAACACTTAAAATATGAATATTGCATACATATGATTTTGTATGTTTTTATCTACTTAACTGCAAAGGGCTCCAATGCACGTATATAGATGTATATATGTGTGTATCTGTAAATACACATACAGGGAGTGCAGAATTATTAGGCAAATGAGTATTTTGACCACATCATCCTCTTTATGCATGTTGTCTTACTCCAAGCTGTATAGGCTCGAAAGCCTACTACCAATTAAGCATATTAGGTGATGTGCATCTCTGTAATGAGAAGGGGTGTGGTCTAATGACATCAACACCCTATATCAGGTATGCATAATTATTAGGCAACTTCCTTTCCATTGGCAAAATGGGTCAAAAGAATGACTTGACAGGCTCAGAAAAGTCAAAAATAGTGAGATATCTTGCAGAGGGATGCAGCACTCTTAAAATTGCAAAGCTTCTGAAGCGTGATCATCGAACAATCAAGCGTTTCATTCAAAATAGTCAACAGGGTCGCAAGAAGCGTGTGGAAAAACCAAGGCGCAAAATAACTGCTCATGAACTGAGAAAAGTCAAGCGAGCAGCTGCCAAGATGCCACTTGCCACCAGTTTGGCCATATTTCAGAGCTGCAACATCACTGGAGTGCCCAAAAGCACAAGGTGTGCAATACTCAGAGACATGGCCAAGGTAAGAAAGGCTGAAAGACGACCACCACTGAACAAGACACACAAGCTGAAACGTCAAGACTGGGCCAAGAAATATCTCAAGACTGATTTTTCTGAGGTTTTATGGACTGATGAAATGAGAGTGAGTCTTGATGGGCCAGATGGATGGGCCCGTGGCTGGATTGGTAAAGGGCAGAGAGTTCCAGTCCGACTCAGACGCCAGCAAGGTGGAGGTGGAGTACTGGTTTGGGCTGGTATCATCAAAGATGAGCTTGTGGGGCCTTTTCGGGTTGAGGATGGAGTCAAGCTCAACTCCCAGTCCTACTGCCAGTTTCTGGAAGACACCTTCTTCAAGCAGTGGTACAGGAAGAAGTCTGCATCCTTCAAGAAAAACATGATTTTCATGCAGGACAATGCTCCATCACACGCGTCCAAGTACTCCACAGCGTGGCTGGCAAGAAAGGGTATAAAAGAAGAAAATCTAATGACATGGCCTCCTTGTTCACCTGATCTGAACCCCATTGAGAACCTGTGGTCCATCATCAAATGTGAGATTTACAAGGAGGGAAAACAGTACACCTCTCTGAACAGTGTCTGGGAGGCTGTGGTTGCTGCTGCACGCAATGTTGATGGTGAACAGATCAAAACACTGACAGAATCCATGGATGGCAGGCTTTTGAGTGTCCTTGCAAAGAAAGGTGGCTATATTTGTCACTGATTTGTTTTTGTTTTGTTTTTGAATATCAGAAATGTATATTTGTGAATGTTGAGATGCTATATTGGTTTCACTGGTAAAAATAAATAATTGAAATGGGTATATATTTGTTTTTTGTTAAGTTGCCTAATAATTATGCACAGTAATAGTCACCTGCACACACAGATATCCCCCTAAAATAGCTATAACTAAAAACAAACTAAAAACTACTTCCAAAACTATTCAGCTTTGATATTAATTAGTTTTTTGGGTTCATTGAGAACATGGTTGTTGTTCAATAATAAAATTAATCCTCAAAAATACAACTTGCCTAATAATTCTGCACTCCCTGTATAAACATTTAGGGGCATATTTATCAAGCTCCGTATGGAGCTTGATGCCCAGTGTTTCCAGCGAGCCTGCTGCTCCATAACCTGTCTGCCTGCTCTGAGACGGCAGAAATCAAATAATCGAATACGATCGGGTTGATTGACACCCCCTGCTAGTGGCCGATTGGCCGCAAAGCTGCAGGGGGTGGTATTGCAAACAAATTTCACGATCCCAGTGAAATAAAGGCAGGGAGAGATTCCTTCAGTTATAAGTACATTTTATTCATCACTTGCATTAAAAGCATTACTGGTACAGCATACAGACAGACCCCACAGCTGACGCGTTTCCTGCATCACGGGCAGTTTATCAGAGCTCTGATGAACTGCCCGTAAGGCAGGAAACACGTCAGCTGTGGGGTCTGTCTGTATTCTGTGCCGCTAATGCTTTTAATGCAAGTGATGAATAAAATGAATAAAATGTACTTTTAACTAAAGGAATCTCTCCATGCCTTTATTTCACTGGGATCGTGAAATTTGTTTGCAATACTTATATTTGAAAGAGAGGGTATAGGAGAGCCCCAGCTGTTCCAGTGTCGAAGAAGCCCTCACCAGTGTTATTCACCTGGTGTGTGAGAGAGGCTGAACGCTGCGGGTGGATTTGGTGATATACGCCAGTGCACTAAGGTGAGAGCTTAATGTGGCAACACGGAGGATACAACTCTGAGGTAGATTTCTACTACTCTTGAATGCCACCGATGCGGTAAGCCTCTTGTCATATATACGTGTCTTGGATATAAATGTTGGTAGAATTGTATTACACCCTGTGATATCCGCATTAGTGGGACTCTTGTTAAGGGTTGTTTTCACAAGGGAGCTACATGAATGGCATTTATGCTGTCAACGTCTAAAAAGTTTTGGATCTAATTGGGGGTGGTATTGCAATGATAAATGCCAAGAGCGTATGCTGTCGGCATTTATCGATGTGCAGCAGACATGATCCGCAATATCGGATCATGTCTGCTCGCACAATGTTAATTCGGCCCCATACAGTATATCTATCTATCTATCTATCTATCTATCTATCTATCTATCTATCTATCTATCTATCTCTCTCTCTCTCTCTCTCTCTCTCTCTCTCTCTCTCTTTTAACTTGTAATACGAGCGCTACACCTGAAGCATGCAAACATCCGCAATAAATTCCTTTTTTGCTTGTGTGGAACTGTTAGCGTGCCACGCGTAATCTGGCCCTTAATCTTTTAATGAGTTTACTGTGATGATGTGAAAATTATCAGATCAATACACTAAACTGATTAGATTTAAGATGCAAAAAATAAAGATCTCTTAATAAATTAAAATGGTCTGATGTCTGTAGGACAATTTCTTGTTGCTGCCTTGCTATGTAAGTCAAATGCTTGTAGCAAATAATTAATGGGCTTTTCTATTGTTTAATAGGTTATATTCATAAATACACAGCTCCCCCTGCTGTTGTTAATAGAAGTCTAAAAAATATATTCTTGATACAGCAACATAGGCAGATAGTATAACTGTAAACTGTGCCAAAGTTAATCACCCATACTGTAAAAATGTGTATGTGATATGTACCAAATAAAGTTATTTTCTGTAAAATTATTAAAGACGCTGAGGATGTCACAGAGTCTTAAACATGATAATTTCTCATTTTACTCAGTAATTTCTATGACCTTCTGAGTCGTACATTAACCGGCCCCCCTAAGCACATACTAATTAACTTAACATTTAACAAAATGAGACAGACACATAATCGTGGTACACACAGCCTGTTTATTAACTTAACATAAACTTAAATAACATCATAAATAACAAAGTGCAATAATACACAAACCACCTATTGCATTTACCCATCATTACTATTATTGCGCTAGCATCACGTTACATAACTTTAACCAATCCAAGGTTAATACTTTATCCAAGACCAGGCCGTCTTTTAGCTCAACTGGACTTAGCAAGGCGCTAAGTCCGTTCCATCCAACCTATAACCAGCTCCAAGGGACCCCGTGCCCAAGAAGCAAATTACCTAGCTCTCCCACCCCTTGGGGAGGCTAACAACCAGCCGTTTTTCTGCCTTGGTCTGAAAATTGATGATGCTAGCACAACGCCCCCCAAAAGCAGTGACATTTCTACAAACAAGAAAGAAACAGAAAAAAGGGGAGGGAGGGGAAATCTTCAAGAGCTCCTTCCGTGACCAGGTAAGAATCTTTACTGGCCTCACCACACCCTTCCCAGCAAACTACTTCCTCCTCTCTCCTCCTACCACACTGGGGCCTCCTCCTCCCATCCGGTCACAGGGCCACTCCCACTATGTTCCCCCATTTACGGGGCCCACCATGACCTTCTGAGTCGTCCATTAACTGGCCCCCCTAAGCACATAATAATTAACATTTAACAAAATGAGACAGACACATAATCGTGGTACAAAATTCTGGCCACAGCCTGTTTATTAACTTAACATAAACTTAAATAACATCATAAATAACAAAGTGCAATAATACACAAACCACCTATTGCATTTACCCATCATTACTATTATTGCGCTAGCATCACATTACATAACTTTAACCAACCCAAGGTTAATACTTTATCCAAGACCAGGCCGTCTTCTAGCTCAACTGGACTTAGCAAGGCGCTAAGTCCGTTCCATCCAACCTATAACCAGCTCCAAGGGACCCCGTGCCCAAAAATCAAATTACTAGCTCTCCCACCCCTTGGGGAGGCTAGCAACCAGTCGTTTTTTTCTGCCTTGGTCTGAAAATTGATGATGCTAGCACACCGCCAAAAACTGGGAAGTCATCACTTCCCCAGTTCCGCCACCCCTCACATCAGCAATTGAAGTTTTTCTTGAATGGCCAGAATAAAAAGCTGTAAACCAAATTTGTTCAAGTGAACGCCATCCTGTAAATAAAACTCACCCTTCCCCACGTCCTCTAAGTCCTCATGATGAACCACTGCCCCATTAATTCTCTTCATAAATGCCAAGACCAACTTGTTCACCTTACGCCTGCTGTTATCCAACCGACTCTGATCCCAGGCCGCTCGCCAATGTAATTGTGGCACCATTGCGGACCACACAATCAGCAATCCAGGAAATAAATCCCGTAAACGTGACAAATCCCTCTTAATCCTCCTAACCAGTTCTTTTTGTGGCAAGAAACCCAGATCGTTGCCCCCCGCGTGAATCACCAGAACGTTGGGACGGGTAAATTGTCTGGAATAACCCACAACGGAAAACACAACCTGATCCCACCGCAGGCCCCCGAATACCAAACCAACGGAACACAGCCTTCTCCCTTCCAAAACCAAGCTGAAGGCTATCTTCCTTGGACACTGCCGCCCTTTGTGCCCAGTAAACAAAAGAGTGGCCCACCAACCAAACCTGCAGGGGATCTGGAAAGAAGGAAAAAAACAGCCTGCATGTGATTAAAGCAACAAATGTGGACGAACGTACGAACGGAAACAATTGGATGCCCATCTCCCCACACCTTTAACCACGTCCACCCCCAAACCCAAAGCGGCTGCTTCGGTTGCCGCACCTATTCTAAAAGAATGCGAGCCAAATTCCTTTGGATTGCAGCCCAAGAGACACAAAGCCCTAGCCAACACTGACCAAAATTGATATTGCGACAATGCCCTGCCGTCAATGTGCATCAATAACGAACCTTCCACATTCGGCCTGACTGCCAAAAACTCCCGCAATGCCGTGCACGGGCACACCTCAACCCCAGTAGGATAAAGAATCACAGTTTTACCCCTTCCCTCCTGATCAGTCTTTGAGCGCCTTAAAAATATGGACACATGAGAGTCCGTCACCCCAACATCATAAATACCCAAACCTCCTTGAGCGTTCTTGGAACAACTTATTAGCTCCGAAATCCGGAAGGCTCCAAAAAAGGCCAAAGAAAAGGCCGTCTGAAAAAGCCTTACCTCATAGGCAGAGGCACACACCACCCTCAACACTCCCCAAAGGTGCGACAAAAGCTAAAAGGACACCGGACGGCGACTATCCGCCCCACTCCCCTGCCTCCTCAAACCTTTATTAATTTGTCGAACACAGAACAGTTTGGTGATATCGACAACACCCAGTAACTTACAACGGAAGGCAAGTGCAGCCAACCGTTTATCCATTGCCGAGGGAGACAACCCACACCCTTTCCACTGCCAGATCCATTTCAACAAAAGATCCTGGCAAATGTGGTCACCATCAGAAATATCATGCTGAACCAATAAAGACTCCCACTCACTCCAAATCTTTGCATAATCTCTCCAAGAACTCAGAGCCAATGAGGATCTCACCAAATCGGCCAATCCCCTGTGCCAAGGCTCCATAAGTGTTCCGGGACTTCCTTCCCAAATTCCTCTGCACACAGAACCAGCTCCCAAAATCGCTGCCACTGAAAACGAGAGAGTGCGTCAGCGATCGAGTTGTGGACCCCAGGTATGTGTTTCGCCTTAACCCACACATTCAATCTCATACACTGCAACACGAACACCCTCAACAGACGAATCACGGGAGGAGAAGATGAGGACAAACCATTGATCACAGACACCACACCCATGTTATCAGTGAACAATAGGACCGATCTGTCCCGCAACTCATCACTCCAAACAAACAGAGCCACCACAATAGGAAAAAATTCCAAAAACACCAAATTCGTTATGACCTCACTTTCCACCCACTCCACAGGCCAAGCGGCTGCGCACCATCCATTCCCAAAAATTGCACCAAAACCTTTACTCCCTGCGGCATCCGTCATCAGCCCAAGCTCCTCACTCGAGACCCTGGATGGCTGAATTAAAGCGGACCCATTAAAATTCTCAAGAAAAACTTTCCAAACCTTAAGATCCTTCTTAATGGGCAAAGTCAGCCTATGAAATGATGAGGCTGCTTAACGCCCGCCGTGGCTAATGATAGCCTGCGACAAAAAACCCTACCAACTGGGATGATACGGCATGCAAAGTTTAATTTGCTAATCAAGGACTGCATATCAACTAGCTGGACTTTAGAAGCTGATAAGAAATGCAAAAGAACTTCAACCAAATCCTGAACCTTATCGACAGGGAGCCTACATTCCATCAACTCAGTGTCGATCGTAATACCTAGAAAACTCAGAACAGTGACTGGGCCCTCAGATTTTTTGAATGCAATAGGCACCCCAAAATCCTCAGCCACCCGGTAAAAAGTATCCAGCAACACCTTACAAACAGCAGAGCCTGAGGGACCCACAAATAAAAAATTGTCTAGGTAGTGTATAACCAACGAAAACCCAGCCTGCACTCTGACCACCCACTCCAAAAAGGTGCTAAAACTCTCGAAGAGTGAGCACGAGATGGAGCACCCCATGGGCAGGCACAGGTCAACAAACACTTTTCCATCAAAACAACAGCCAAGCAACTTGTGCGAAACCCGGGTGCACCGGAAGCAAACAAAAAGCCGACTCAATGTCGACTTTTGCCATCAGGGCGCCACCACCCGCCGCCCTGACCAGAGCAACCGCCGAATCAAAAATGGCGTACTTCACAGACGCTAGTTCAGGTGGAATCCCATCATTAACCGAACTACCCCTCGGGAAGGACAAGTGATGGATCAACCAAAACTTCCCGGGATCCTTTTTTGGAACCACTCCCAATGGAGATATCCGTAAGTCTTGAAAAGGCAAGGAAACAAAAGACCCCGCCATCCTGCCCAACTCAACCTCCTTAAACAGCTTGTCCTTCACCACTTGAGGCCACTCCCTAGCAGACTTCAAATTCCCAGCAAAATGATCAGAACCCCCAATGGAGGTTATAATAAAACCAAAGGTAAAGCCATGCAATAACTTTGCCGCCTGCTACTGACAGCCCCAGCTACTGGCATGACGACCTAACCAGGGCTCCATCCTTTCCACCTTGATTGGGGACACCCCCTTCTTTAAGGAGCTCTGGCTTCCCCCCAACTTATCCTTTCCTAAAGCACTTTGCGAAGGCATGTGCTCCCCTACACCCCGAGCATTCGTGCCGGAACTTACAGGAGCCCCCCACTTACACTGCCCCTCATTGTACGCAAAGCAGAAACCCTTTCTGCCCGTGGATTGTGAACCAGATGCGGCCGGGCTGCTGGTTTCGGACCGAAAGGACTGCCCAGCTCTCAGTGGAGTCATAATTTTGAGCCAAAGACCCATGTCCCGGTCATCCCACCTCATAGTAGGCTTCACCGCAAGCCGTTGACGAAAGTGTTCGTCGTACGTCCACCACGCCATACCCCCATACGTACGTTGAGCTGCAGCAATTTCATCCAAATAACAGGACATAGAAGCCCCCTGATCCGGAAACCTCTTTGCCATAACACTAGCGTAAATTCCAAACACCTGGAACCAATTGGTAAAGGTTTTAGGCAGTTTCCTATAATGCTTCTTCCTCTCATCCTCCTCCTTCTTAGAACTGTCCTTCTTGGAATCATCAGATACCTCAAACGACTGTTCCAAAGTAAGCAAGGAAAACAATTCGATATACTCCCTGGAACAGATGTTCTCCCTAAGCTCCTTTGTCAAGTGTAGCCCTAAAGGACCAATGGAACAAAGGCAAGACCGAGCCATAGCCGTATCCGCCACACGTAGCTCCGGGGACTCAACAACCGTGTGCTGCAAAGCTTAAGGAACAGCAGCAATTACCGAAGCAGAGGCGCCAACAGGAACAGCCTGCTGAGCACCCACAGTGGAACTAACCGGAACCCCCATAGGCACCTCAACCCCAGGAGGGACCCAAGCCTTTGCGGCCGGCGGCTGAGGCACTGAGGAAACAACCGAAGCCTCAACTGAATGCAAAAGCGCCCTCAGGCCTTCAAACAACAGCATGGACACCCTATCACCACTAACCACCCCACCACTCAACTGCAAAGAAGACAAGTTCTCACCTGCTACAGCCGTCACTGCCAGTGCCTCCGACTGAGGCAGAACAGCACGCTCCGACCCAACCACGACTGGGTCCCGTCCTACTGAACTGACGCCAATTTGATGAACCTGTAAGACATCAACTGAATGATCCCTGGCCAACAGTACCGTACTTTTTCTCGGGACCATACCACTAGGCTGTCTCCACATGCTCCTACCATGCTCCCCCAACACCACTCCTACCCAAAACACTCCTTCCCGCCAGACTGACCCCTTTTTTACCCTGACTCCCGCTAAGTAATTACCCCTTTGTGGCAAAGATCTAGCACCCCTTCCCCAAAGAAAAACCCCCTTGACCCAAGGGAATTCTACTCAAACCCCTACCCCTAACCATAGACGGCACCTGATGTCTAGCATGACCCTCTTGCTCACCAGCCCCACTGCCCCCCTGTGTGTCCCCACCTACCACACTTGTTGGATCAACGGGCTGTTCGGCAAACGAGTCCTCTTCCGGATCTAATTGGATAGTGTCCGTCCAAGATTCAGCTAGGCGGAAAGGCTCCTCCTTATCGCCGTCACGAGTCACAATACCCTGCAATCTGGACACCATCGCACCTGCTACAGAAACATTATAGTTAACACCCCTGGCTGGCCTATCACAAGTAGCATGACCCAAAGTAGCCACACCCAAAGCTCCCCCCCGAGAAGACAGCCCCACCCCCTGAACATGCCAACTTATCGTGCGCCTATTCCCCTTAAGGCCCGGTGAAGGAGGGACCATATATTCACCCTCTGAGGAGCTAGGGAAAGATTCAATGAAGACTGGGTCTAAATTAACATTAGGGGCCCCTTTTCTACTGGCACCCCTCCCCCTACCATATCTCTTAACAGGTCTAGATGGCCTTACATGCTGACCTTTAGTCACAACCTTCCCCTTACCTCTCCCTCTGAATTGGCCCCTACCATGCGGCTCCTCCCCCCTACTCTCAATTTGCCCGGTACCACAGGGTTCATGAAATAATGGTGGGCTAACACCCCTCAAATCCCTCCCCACTGGCCAAGTGTCAATCACCATGAAGTCCCCACCCGCAATACCCGTTTCAACCACCCGTTCTCCGTCCCCACCATATGCCCCACCAACATCAATGTGCTCCCCAGGCTGACCCTCCCCTGCGACATCCTCCCTCACCAACACATTATCCCCCAATCCAGGCCCCACCGCGCCATGTACCTGCTCCTGCGCCACCTCACCTCCCAACGAACTCTCGATTTGGGCCTCCACTTCCGCCTGAAAAGTCACTGACCGCCGGGCAACGCCCAATGCCCCAGCCTCCTGCACTACCGCCGCCACTCCCGACTTCTTCACCGGCCTCCTAGCATCTCCTCTTGGACTTCTTCTGCGACGCATCCCTTGAGACCTCTGCTCCGGACTGAGCCGAACAGGAGGCCGTGTTCGCCACGCGGGACGTGATCTAGGAGCCGCAGCTCCCTCCTCGACGACATCCTCCTCGGTTCCAAGAAGACTGGCGATGCGATCCTGTATCCAAGAAGAACCCCTCTCATCCGCCACAGAACGAATCTTCGCGAGCAGCTCCTCGATCTCCATGCTCCAACGATCTCCACGAGAAATCTTCAAGAGCTCCTTCCGTGACCAGGTAAGAATCTTTACTGGCCTCACCACACCCTTTCCAGCAAACTACTTCCTCCTCTCTCCTCCTACCACACCGGGGCCTCCTCCTCCCATCCGGTCACAGGGCCCCTCCCACTATGTTCCCCCGTTTACGGGGCCCACCATTACACTCACATAAACAGACACTAAAGTGATGATTGATTTTATCTTTAATTCATTCTAATCTTAAATCTCCACATTGGCCACTGCTTGACAAATTTTGGAAGCCAGTGTAATGTGTCCTATCATTTTACTCTTTGCTTCTTATATTATTTTACCTATACATGTAAATAACCACTTTTGTATGGCTCATTGGTAGTTTTTCTGGTTCATACATTTTTAAATTATTTTCAGTCTCCTGGTTTAATCTTTAAAGGTTTTGAATGAGACAAGTTTTATTTTTTTTCACAGTATTTTTATTTTGTTTATTTTTTCTAATAAAGTAAATGGGGGATAGGATACTATAATGTGTCTATCATACATTTTTTAATTATATAATTTTGCAAGCCTCCCAACATTTACTGGCTGTTGCACAGGAAGTAGAGGCCATGGAGTAAGTCATGTTACCAATGAAAAATATAAAAATATAAAGGCGAGCAGTGTGTGGGATATATGTGCTGGAGGAGAGGTCAAGGAGTGTTGAAGGAGTGGTGAGAGGGACAGCTGGACAAAACTTCCAACCAATGATGTTCTGCAAAATGTAGGGCAACTAGGAGTTCTGTTTATGACCGAAAATTGTTTGAGTATAGATGTCAGTTATTTCCTTGGAGTAAGGTGAACTGATTTTGACACTTTTTAAGGTAAATGGCAAGTGTTTCACCTCATTATGGGAAACTTTGCACTTCATGGCTTTCTTCATATTATTTATAGAGGTAAATGCCCCATCGTTTGCAGGCTCACTCATTTGAGCCTGCAACTGGTATTTATTAAGCAGCATTTTATATCCTCTCAAACGGACTGATTTAACAGGACTGATTCAACAAGCCTTTCTCCTGAGCAATTGGGTGCACCAGATCTGGGGGCGGCATTGCACAAGCAATATGGGGTACAAATGCTCCCCACAATTTGCTATCTCAAACAGACAAGCTCACTCTGTGAATGGTCCCAGACTGCCAAGAGCCAATGATGCCAATGTTCTTTTTTTATTTTAGAAATTATATTATTTGAAATGGAAAACCAACAAATGTATATATATATATATATATATATATATATATATATATATATATATACGTCTAAAGCTATCAATTCTTAATCTAAATGGTACACATGTAACAATAACTATTTGTCATTGTGCTGCATTCATGTATATGTGATACTGTACATATCCAGACTAACATTCTCCTTTACTTTTTTTCTGTTTTGCTTATGTTTTCTTTGCTACCCTTACATTTTCTTTAAACACAATAACAATATTTTTGTTGTAGAGATATAGATAAAATACAGTGCATGGCAATATTGTGTCCCCAAGGCATGGATGTTAAAAACGATTGACTATAGTTGGTGGAATGGGTGTAGAGGATAAACAAAAAAACTGAATACGCACTTATTCAGGATCACACAAACAGTCCAAACGCAGGTTCCTTGTAAAAACCTGCAAAAAAGAGAGAATTACTAAATTTACTTATTTTTACATAAATTTTACTGGGCATCAAGCTCAAATACTGGACTTTCCGGTGGAATACTGGACACCTGGAAACCTTATACAGGGAGCATTGGATTGGGGGTCTGATTTTTGATCTGACATGAAGGGGGTGAGGAAGTTTATTTTTCTCTTTCAAAAATGTTATCCCCTGTTTTATGAGCACTAGACAATTAGAACATGTACAAAGGCATCCACATTATCTGACATCTTAAAGGGATACATATTTTCCATGTTTTAAAGGGAAATTAACCAACTCTTTTTATGTAACATTCCCTAAAGAGGCCAAAAAGCAAAATCTATAACTTAGATATTTAAAATTCTGCAAATTGCCTACACCAGCTATTGATATGCATTATTAGCAGGTTACAGCATTTGCTTTTGTCCTTCTAATGAGTGTGAGGCACTCACAATTTTTACATAAAAGCAAGAGGTGTTTATTATTCTTTTAAGTAGTCGATGACAATTTTTCTTCAGAAATGTACATTTTATAGCTTTATAAATACAACATACGCCAGTTGCTTCCCTCTCCAGCCATTCCCTATATTTATTCAAAACATGTCAGAAGGCTTTCAACATTTGTTTAAAAACACACTAAACTCTAGTAGTGCTGCTGAGGTGAAAATTAGAGTTAAGCTCTATGTGAGACATTCCATAAAGAAAATTTCTGTGAGAACTTGCCAATGTTTCATTAAATATTCATTTTGTTTGTGTTTTAGCTTTGCCAAACACTTTTATTAACGTAACAGTCAAACTGATAAATTTTAAACTATGCCCTTGTGCTGCCATCTTAACTTACATCAGTCAACATCGTGAGTGATCCCATCACACTGTGCAAATCTACTTGCTCTACTATTTTTTATGTACAGCATGTATTTATATATTTATAAAGGAAAATTAAATACAATAGAATTGCATAAATAGCAAATGCATAATAGAAAGACAATGTGAATGTAATATCACTTAGGAGTAGATTTATGAGCCTGCAGCCACATATTTAAGAAGCAGAAAGAGATAGTGTAATTTAACTTGATGCATATCTAAGGGTTAAGGCCCTTAGGAACTTAGTGCTGAGCTTGTGTATTGTTGCAGTTTGGAGGGGGAGTTGTACTCACCCTTTGTAGGTCCTAAAAAGCAAATCAACTTTCTCTTTGCTCCTGTGGACTCCTGGAAGCTTCACCATGGATTGATCTTGCAGACAGTCTGTTGCCCCTCACAGGATCCGAGATTCCTCTCCTGATGGATGACCTGAGTCATGAAGCATAGAGCCTGGTGATTGGATTCCCCCATTTCCTGCAACGGTAGATCATTCCCTATTTCCACTGCTGTATCTCCCTCTTTCACCCTGTAGGGTCGAGGGTGAAAAGACCCCTCTTGTCCTTCCTCCTTCTTCCTCTGATGGGGTGTTTGTGAAAATTGAGGCCTTTGAGGTTACTGAGGCCTACGGTCGGGTGTCCATCTCCCACTTTAGTGGGTCCTCTGGTTCCTTCCCCCAACCCAAGTTCCTTTGTCATTGACGGTGCTAGTAAGAGAAGTGGGTCCTTACCTGGGTCCGTGGTTCTCTCATGGGAGTCCGTTGCAATTGCGGTTACCCTGCTGAATTAATTGGCAGAGATTATTTCGGGTGCATCTGGTGCATTGCATAATGGGGTGAGGTCCGGCGTGCGGGGGTCCACAAGCAGTGGTACATACTCAGAATTTGCAGCCTCTTCCAAAATGGCTGGTTGTGCCTCCTCATTACCAAGCTCCTCTGCTGATGCCGCTTTCAGTGATGTCACATCCTGTCACGCCATTCAGCAGAGGGGCAACAAACAGAGCACAGCGTCTTTCCCCTGGGTACCAAAGGTTAGAAGAAGGTATACCGGGGACACACACAAGCTCTGTGTGGCAGGATGCAGTGAGGCTCAAAAGATTTGCACTTGTGGTTCATGGAAAAGTTGGCTGAGGTTTCTGGAGGGGCTCAATCAGTTGGTGCGGCATGCCCTAGGTCCCACATGTGGCCTAAAGAGCCACCCATTTAGAAGCCAAGAATGTCAGAAAGAAGAACCAGCAAGGAGACCGAAGTGGCGCAAAGGGCGTTTTAGCAGGTAAAAGTGGCAATGCCACTGAAAAGTAGACACAATATATTCCTGGTTGGCCTGGTACCCCAATAGGCAGGCAGCTTGCCTGCTGAGGGACGGGCTGTGGAAAGGTTTTGTTTTTCCTGTATCAGGTAAGGCTTTGGGCTATCAGGTTCACCAGAACTTGAAATCTGCATACCAATATCCTTCAACTGTTTGAGAGAAGATTGACAGGGAAGTGGACTTGGGCTGGGTGGCTGGACCCTTTAGGGCAATGCTGATTCTGGAAAGAGCCGGGAAAGTTCCATTGGATTCAACATCTCTCATTTCCCAAAGACCACTCTGTTAACAATGCCATTGACCCAGAGATTAGAATAGTGCATTACCAGTCCTTTGATGAAGCACTTCAGTTGGCGTGGATTGTTGGACAGGGGGCTTTGCTGGCTAAGCTGGATGTGGAGTCTGCTCCCCAATTCACACTTCCTCATTCAGACTTATGGGCTGTTTATTTGTAGACTCCTACTATGTGGACAGATGCCTTCCCATGGGCTGTGCTATATCCTGTGCGTACGTTGAAGCATTTAGTTATTTTCTGCATTGGGCTGTGGCTTCAGTAGCAGGGAATGATAGGATAGCTCTATACCTAGATGATTTTCTCCTGGCAGGTCGTCTGCAGACTGCCGACTGCTCAGAATTGATGGATTTTGTGTGATCTGTAATGGTGAATTTTGGGATCCCCTTGGAGGAGGATAAAACTCAGGGCCCCATGTACATGCCTTATGTTCCTGGGGATTAAAATTGATGCAGTTGCAATGCAATGTCGCCTGCCTGCTGATAAGATAAGTCGTATGTTGGAGACAGTTAGGGCATCTGCCTCTGCGGTTTTGTGTTCTTTGAAGGAGCTCCAAATGCTATTAGGCTTACTGAATTATGCAGGCTGTGTTATTCCCATGGGCAGAGTATTCTAGAGGAGGATGGATAGGCAACTCAGGGGTGTGAAGTCTCCATCCAAACAAGTCAGGATGACATCAGATATGGTGGAGGACCTTCATATATGGGAGCAATTTCTGCTGGATTTCAATGGAATTTGTATTTGGAGGAGGGAGCCTGCCACTATTCATGCTGTCCATCTTTTCATTTTTGTGTCATGGCTATTGTGCCTACTTGGGCAGAGCATGAAGCGTAGAGCCCTAGCCTTAGTCTTGGGTGGCAGGTGGATTGCTTCCCATTGTCGTGGTTTGGGGGGTTGTTTGCCTGACCATGCTGTGGTCTTCTGGTGGGATAATCTCAGAGTGGTTTTCTCCATCAACCGATTGTCTGTGGCAGCCACTTTTGGGGTAGGCACCTGGTTTTGAGATGCTTGCAAATGAACATCAACTTTCAGGCATGTCACATCATGGGGGTTTAGAAGGTAGTTGCATATGCGCTTTCCTGTTTCAAGTGCGATATGTTCAGGACAGCTGCCTCAAGGACAGAGGATCGTGGTCATATTGTTCCTTCTTTCCATGGCAGATGGCCTTGGATTGCAATCCTTGCTCCCACTGATCAAGGCATTCTTTGGCACCAGCAACGTGGAACATGTACATGAGACATTGGGGAGAGTGGGTGCTCTTTTGTGAACCATGAAGGTGTTCATCTTGTGAAGGTGAGCAAGCTCTGCTTTTGGATTGGTTGGCAAACCTGACAGGTGAGCGGGTCAGGAAAGGTGCAGTTTTGTCACATTTGGCTGCAATATCTTTTTTTTTTTTTTAAAGTTATTTGATCTACCCAATGCATCCGGGACTTGGTGTGCATGCAGTTGGGGGCGCATAGAGATTAGGTGACTGTTGGAGGTTTTGCCTGGTGTGTGTTCATCCGAGTTTGAGGTCAATGTGTTTGGTTCAGCCTTTGATTTGGCCTTTCATGGTGCCTTAAGAGCCAGGGAATTTGTGCCATTTTCAAGGAACGCAGCAAAGGAGGGATTATGTGGGAACACTTGCATGTGGCTGGAGATGCAGTGCTTCTATATATTCCCTGTTCGAAGACTGTACTCACCCTTTATAGGTCCTTAAAAGGAAATCCACTTCCTTTTAGCTCTTGTGAACTCCTGGAAGCTTCTTCACCCTATCTTCCCTCGTTTTTCTGAATCATCCTTAAGAGGTCCAACAAGGTGCCTGAGGCTGGAGGAGGGTTAGAAAACCTACCTCTGTAAGTCGGAGGATGGTAATTTCGACTCCCCAGGTTTCAACATTCTGTACAACTCATTGATCCTACAGGTTTGGAGTTTTGGTTTGATTACACCTAAGCTCAGACGGCAGTGTTCCCTATAAGACCAGTTTTATAAGTGGCTCAGCAGTGAAATAGCCAGTTAGAGCAATAAGTGAACACTACACAATGCAGACTGCAAGGTGTGTTTCCCTTATTAACTGATTCACTGCTGGGCCACTCACAAAACTGGCCTTAGAGGGAACACTGTAAGGCAGCTGGTCAGGGTCCTAGATGTTGGCTGAGAATTTGACAGCCATTGCAGGAAGGATGATGTCCTCAGGCTCGAGCCTGGGGTTACGCTAACTGGGTTGTGGCAGGCCGAGAACGCTCTACGTTCCATTATTGTGCATGTAGCTGAGCTCCGCTTGATGTCAGCAGCTTGGACCCATGACCATCTTCGGTGCAGTCCATTTGCAACAATGGTACATTTTGCCCTTAGTCTGAATTTCAAATGAGTAGTTTGTCTTCCCCCTGTATCATCCAACAGCCATCAGCTGAGGAGAGATTACTTGTTGATTACTTTGGATCGAAAAAACAGAAAGGATGACATCTGATTCCCTGAAAGTCATTTGGAAACTCCCATGCTCTTATGCATATAATAGTGATTGATCATATAGTCTGGTGTTGTTGTGGTAATCTCCATATCAGTAACCTTAGGGCAGCTGAGCCCCCCTCCCTTCCTTCTTTGCTCCAGTACAACTCCAGCTGAGGAGAATCAACACTCTGGGAACACCGGATAGAGGCAATACAACCAACAAACCACAGCGCTGACTACATCCGATACAGACCTGCCACACAGCCAGCTGGTTTGCTGTAAATACCAGCCTGCCTCTGCCGGCACAAGAGAGTGCCGCCCTGTTTGTGAGTACCCTTAATCTGTTGCTTATTGGATTCTCTTGGTTTTATTGACCTACACATGTGGCGCCTCTGTGTTTGTTCTCATCTTTACAGAAGTACATCATCACCTTGGGTGACCCCAGAGAGCTGCCTATCCAGTGTTGGGAAGTTGAAGATTCCCTTTGGACTTTCCCTCCGGCTTTGTTTGGCTGGTTCTTATATACAATTCCAATTATTTCTTATTTTATGGTTATATTGTTTTAATCATATTTGTCATATTTGTGCATCTTCTGCCTCATTTTTTATTACCATTACATCAGTCTATTTATTGTTATTTTAACTATATAACTTTATTTATATATATCCCACGTCTGTTAGCGCCTCCTATAGAAGCACTGTGATTTTTTTCTATCATTGTCACTTCTTTATCTACCCACATATAGATATATACTGTAAAGTCTTGCACATGCTCAGCAGGAGCAGGTGCCTTAGAAAGTGTGCATATAAAAAGATTTTGCACGTTTTGATAATGGAAAGTTTTTTTTTGTTTTTGCTTGCTCTGCATCATGAAAGTTTAATTTTGACTTTAGTGTCCCTTTAAGACTTGTATTCACTGCTCAGAACTGGTTGGTTGTAGAAAATGCACAGAACAGTGCTCCTCTTAACTTTCTTATTCATCAATTAAGTTTGTGAAGCTTTAACAAAATAGTTTAAAAGATAATGTGTTAATCTATTTTAAATGTATTCTGTTTAATTAGCTCTAAATAGAAAACGACTGCAAACACTACAGGGTAACGTGATATCTTGTGTATGGCAATACATAAAGCACATCAGTGCAGTAGCTTCTGAATATGAGCTTTTCTGGTCATTTTATATGTATATCAAAAGCTTGTTTAAATATAAACCACAAACCCACAATCTCACACTGAAGACTTGTTATGAAAAGCGCCCAAGGCTATGCCCACTAAAACCTCTGACCAAGTCTTTCTTTTTCTGTTTGGTAAGAGGCGGTTGGCCTCACAGCACTCAGTAAAATAAAGGCTAAGCAAGCCCTAATGTAATGTTTCATGTACAATTATATGTTCCCCTACAACACACATAGACCAAGAACAAAGCAGCCAGTAAATAGGAGCACATAAAACACTTGGCAAAGGCAGTAGATCTTGAATCTCAATGGTCTTGGAATTGTTTGGATCAAAACGTATATTTTTATATATCTGTGTGACCATTCACATCGGTATAGACAAGGAATATTGCAAAAGGATAAACACAAAAGCATTTTTTACAGCAACTTTATATCCCTTTTTATACTTAAAAGTAATATTGAAAGAAACAGGAAGTTCATGTTTGTGTTCAACTTTGATCATCAGGGATCGATAAGGACAACTCCTACAGCTCTATTGGAGGACAGGAAGATGGCTCCAGAAGCGTGGAACCAAGAATGGAGGCTTAGTGACCTCAGGAATATCTTTTTTTTTCACCATACTATACATATTCTCTCATAACAAATAAAAAAGAAAATCAATGATAAAACTGGATATTATTACCTGACTCAATGTCAGGTAATAATTAGCTATTAGCTAGTGTGGTCTTGTGTCGACATGATCAGGCTAAGCACAAAATTAAATATCTAAGAACTAGAAGCTAAAACAAGTTTATAATGTTTTGTTTGTTTAAACATATTAGACAAATACCACTTCAGTGAGCAGATCCTGGTGAAACATCTGAGAATCCTGTTTTCCTTCTATCGTAATGAGTTAATGTCTAGAGTACTTGACCTCAATCATTTAAAGGCTTTTAGAGAGGCTAATTCCTCATATATTTATGCAATAATACCCCAAGGCAGAATGGTTTGTTTTAAAAGATCTTGCTTTAAAATGCATTTTGTTTAATTATTAATACTAGTCCATTTTTTTAAATGAAGCGTTCCATGTAAGATCATCAGTGAGCTAAACTATCTGATGTTCAGCACAATGAGCAGCCCTCAGTTAATACAGCTGTGAATCCTGACTGTTCTCTCAGGAAATTCTTGAATTACTAGAACAAGCTTATTTAGAGATCTATTACTTGTAATTTAGCAAGACTCAAAGGGATTTTATTTTACAAATTAAAAGTCACTTGATGAATTGGAAGGGGATCTAATGACATAGGTACACATGAGGCTTTTAGGTTTTCCTGTGACCTCATCCTATGCAAAATATGCAACTAATTCCCTTTTTGTCCATGAAAACACGGATTCTCTTACTCCAGCTCCACTCGTCCTTCACTTGAGAAGATTGTTCTGCAGTCTTGCAATAAATTAAGATGCTGATTGAGTTTCAAAATGTTTGGAATGCGTTATCACATGGAGTAGACAAGGCTAGCTAAGGTATTATGGGCCAGATTATATACACATATTAACACATAAATATATATGTATATAATCATATACTTTTATGCCACAGATACCAGGCTGCCAAGGCCACCCCTCTCCTATTTGGATTATTGTGTTTCATTCCAGTTCCCCTTTTGTTTGTTACAATGATTGGATTGCCCTGAAAGAGCTGACCAGCTGACCACTACCCCGCTTGGCCCCTTCCGGGTTTGCCGAGGCCCAGCCGGAATCTTATGGAACTACTTGCCGGCTGGGCTCGCTAGAGATCCCCGCTGAAATTTAACCTAGATCACTCAAAAAGCCCTTTGCCCCAGAGCTCTCATCTTCTGGGGACTTGTCATACCTTTGATGGGCATGGGTTGGGGTGATTGCTAAGAGGGAACTCATTCAGGAATCTGGGGTTTGGACACCTTCTACCTCATACTGGTCCTGAGTACTCTTTGCCTGGCTGCCGCTCCGGTCCCAGCCACAGATCATGTCACTTCTTGGACTGTGACATCTGGGGGTCCAGGGTTCTCCAATGGTACCCTGGAACCGGAGCATTAATGGCTGTAATGGCTGGTTAATTATTGCGCTCCTGCAAATGGGTTGCAGGGTACAATAATATAGCGCTCTATTTGTAATCTAGCCCTTAGATAGCAAAATCTTCATGTTTTGCATTTATCTGCTGAGGCCAGTTAGGGACTGATATTGTGAAAGAATTGTGAAGCCTGTTGTGCTCTGTTAGTTCTCAGAATTGAAAAACGAAATAATTAACAATAATAAAAGTATATTGCAATGTTTTTTAATACATACAATTAAACATTTAGATCACAAGTGGAGTGGTATTTAACTTTCCCACTAGCTCGCTAACTCCGCTATAAGTAAGCTTTTTGCTTGCATCGGGTAGTGCTCATATTACAAGTTAAAAGTAAAAAACTTTTCGTTCACATGCTAACCCAATACATGCAAAAAGCCGAAGTTAGAATATCGTAAACACATTAATAGATTCCCCCATAGAAGGCAATGAATAAAAAAAGTGGGGAAAAAACACTATACTCAAGCGCAAAAATGATCTCATATTCTCAAGTGGGCTAACCGACATGAAAATATTAAAAAGAAAAAAAAAGGTTAAAATGTTGGTTTGCTTTAAAATGATTGTATAAGTAGTTGTTTAATGTCTCTAGGACCTAGTTTGGGGACATATCACCTGGTTGATTTTACTGACCACACGTTACATAATTCTGCACTATGGGCAGAGTTATATAATGTAAGTATGGCTTTTTGCTTGATTTTTTTTTATGTAAATATCTAATTTGTCACCTAAAACAATAATTACCTCGCATGTGAAGCCGTCCTCTTCTGTGCTGCAGTTTTTTAAACTAGAGTGTCATGGGCTCACTGTCTAATCACAGCAAGTTTGATTGTGCCATTCAACTACATTTAGCGCACTCCTGCGCTAGGTAAAGCAGCCGACAGCTTCTATGTTTTTAATCAATACACCACTGCACATTTTTAAACAGGTTATGGTAAATGATCACATTGCAATATTTTTGAGCATGTTTAATTTTCAGTAGAAGGAACACAAGTTCAGTTAATGTATTCACACTTACAAGGATATATCAGTCTTTTTATATATATACTTAATTTAAGAACTGCATTGCAAAAGATCAGCACAATAATTTTGTTAGAAAAATATACAGTATATTAATTTGGCATGTCAATAGTCCAGGCACATAATCCTAGAAATGTCTCTTAAATATGAATATTTAATATTCTTTGTTGTGGTCAGCTAAGGACAGATATAAATGAGTTCCTGCTCTGATCAAACAATCACTGTGTGATATGCAGCTGGAGCCAATGGAAAGCCACAATTTTCAGGGGTAAATTACATGCATAACGGGCAAAATGAGTAATGAAAGTACATTTTGCATGTTTTCTTCTGCCCATGATTTTCTAGAACATTCCTTTAAATAAATAGTATCCCTTTAATTTTGTATTAGAAATTATATTTTCCTTTATATACATAAAATAAGATGTTAGATTTAAAGGATTTGTTTGCAAATGTTCTAGTCACCATTGGATTCCTACTATGGGACTATTTATCTATAAGGCTTCAGAAGTAGTTACAGATGTTTTCACAAAAAGAACAACAGAGACCATAAAAACGTATGTGCAGCTCATCAAAGTGACAGAGTGCATCTTGGGAATGTAGATTAAATGGATTTAAACTTGCTTTTTTTCAATAACATACTAAATCATCTTGTAACAAGAGGTACTCTATCTATAATAGCCACTAATATTTTACAGGATTAGTAGAATCCATTTCAGTGGCTTACTTTAATGCTGTCTGTGTAGTGTAAAGAATGTATCAGACCCATTTGTATGCACTGTGCTCTATAATTCAGATTACAAATACTATACACTAAACTAATGCAATAATATGAAACATGCATGAGAAATATTTTCAGATTTGTAAGTGATTATTAGATAAGGTATGAAAGAAAATAAAAATTCTTGGAGACATAAATGCTGGTTTGTGTGTGTAAAACAGCTGAGCTTCGATCACATACTTGGCGACATGCGCAAAAACTAACTAGCATTGCCAAATTTTTCTCTAATTGAGCGATCACAAACCCGGTGCAGCAGGCAAGTTACACGCATAGATTTTACATGGGGTGAGTAGTTTTTACTACCATAGACTAACATAGAACTGGCGTTGTCAGTCCGTATCACAAAGACAGCGCCTGGACTTGCGCAGACAGAATGGATATATTTTACTCCATTTTCAGCTCGCCACACATAGGCAGACACAGCAACCCTTGTGCACAGTAAAAAAGCAGCGTAACTCCCTGGAAGGCTTAACAAACACCTAACTTATGTGCAATATTAACCGCTAAACCGCCATCCCCCCACATCACAATCACTAATAAAAGATATTAACCCCTAAACCACCATCCCCCTCAATGCAAAGTATCGAAATAAATGTTTAACCCCTAAACCACCACCCCCCACATCGCAACTACTAAATAAACCTATTAACCCCTAAGCCGCCATCCCCCCACATTGCAACTACCTACATTATACTATTAACCCCTAAACCTAAAACCCCTTAACTTTTACCAAAATTAAAATACACCTTAATAAAAGTTAAAATAAACTAAGTACCTTAAAATAAATAAAAACTTAACTGTGAAAAATTTTTAAAACCTAAGCTTAAACTAATAAAATACCTATCATTACTCGTTTAAAAAAAAAAAAACAACAACCTACATTACCAAAAAAACCCACCTAAGATTACTAAAAATAATAAATCCTAACATTACCAAAAAAAAATCTACCATTACAAAAAAATAAACACTAAAATTGCAAAACATAAAAAAGCTACAATTGCAAAATATAACAGTTTTCCAAAAAAAAAAATATTCCTATTCTTATACCCACCCCAAAAAATACCCCAAAAATAAAAAAAACCCTAATCTAAAAATAAACTACATATAGTCCTTTGCAGGGCATTGCCCCAAAGCTAACAGCTCTTTTACATTAAAAAAACAACAATTACCCCCTAACATTACAACCCTCCCACCCCCCAAAATAAAAAAAACCTAACTAAAAAACCCTAATCTACCCATTGTCCTGAAAAAGGCATTTTGATGGGCATTGCCCATATAAAGGGGCCTTCAGCTCTTTTTCTGCCCAAAATAAAAAAAATCCATAATCTTAAAAAATAAAAAACCCAAAAAACAAAACAAAACAAAAATTAAGTGGGGGCGGAGCCAGCTGCCTATGGAGTGGTCGCATGTCCGTTCAAGTAAGAGGCAATCTTGCTTGAATTTTATCACATTCTGATGGACAAGTGCCTACCATTATAGCGCACTCACCCAGGGTCAGAATACCCTCATTTCTTGCCATGTAACACTTTTTCTGGCTCAACTTGGGACCATGGTCTAACCTTACTTGGCATACGAAGATTGACAGGTGCCATTTTGGGCTATATATGCAGACCTTGTTACTAGTAAGAAGACACACTCAAGCCATTTTTCTGCTGTACCTTAGTAAGTGTGATCACATTTGAGCAGACACTAGTACTTGTATGAGAAATTGCGGCTCAAATTCTAATTGAGGCAGAGTTACGCTACCTACTTGGTGTCAGAGTTTTTCCCTGTTTTGTTTGCCATCTGCTGCTGGCAGCCATTTTACTCACCTCTCTTCCTGACTATGGTGCATTGTGGGGGATGCTGCTCATTTCCTGCACTTCCTTTTATGGCCAGACTGGTGTACATCATCAGTGTGAGACAGGATGCAGTCTCAGAATTGTGATGTCATCACTTATTATTTAAAGGGCCTCTGTTCAGTATGCTTTGCCTTTGCGATGTCTCAGACCTGTTTGTGAGAGTTCCTATGTATTACCAGGCTGCCTAATGTCCTTCCTAGTTCCTGATCCCTGGCTTGTTCCTGTCTCTGCTGTTTTCCTTGTTCCTGATTCCGGCTCGTCTGACTATTCGCTTTGGCTCCTGACTCGGCTCGTCTGACTACCAGCTCTGGTTTTGACTCCTGGCGTGTTATTTGTCTTGTGGACTTTTTATTATGTTTTGCTATTAATAAAGGTGTGATTATTTTTGCACTTCTCCTCTCAGTCTGATTCCTGGCATCCTGAAATTACGCAAAGGCCATGAATCCTGATGGTGCTAATTATCCACCTATACCTGCCATAATTTCCAGGATGGATGTACAGGATCACCGCATGGATCAACTTGCACTAGCCCTGCAAACCCTGCTGACTCGCACTGCACATTTGGACCAAAGTGTCCCGCAAGTTATGGCTGCTCCTGTTTTCGCTGCCTACCAGGAGCATGTCCGTTTCTGCACCTCTACCTCAGCAATATGGAGGCGATCCTATTCAGTGCAGAGGGTTTTTGAACCAGGTGGGCATTTACTTTGAGATGTTACCTCAGGTGTTTCCTTCTGACAGAGCTAAGGTGGGATTTCTCATCTTGTTACTCTCTGACACAGCTCTTGTCTGGGCTAATCCCTTGTGGGAGACTAATAAACCTGTGATTTCAAATTACCATGAATTTGTGGCCTCCTTTCGAAGGGTATTTGATGTTCTGGCTTGCTCCGCCTCTGCTGCTAAATGACTCATGTCCATTTAGCAAGGTACAATATCTGTTGCTCAGTATGCTATTGAGTTCTGTACGCTTGCCGCAGAGGTAGGTTGGAACAATGAAGCCCTTGTTGCCGCCTTCTTTCATGGGCTCTCTGATGCGATTAAAGACGAAGTTGCTGCCAGAGATCTACCAGAGGATCTCGAGACATTGGTGTCTTTTTTGATCCTAATTGACATCAGACTCAGAGAGAGGCCCTCTTTCAAGGAGCACTTGCAGAAGCTTCCTGTTCCATTGTCTCCTATGTTTTCGTTCCCACCCATGCCTCCCTCTCCTCCCATGCCTCCTGGTCCCGAGTCACCAGGTACTGCTGAGCCGATGCATTCGGGATTCACGCGTCTCTCCGCGGCGTAGAGGGCCTTTAGGAGGAGGGAGGGGCTCTGCCTCTATTGTGGGTTACAGGGCCACCTTTTGAAGTCTTGTCCTACACGGCCGGGAAATGCTCACACCTAAGGTCCTGTCGGGGGCAGACCTTGGATGCTTTATCCTCATTCCCAGAACTGCTTAAGGAGAAACCTTTGGTCACGGTTGTCCTTTCCTGGGTGGACTCCTCCATAGTCACTCAGGCTCTTGTTGACTCCGGTGCTGCGGGCTCTTTCATTGACAGTGCTTTTGTATCAAAGCACTCCATTCCTGTTTTGCCTCAGTCCATTCCGCTTGCTATTGAAGCCATTGATGGCAGGTCCCTTCAGCCCACACTCATTACTCACGAAACTGCTCCGTTGTCCATGGCTGTTGGGGCTCTCCATTTTGAAACCCTCCAGTTCCAGGTGATAAACTCTCAGCATTTTCCGGTTGTTCTGGAATATCCCTGGCTCCAAAAGCACAATCCCAGTCTCGACTGGCGCAGGTCCGAAATTTTGTTGTGGTCCCCGCAATGTATTTCCACTTGTCTTCCGAAACCTGTTAAAGTCTTGTGCACTTCTTCAGTAGCTCAATTGCCAGAGGAGTACCGAGAGGTCCTAGACGTTTTTGACAAGGTGCGTGCCGGTACGTTGCCTCCTCACTGGTCTTACGATTGTGCCATAGACCTGCAACCCGGAGCCATTCCTCCTTGGGGCCGGGTGTACCCTCTGTCTGTTGCAGAGAATTGTGCTATGGAGGAGAATTTTGCCGATGCTCTGTCCCGGGGGATCATCCGCAAATCCTGCTCTCCTGCAGGGGCTGGCTTCTTCTTTGTGAAGAAAATGGGTGGCGAGTTAAGACCATGCATCGATTATAGGGGTCTTAATTGTCTTACCATTTAGAATGGTTACCCTATTCCGCTCATTACGGAACTCTTTGACCGCCTCAAGGGAGCTACGGTCTTTACTAAACTTCCTTAAACGTGCGTGGTTAAGGAAGCTGTTGGCTTTGGTGATGTCACCGGAGCAGATGATTCGGCGGAGCCGAGAGAAGCAGAGGAGGAACAGCTGACTTTTGCAGATTGGAAATCCTGAGCGTGATTATCCAGATTTACAAAAGAGGAGGTTGTAGTTGAATAAACTTTAAGGATAAGGTAGTGCTCATATGAACATGAGGCAGTAGACTTTTGCAGTCTGTGCAAGTTTGAAGTATGTTCAAATGACGACTTGAGTAGCTGATAAGCAAATATCCTTCAACAAGGTTTTGGGAAGCTTTAGCATTAACATTCACATGCCAATAATCAAGCGGCTTGTGAGGTGTTGGGCTCCTCCTTATATAGGGAGGTAGGAAATAAATGGAGCACTTGTCTTAAAGAGATATCACATCATGACAGCAACAGTGTGTTGTGGTATACTTAGATTACATCCTCATACACTCACCCACACTTGAGGCTCATCGTTATGATGTTACACGGGTTCTTCAGAGACTACGTGAGAACGGCCTGTTTTGTAAAGTTGAGAAATGTGAGTTCCATCAGACTCAAGTAACCCTCCTAGGTTATGTTATCTCCGTTGCAGGGTTCTCCATGGATCCTGACAAGTTATCTGCAGTTCTGCAGTGGCCTCGCCCAGTTGGTCTTCGGTCTATTCAACGTTTTTTGGGGTTTGCCAATTACTATAGAAAGTTTATTAAAAACTTTTCTTCCTTGGTCAAACCTTTCACAGACATGACCCATAAAGAGAATGATCCACTTCATTGGTCACCTACTGCCATTAAGGCCTTTGATAGTCTTAAGACTGCCTTTGCTGCCGCTCCAGTTCTGGCTCATCCTAACCCTGTCCTACCTTTCGTTCTTGAGGTTGATGCATCTGAGACTGGAGTAGGTGCCCTCTTGTCTCAATGTCCTATGCCTGACGGTTCCATGCATCTGTGTGGTTTCATCTCTAAGAAATTGTCTCCAACGGAGTGCAATTATGAAATTGGCGACAGGGAATTACTGGCCATAATTTTGTCACTCAAGGAATGGAGGCATCTTCTCGAGGGTACTAGCGTGCCAGTGCTCATTCTTACTGACCACATGAATTTAAAGGGACACTCAATCAAAATTAAACTTTCATTATTTAGATAGAGCATGCAATTTTAAACAACTTTACAATTTACTTCCATTAACAAAATGTGCACAGTCTTTTTATATTTAAACTTTTTGAGTCACCAGCTCCTACTGAGCATGTGCAAGAATAAGTGTGTATGCATTTGTGAATGGCTGATTGCTCTCACATGGTACGTGTATGCATTTGTGATTGGCTGATAGCTGTCACATGGTACAGGGGGAGTGGAAAAAGAAATAACTTTTAAAATTGTCAGAAAAAAAATCTACTACTCATTTGAAGTTCAGACTAAGTGCTATTGCATTGTCTTGTTATCTTGCATTTGTTGATTATGGAAATCTACAGTGTTGACTGGTCCTTTAACTTATCTATCTGAAGCAAAATGTTTGTCGCGCCGACAGGCCAGATGGGCGCTATTTTTGTCTCGGTTTAATTATGTGGTCTCCTACCTGCCTGATAGTAAGAATGTTAGGGCTGATACCCTCTCTGGACAATTTTCGCCTCTGTCCAAGGAGGAGTCTGTACCTACTCCTGTTATACCTCCTGACCATATTTTGGCTACCATACATACTAATTTGACTTCTCCCATGGGGGAGGAGATTCTAGCTGCACAAACCAATGCACCTCCTGAGAAACCTAGTGGTAAGTGTTTTGTTCCTGAGAATCGTCGAACTAAACTTTTGCACACTTACCACTATCCTAAAGCCGCAGGTCACCCAGGCAAGAACCAAATGATTTGGTCTGTCACTTGACAATTCTGGTGGCCAGGTCTTCGTTCTGATGTTGCTGCATATGTTGCCTCCTGCTCAGTTTGTGCACAGAATAAGACTCCTCGACATCTTCCTGTGGGTCTTCTTCAACCTATTGCTAATGGTGAGCGTCCTTGGACACATCTTTCCATGGACTTCATTGTCGAGCTCCCTGTTTCCAATGGCAATACCGTTATCCTTATGGTGGTTGACCGTTTTTCTAAAATGTCACATTGCATTCCCTTGATTAAGCTGCCTACCGCTCAGGAGCTTGCTTCAATTTTTGCCCGGGAGGTCTTCCGTTTACATGGGTTACCCAAGGAGATAGTGTCGGACTGGGGTAGCCAGTTTGTCTCCAGATTTTGGTGTTCCTTTTGTGCTCAAATGGGGATCCAGCTTTCCTTCTCCTCGGCACATAACCCTCAATCCAATGGGGCTGCGGAACGGTCTAATCAAGCTCTGGAACAGTTCCTCCGTTGCTATGTCTCAGATCACCACAATAATTGGTCTAAACTGTTACTTTGGGCAGAGTTTGCTCGTGCTATTAATGCTTCCTCCAAGTTATCCCCGTTCATGGCGAATTATGGGTTTCAACCATACTTGTTGCCCGATTCATTCATGTCTCAGGGTATTCCGGCTTTGGAGGAGCATCTCCAGCAACTCCGTTCCACGTGGGTGCAGATTCAGGATTGCCTTTATCATTCTATGCAGCGCTAAAAAGTTCCAGGCTGATCATAGGCATCTGCCCGCACCTTCCTACCAGGTTGGTGAGAGAGTTTGGCTGTCCTCCCGCAACTTGAACCTTCATGTGCCTTCCAATAAATTGGCTTACCATTATGTTGGTCCTTTTCGAATACTCCGACGGGTTAATCCTGTGGCCTACGCTCTTGACCTTCCTCCTGCTATGCGCATCACCAATGTTTTTCATGTCTCCCTCTTTAAACCATTGGTTTGTAATTGGTTTACCACTGTGTTGCCTCGTCCCCATTCTATCTTTGTTGACAATCATGAGGAGTATGCGGTCAGCAGCATTATTGACTCTCGTATGTCCAGGGGCCATGTACAGTATTTGGTTCACTGGAGGAGCGTTCTTGGGTTCCCTCCTCTGATGTCCATGCTCTCGCCCTCCTCCGTGCCTTCCATGCCCGTTTCCCCAATAAGCCTTTTGTCCTCCCGCGGGGGAGGGGTTGTTGAGGGGAGGGCATGTCAGGGTTTTTCCCTGTTTTGTTTGCCATGTGCTGCTGGCATTCATTTTACTCACATCTCTTCCTGACTATGGTGCATTGTGGGGGATTCTGCTAATTTCCTGCACTTCCTTTTATGGCCAGACTGGTGTGCATCATCCATGTGAGACAGGATGCAGTTTCAGAATTGTGATGTCATCACTTATTATTTAAAGGGCCTCTGTTCAGTATGCTTTGCCTTTGCGTTGCCTCAGACCTGTTTGTGAGAGTTCCTGTGTATTACCTGACTGCCTGACATCCTTCCTGGTTCCTGATCCCTGGCTTGTTCCTGTCTCTGCTGTTTTCGTTGTTCCTGATTCTGGCTCGTCTGACTATTTGCTTTGGCTCCTGACTCGGCTCGTCTGACTACCAGCTCTGGTTTTGACTTCTGGCTTGTTATTTGACTTGTGGACTTTTTATTATTTTTTGCTATTAATAAAGGTGTGATTATTTTTGCACTTCTCATCTCAGTCTGATTCCTCGCACCCTGACACTTGGCAGACATAATGCTGCATTAACGGAAGCATTATGCAAGACGTTTAATCAGAAGACTTCCAGGCTACGAAGCAAACCATCCATCTTAGTCCTGTTTTGGTAGAGTGTGGGAATGGTGACGTTGAGGAGGTGAGTGGGCCCCAGCACTTACCACTCACCTCCTCAATATTCCAGAGTGATTCCCTTTTGCAGCCTAAGCTACGGAACAGTGAAGCAGCAGCTAAATTTGGAGAGAACCACTTCAACCCACTAATCATTATCTGTGCTGAGTCAGATATATATATAAATCTCTCTCCTGTGAAGACCCTAGTGAGCACCTACACCCAGCACTCAAGGCTCATCTGGCCATCGGCTTTAAATAGACGATCACATTCCCAACCACCCAGAGACTCCTGCTATGTGGATCTATTGAATTTGAGCTGGGGCCCTGCAGGTTTACCTATCGTGGACATGTTGGAGAACTGGTGACTTCCCCAGCACACAGGACTGGGATAACCAATATACAGTACATGGCTGCACACTCTGACTTTTTCCAAATGCAGACTGTTGTGATAAATTGGGTAAACTCTGTTTGAAAAGCAAGAATGTAAGTTTAGATGCCGGACCATTTTTGGTGAACAACCTGGGTTGTTCTTGCTGATTCGTGGATAAATTCACCCACCAATAATCAAGTGCTGTCCATGTTATGATACTTTTTTTCCTGGCAAATTTTTTAATGAGCCTTAAGCTGATGGTATATGGGACATTTGGATTTTTTTATATATATATATTTGTTTCTTGGCTCTACACGATTACACATATCTTAAGGAAAGTCAATGTTTTAACTCCTACCCCCCACATACCAATATACTCTGGCAATCTTAATTCTGCTCTGTCAGGAATTTTTCCCTGTTTTGTTTGCCATGTGCTGCTGGCAGCCATTTTACTCACCTCTCTTGCTGACTCTGGTGCATACTGTGCAATGCTGCTCATTACCTGCACTTCCTTTTATAGCCAGACTGGTGTAAATCATCAGTGTGAGACAGGATTCAGTCTCAGAATTGTGATATCATCACTTATTATTTAAAGAGCCTCTGTTCAGTATGCTTTGCCCTTGCATGGTCTCAGACCTGTTTGTGAGAGCTCCTGTGTATTACCTGGCTGTCTGATGTCTCTCCTGGTTCCTGATCTCTGGCTTGTTCCTGACTCTGCTGTTCTCCTTGTTCCTGATTTCGGCTCGTATGACTACTCGCTTTGGCTCCTGACTCGGCTCATCTGACTATTCGCTTTGGCTCCTGACTCAGCTCGCCTGACTACCAGCTCTGGTTTTGATTCCTGGCTTGTTTTTTGTTTTTTGGACTTTTTATTATTTTTTGCTATTAATAAAAGTGTGATTATTTTTGCACTTCTTGTTTCAGTCTGATTCCTGGCACCCTGACATTACGCAAGGGCCATGAATCCTGATGCTGCTAATAATCCCCCTTTACCTGATATAATTTCCAGGATGGATGAACATGATCACCGCTTGGATCAATTTTCACTAGCCCTGCAAACCCTGCTGACTCGCACTGCACATTTGGACCAAAGTGTCTCACAAGTTATGGCTGGTCCTGTTTCCACTGCTGCACCTAGTCCTACCAGGAGCATGTCCGGTTCTGCACCTCTACCTCAGCGATATGGAGGTGATCCTAATCAGTGCAGAGGGTTTTTGAACCAGGTGAGCATTTACTTTGAGATGTTACCTCAGGCGTTTCCTTCTGACAGAGCTAAGGTGGGATTTCTCATCTCGTTACTCTCTGACACAGCTCTTGTCTGGGCTAATCCCTTGTGGGAGACTAATAAACCTGTGATTTCAAATTACCCTGAATTTGTAGAATCCTTTCGAAGGGTATTTGATATTCCGGCTCGCTCCGCCTCATGTCCATTCAGCAAGGTACAATATCTGTTGCTCAGTATGCTATTGAGTTCTGTACGCTTGCCGCAGAGGTAGGTTGGAACAATGAAGCCCTTGTTGCCACCTTCTTTCATGGGCTCTCTGATGCGATTAAAGACGAAGTTGCTGCCAGAGATTTACCAGAGGATCTTGAGACATTGGTGTCTTTTTTTATCCTAATTGACATCAGACTTAGAGAGAGGCCGTCTTTCACTGAGCGCTTGCGGAAGCCTCCTGTTCTGTTGTCTCCTACGTTTTCGTTCCCACCCATGCCTCCCTCTCCTCCCATGCCTCCTGGTCCCGAGTCAACAGGTACTGCTGAGCCGATGCAGTTGGGATTCACGCGTCTCTCCGCAGCAGAGAGGGCCTTTAGGAGGAGGGAGGGGCTCTGAGTCTATTGTGGGTTACAGGGCCACCTTTGGAAGTCTTTTCCTAAACAGCCGGGAAATGCTCACACCTAAGGTGCTGTCGGGGGCAGACCTTGGGTGGTTTATCCTCATCCCCGGAACTGCTAAAGGAGAAACCTTTGGTCACCGTTGTTCTTTCCTGGGTGGACTCCTCCATAGTCACCATAGTCCGGTGCTGCGGGCTATTTCATTGACAGTGCTTTTGTATCAAAGCACTCCATTCCTGTTTTGCCTCGGTCCGTTCCGCTTGCTATTGAGGCCATTGATGGTAGGCCCCTTCAGCCCGCACTTGTTACTCACGAAACTGCTCCGTTATCTATGGCTCTCCATTTTGAAACCCTCCAGTTCCAGGTGATAAACTCTCTGCATTTTCTGGTTGTTCTGGGTTATCCCTAGCTCCAAAAGCACAATCCCAGTCTCGACTGGCGCAGTTCCGAAATTTTGTCGTGTTCTATGCAATGTATTTTCACTTGTCTTCCGAAACCAGTTAAAGTCTTGTGCACTTCTTCGGTATCTCAATTGCCAGAGGAGTACCGAGAGTTCTTAGACGTTTTTGACAAGGTGTGTGCCGGTACATTACCTCCTCACCGGTCTTACGATTGTGCCATAGACCTGCAACCCGGAGCCATTCCTCCTCGGGACCGGGTTTACCCTCTGTCTGTTGCGGAGAATTGTGCTATGGAGGAGTATGTTGCTGATGCTCTGTCATGGGGGATCATCCACAAATCCTGCTCTCCTGCAGGGGCTGGCTTCTTCTTTGTGAAGAAAAAGGGTGGCGAGTTAAGACCATGCATCGATTATAGGGGTCTTAATCGTCTTACCATTAAGAATGCTTACCCTATTCCGCTAATTACCGAACTCTTTGACCGCCTCAAGGGAGCTATGGTCTTTACTAAACTTGATTTGAGAGGAGCGTACAATCTCGTTAGGATCAAGGAGGGCCACGAATGGAAAACAGCATTTAACACCAGGAGCGGGCATTATGAGTATCTTGTAATGTCTTTTGGCCTATGTAATGCTCCTGCTGTTTCCAGGAATTTATTAATGATGTCCTACAAGATATGTTGCAACAGTGTGTTGAGGTGTAATTAGACGACATCCTCATACACTCATCCACACTTGAGGCTCATCGTTCTGATGTTACACAGGTTCTTCAGAGACTACGTGAGAATGGCCTGTTTTGTAAACTCGAGAAATGTGAGTTCCATCAGACTCAAGTGTCACGCTCAAGTGTCACGTGCGGTCCTCCTTGCATGCTTGGTTGCCAGGCAACATCTAGCTCGGTTGAGCCGTCCCCTCCAGCTGACGTCAGGACTAGACTGCTTGTTCCGGGCTTCCTGTTCCTTTGGTGCCCGTTTGTTTGTTTCTCTTTGTGGCTCCTGTGATTATTCTGTTTTGCTCCTGAACCTTTGCCTGATAACCTGTTGCCAAACTCTGCAACTACTGACTATGCTATGTTTAACCCTCAAACTGCCTGATAACCTGTTGCCAAACTCTGCATTACTGACTATGCTGTGTTTAACCCTCAAACTGCCTGATAACCTGTTGCCAAACTCTGCAAGTACTGACTACGCTGTGTTTAACCCTCAAACTGCCTAATAAACTGTTGCCAAACTCTGCATTACTGACTATGCTGTGTTTAACCCCCAAACTGCCTGATAACCTGTTGCCAAACTCTGCATTACTGACTACGCTATGTTTAACCCTCATGTGTGGAGGATTATCACTAAATATATTTTTCCATGTATCTTTGACATATATGTCTTTTGTATACGAGCATCTTGATTTGTCCCCTTAATATTTAGTATCCCTTTTGATTACTCTGGCCCCCTGCAGGATTCTATACTATATTTTCATATTTATCATTCTTACATCCACATTATACATTTTGTATTAATATTAGTATGATCCATTTGTTCATAACATGCTATCCACTTTTTTGTATTCGAACAAATTAGTATTATGCAGGTATTCTCTTTTTCTAGAGTTTTAGCATAGGTCTTAGTGGTGTTTATTCCAACTTGTTTCTGCACTTTATATACATTAATTGTATTGGACTATTATATGTGACTTTGTAACAAGTAACAAGTACAGCCGTATGCAATATTATTTTTTATGTTTCATACTGCATTTGAAACAATTATGTTTGGATTAACAATAATACTGTTTGCTACACAGGTGAAAAATAGTGACTAACTCTTTCTGAGTGGATAGAGTAGGTGGGCGTTTTTTATCTTTTGCCAATCACATTTGTTCTTAAGGTATTTTAACAGGTGTGAGGCACATCACTGTAGGCTATGACTACGGAGTTGATCCGAAACATGTAAGCCACTCAGTGCTGCGCCCTCTACACCGTCAGTGTTTGCTGTTTGCTGTTTTAATGGACCCAATAAAGAATTTTGTTTTAACTAAGGATAGCTGGACTCTCTTCATTTGATGCACTAAACCTCAAACTGCCTGATAACCTGTTGCCAAACTCTGCATCATTGACCACGCTGTGTTTAACCCTCAGACTGCCTGATAACAAGTTGCCAAACTCTGCATTATTGATCACGCTGGTGATTAATCCTCAAACTGTCTGATTACCTTTTGCTACACTTTGCATTACTGACTTCGCTGTGCTTAACCCTCAAATTGCCTGATTTCAAGTTACGAACTCCTGCATGATTAACTGTTTATTGTTTAACCCTCCTTCTGTCTGAGAATAAGTTGTCTTACCCTGCAACCCTGGTACAGTGGAGGACTATTCCTGAACTGCCTGAATACAGTTCCCTATTCAGAAGTTTATCCGGCTGATATCAAGAATTCCATTACTCTTCCCAGAGGACTCTGACCAACACTGCTCCATATCGTGAGTACCTTGTTTTATAGAAGTTGTCGTGGGGTCACGTCCTGGATTAAACTCAGAGTGCAAGGGTGTTGTTTAAGTTCGCCCTTGTATTTGGGTCTTCTTCTGGACATTACCTAACCTGACATTACAAACGGGCCATATTATGGACCCCGATGAGTTATCCAGGGCTGTGGCTCTACAAGACTTCTAGGAAATCATTCTGCTCATTTGCAATCTTTGGATTCCAAGTTTGACCAGATTACTGCTCTGCTACCTAACCTCTCTGATCCTTCTCAAGCTACGGCTACTCCTGCTGCAGCTGCTGCTAGTTCCAATGCCGTTTATAACCCGCCTCAGCCAGTCGGACAGTATATACCTAGAATCCCTCTTCCAGATAAATATGACGAACATCCGGAAGAATGCCGTGGATTCCTAAATCAGTGTCGTTTACACTTCAGAAACAATCCTCAAGTATTTGTCAATTCTTCTTCCAAAATCACCTTTATTATATCCCTCATGAAGGGGAAGGCTCTAGCCTGGGTGTCTCCTCTTTTGGAGAAAGACGATCCTCTACTTCAGGATGTGGAAGTATTTGTGCCTATTTTTTCTTCTGTTTTTGACAAGTCTGGGAGGTCTGCAGCTGCTGAGGCAGGATTGTTGGATTTGAGACAGGGATCCCTTTCTGTAGTTCAATACGCTATTGAATTCAGGACTTTAGCTGCAGAAACTGATAGGAACCATGGAGCCTTACGGGCAGCCTTTCTCAAAGGACTTTGCGAACGCCTTAAGGATGAACTTGTATTTCGGGAGCTTCCCGACTCGTTGGAGGATCTTATCAATTTATGTATACTGAACGTCTGCATACTGAACGTCTTCAGGAGAGAGATAGGAATCGGAGATCCTTTTCTAGGTCTACTTATCGTCCCATTCATCGGATAAACTGTTGCCAAACTCTGCATTACTGACTACGCTGTGTTTAACCCTCAAACTGCCTGATAACCTGTTGCCAAACTCTGCATTACTGACTACGCTATATTTAACCCTCAAACTGCCTGATAACCTGTTGCCAAACTCTGCATCATTGACCACGCTGTGTTTAACCCTCAGACTGCCTGATAACAAGTTGCCAAACTCTGCATTATTGAACACGCTGGTGATTAATATATATTAAGATATCAAGAATTCCATTACTCTTCCTAGAGGACTCTGACTCTGCTCCATATCGTGAGTACCTTGTTTTATAGAAGTTGTTGTGGGGTCACGTCCTGGATTAAACTCAGAGTGCAAGGGTGTTGTTTAAGTTCGCCCTAGCATTTGGGTCTTCTTCTGGACATTACCTAACCTAACATCAAGTAACCTTCCTAGGTTATGTTATCTCCGTTGCAGGGTTCTCCATGGATCCTGACAAGTTATCTGCAGTTCTGCAGTGGCCTCGCCCAGTTGGTCTTCGGTCTATTCAACGTTTTTTGGGGTTCACCAATTACTATAGAAAGTTTATTAAAATCTTTTCTTCCTTCATCAAACCTATCACACACATGACCCGTAAAGAGAATGATCCACTCCATTGGTCACCTACTGCCATTAAGGCCTTTGATAGTCTTAAGACTGCCGTTGCTGCTGCTCCAGTTCTGGCTCAACCTAACCCTGTCCTGCCTTTCGTTCTTGAGGTCGATGCGTCTGAGACTGGAGTAGGTGCCCTCTTTTCTCAACGTCCTATGCCTGACGGTTCCTTGCATCCGTGTGGTTTCTTCTCTAAGAAATTGTCTGCAGCAGAGTGCAATTATGAAATTGGTGACAGGGAATTACTGGCCATAGTTTTGGCACTCAAGGAATGGAGGCATCTTCTCGAGGGTACTAGCGTGCCAGTGCTCATTCTTACTGACCACAAGAATTTAACTTATCTATCTGAAACAAAACGTTTGTCGCCTCGACAGGCCAGATGGGCGCTATTTTTGTCTTGGTTTAATTATGTAGTCTCCTACCTGCCTGGTAGTAAGAATGTTAGGGCTGATGCCCTTTCTCGACAATTTTCGCCACTGTCCAAGGAGGAGTCTGTACCTACTCCAGTTATAACTCCTGACCATATTTTGGCTACCATACGTACTAATTTGACTTCTCCCTTGGGGGAGGAGATCCTGGCTGCACAAACCAATGAACCTCCTGAGAAACCTAGTGGTAAGTGTTTTGATCTTGAGAATCTTCTAACTAAACTTTTGCAAATTTACAACTATCCTAAAGCCGCAGGTCACCCAGGCAAGAACCAAATGACTTGCCAGGTCTTTGTTCTGATGTTGCTGCGTATGTTGCCTCCTGCTCAGTTTGTGCACAGAATAAGACTCTTCCTGTGGGTCTTCTTCAACCTATTGCTAATGGTGAGCGTCCTTGGACACATCTTTCCATGGATTTCATTGTCGAGCTCCCTGTTTCCAATGGCAATACTGTTATCCTTATGGTGGTTGACCGTTTTTCTAAAATGTCACATTGCATTCCCTTGAAGAAGTTGACTAGCACTCAGGAGCTTGCTTCAATTTTTGGTGTTCCTTTTGTGCTCAAATGGGGATCCATCTTTCCTTCTCCTTGGTATATCACCCTCAATCCAATGGGGCTGCGGAATGGTCTAATCAAGCTCTGGAACAGTTCTTCCATTGCTATGTCTCAGATCACCACAATAATTGGTCTGAACTGTTAAATTGGGCAGAGTTTGCTCGTAATAGTGCTATTATGCTTCCTCCAAGTTATCCCCGTTCATGGTGAATTATGGGTTTCAACCATCCTTGTTGCCTGATTCATTAATTTCTCAGGGTATTCCAGCTTTGGAGGAGCATCTCCGGCAACTTCGTTCCACATGGGTGCAGATTCAGGATTGCCTTCATCATTCTATGCAACTCCAAAAGTTCCTGGACGATCGTAGGCGTCTGCCCGTGCCTTCCTACCAGGTTGGTGAGAGAGTTTGACTGTCCTCCTGCAACTTGAACCTTCGTGTGCCTTCCAATAAACTGGCTCCCCGTTATGTTGGTCCTTTTTGAATACTCTGATGGGTCAATCCTGTGGCCTATGCTCTTGACCTTCCTCCTGCAATGCGCATCTCCAATGTTTTTCATGTCTCCCTCTTGAAACCATTGATTTGTAATTGGTTTACCACTGTGTTGCCTTGTCCCCATCCTATCTTTATTGACAACCATGAGGAGTATGAGGTCAGCAGCATTATTGACTCTCGTATGTCCAGGAGCCGCATACAGTATTTGGTTCACTGGAGGGGCAATGGTCCAGAGGAGCATTCATGGGTTCCCTCCTCTGATGTTCATGCTCCCACCCTCCTCCATGCCTTCCATGCCCGTTTGCCCAATAAGCCTTTTATACTACCATGGGGGAGGGGTCATTGGGGGGCGGGTACTGTCAGGGTTTTTTCCATGTTTTGTTTGCCATGTGCTGCTGGCAGCCATTTTACTCACCTCTCTTGCTGACTCTGGTGCATACTGTGTGATGCTGCTCATTTCCTGCACTTCCTTTTATGGCCAGACTGGTGTACATCATCAGTGTGAGACAGTGCGTCCTTGGACACATCTTTCCATGGATTTCATTGTCGAGCTCCCTGTTTCCAATGGCAATACTGTTATCCTTATGGTGGTTGACCGTTTTTCTAAAATGTCACATTGCATTCCCTTGAAGAAGTTGACTAGCACTCAGGAGCTTGCTTCAATTTTTGGTGTTCCTTTTGTGCTCAAATGGGGATCCATCTTTCCTTCTCCTTGGTATATCACCCTCAATCCAATGGGGCTGCGGAATGGTCTAATCAAGCTCTGGAACAGTTCTTCCATTGCTATGTCTCAGATCACCACAATAATTGGTCTGAACTGTTAAATTGGGCAGAGTTTGCTCGTAATAGTGCTATTATGCTTCCTCCAAGTTATCCCCGTTCATGGTGAATTATGGGTTTCAACCATCCTTGTTGCCTGATTCATTAATTTCTCAGGGTATTCCAGCTTTGGAGGAGCATCTCCGGCAACTTCGTTCCACATGGGTGCAGATTCAGGATTGCCTTCATCATTCTATGCAACTCCAAAAGTTCCTGGACGATCGTAGGCGTCTGCCCGTGCCTTCCTACCAGGTTGGTGAGAGAGTTTGACTGTCCTCCTGCAACTTGAACCTTCGTGTGCCTTCCAATAAACTGGCTCCCCGTTATGTTGGTCCTTTTTGAATACTCTGATGGGTCAATCCTGTGGCCTATGCTCTTGACCTTCCTCCTGCAATGCGCATCTCCAATGTTTTTCATGTCTCCCTCTTGAAACCATTGATTTGTAATTGGTTTACCACTGTGTTGCCTTGTCCCCATCCTATCTTTATTGACAACCATGAGGAGTATGAGGTCAGCAGCATTATTGACTCTCGTATGTCCAGGAGCCGCATACAGTATTTGGTTCACTGGAGGGGCAATGGTCCAGAGGAGCATTCATGGGTTCCCTCCTCTGATGTTCATGCTCCCACCCTCCTCCATGCCTTCCATGCCCGTTTGCCCAATAAGCCTTTTATACTACCATGGGGGAGGGGTCATTGGGGGGCGGGTACTGTCAGGGTTTTTTCCATGTTTTGTTTGCCATGTGCTGCTGGCAGCCATTTTACTCACCTCTCTTGCTGACTCTGGTGCATACTGTGTGATGCTGCTCATTTCCTGCACTTCCTTTTATGGCCAGACTGGTGTACATCATCAGTGTGAGACAGGATTCAGTCTCAGAATTGGGATATCATCACTTATTATTTATAGGGCCTCTGTTCAATATGCTTTGCCCTTGCGTTGTCTCAGACCTGTTTGTGAGAGCTCCTGTGTATTACCTGGCTGTCTGACGTCTCTCCTGGTTCCTGATCCCTGGCTTTTTCGTGATTCTGCTGTTCTCCTTGTTCCTGATTCCGGCTCATCTGACTACTCGCTTTGGCTCCTGACTCGGCTCATCTGACTATTCGCTTTGGCTCCTGACTCGGCTCGTCTGACTACCAGCTCTGTTTTTTGTTTTGTGGACTTTTTATTATTTTTTTGCTATTAATAAAGGTGTAATTATTTTTGCACTTCTCGTCTCAGTCTGATTCCTGGTACCCTGACATGCTTAGAGTATTATTTTTAATTTTTGCTCACAAAATACTGCAATTATAATCTTCATTTAATCAAAGCTTACCATAATATTGTGTTTTGTGATACATTACGAAATAGATCCGCCACTAGATATGTTCCTCAGTTATAATTATTATATGGCTCATCTGCTTTTCCCCATATCTTAGTCAACAGCAGATCTAATATACAATATCTCATAAACGAAAGGCTTAGGCTAATTGTGCACCCAGAGTTTAGCCCCTTATTGATCAGACTTTTAGTCCTCTATTTAGCATGATGTACAATTGAAACCTAGATCTTTGAGGAACTCTATAACAAGATTGTATATACATAACATGTAATATTATAATAACAAATATTATATCATAACTTTTTAATTATTCTATTACATCTTTACTAAGGTCTATGAGTGACCGTTATGTTCTTGCATATACATACTACCTAAAATGTTCTACAATAAACACTATGTTATACTAGAACTCCCCACTTAAGATATATAAGAATATAGGGGTCCAAAAGTGACCCCTCTAATGGTTGGGGGATTTTATATTTTTATTTACCTACTAGTTTATAATTTAAAAAATGAGGCTTCATTCATAGATGCTTACCATTATAACAGATAAATGTTTATTATTGATATTTCATGTTTCATACTATATACAGTATACTGATATATAGTGATATCAAGCATTCTAGGTCAGACCTTTAATTTTTGATGTTGGAAGTATACACTTTACTGTATGAAGTGCGGAATATGCCATGTCCACATATGTTTCTCAGCAACCTTTTAAGCTAAACTTGATATCCTTTGTTAAACATGCAGTCAGCTCCTCTGCTTTCTTAAGAGACACTGTATACCTTATAAATTTACTGTAAATGTAAATGAACATGTGTTCCATGCTGTAATTCCTGAATGCCTTAATAAAAGACCATCTTGTGGAACTCTCTGCCTCGCCCCACAAGACTCTCCCCTAGTTTTGAAAGCTTCAAGTGCTCCCTAAAGACTCTACTGTTCAAGGATGCATACAACCTATGCTAACCTTACTTTATACCAGTTCCACTCCTCCATTGCTATCCCCTGAACCCCCTTAGCATGTAAGCCTAAGAGTCCAGCTGTTTGTAGATCACCTTCCTAAGAATGGATTACAACAGTGCAACTCTTGGCAGGGCCCTCTACCCATTTGATCCCTTTAATTGTTTTGTTGTACTCCCCTTTGTTTATAGCGCTGCGGAATCTGTTCGTGCTCTACAAATAACCGATAATAATAATAATAATTAAAAAAAATAATAAAAAAAAATAAAATAAAACCCAAACCCCCAAATTGATACTCACTAATAGTGAAGGACTAATGTAGATGTGGATAATGTCTTTGGATCTAGCTCCACTAAGGAGTCTCTTAAAATCAAACATCATTTAACTTGCAATTCCACTTTTGTAATATATTTGATAACATGGAATGGCTGCCAAAAACAATATGTAGGATATACAAGACAGGATCAGGGAGCATCTTCTTTCACTAAAAGAAGATCTCCCTAGAACTCCGGTAGCTAGATACTTCACATCTCATGATTGAAAACCTGAAGATTATTTCACATTTAAAGCTATAGATCATATTTCAATAACCATTACAGGTGGAGATAGACATGCTAGATTAAATAAATGTGAAATTTACTGGATCTTTAGGTTACAGACAGGAGCTCCCAGTGGAATTAATGAAAAATCTGACATCAAATTGTTTGTTGGTTAATATTTATACTGTTTATTGAAGGAAATTAATGAAAAAAATGCGCTAGACAAGATCTGGGCTACACATAAAAAACAGGCAATCCCTAAGCCTGATAATGATCAGAGGTGCAAAGAATGGGTATATATGTGTGCGCCAATATTGTGTGAAACACAAATGGCAATAGATCTTTTTAATAATGACTTCTTATTTATCTATTTAGGTTCATAAATTTTCTTATTTTTAAATATTTAAAACAAACAGTCCATAAAGTACCGATAATATGAAATTCACAATAAATACTAAAAAGATTTTTTTAAAACAATCAATAAATTTATTTGAAATAATAACCGTTAATTTATACACATAGACAATGTTAAAATCTAACTTCTCCCTATTGGTACCAATCTGAGTGTTAAATAAATAACGAAATTTCTGGTTAAAATATATATAGTTAGACAATCTAATACTAAGATAAAATTAAATTCTAATGCACTCTCTAAAAATGTATCTGAAAAGTGTCTAAAAGAAGCCTTAAGTGCCTTAAAGTGACCTTGTGCAAGGTAATTTTAAAAAACTTCTCTTTAGAAACAGTTCATCGAATTATATGCTTATAATTGGACTTAAGCATATGTATGTATGTTTAGAGTGGTCCTCTCTTGTCTCAGAATCTGAGTTAGCAGTGTTAACAATAAGTCGGCATATAATAGGAAAAGAGAGAGACAGGTTATTGCTCCAAACTCCAATGTCCGTCTGTAATATTTCTCAGAAACAAATAGCCTTTTTGGGTTATTCCTTTATGAATCGTACTTGTGCTTTAGAAACAATGTCAGAGCAGAAGAAAGTACCTTATTTGAAACTGCTGCAAATGCTCGTCAGTTTCAGGGTAGCGCCAAACACAAAGTCCCGTGTCAATCCTTAGACACGCCCACAAGTGCGGGAAGTGACGTTGGCGAGTTGTATCCCGGATTGGAACCTGACTTTCCTTAGCAGCATCCTAGCAGCGTCCTCAGCAACGTCCTCAATGTATCATCCGTGTATTGGTAACGCGTTTCAGCTCCTTAGAGCCTTTGTCAAACCATACCGGATGATACTGATGGGGTCCTTTTATACCTAAATGTCCATACTAATTGAATTCATAATTAGTTGATATATTTGTTCAGTTTGTGTTTGCTGCACATATCGTTTACTTTGCAATAGAAAAAAAAAAAAACGTTTTACATTTTAGTGATGTGTTTCTAAGCAAATATATTTAAGAAGTGAAAGCTTATGGAAAGGTTTATAAAAACAAGATACATAGTATTGTATAAATTAACAATTGATTATTCAATAGTTTAATAATTGATTATTAAATAGTGAAAAACATATTATCAATTCATAACGGACCTGAGAAAGTGGTATTATAAAAGATATATTATAGAGGCTGTTTTTAAAAAAATGCTATTATAGTTAAAAATATTAAAAATATTAAAAAAATATATATTTTATATAAACTATTTGATAATTTAAATGAAATAAGATCATGTAATATAAGACACTTTGAAAAAACAAAAAAAATTATTTATAAAAATTTTAATAAAAAATTTTAATATGATGGAAGAAACACTATTATGTTAAAAACATTTATAAAAAAATTCCATACATTTTTTTTTCTTTGTATAGATTTATTATTTGAAAAAGCTTCCTAATTCGATTTCTAGATTAAGGCCCTGAGGGTGTAATGTATCAAGATTAAAAATCCATTTACTCTCTAGTTGTAGCAGCTTATTGTGTACATCCCCTCTTCTTGTTTGTTTGGGCAGTTTAGCTATCCCCGTATATTGAAAACATTTTAAGTTGCCTCCATTACATTGTTTAAAGTGTTTAGGAACCGGTAGGTCCTTATTTCTTTCTTTGTCCATGTTTTCGATAGATAAAATGTGTTCTCTGATTCTTTCCCGTAGGGGTCTTTCCGACTCTCCTACGTATTGCTGACCACATTTGCACTGAATTACATATACCGTATTGGTGTCTGTACATCTAATACAATCATGGATTTTAAATTCTTTTTTATTTGTATTAGAAATAATTGTTTTTCTTTTCTGTGAATGTCTGCATGATTTGCAGATAAAACAAGGAAAAAAACCTTTTATTTCGTTTCCTTTTAAGTCCCTATCGTTATTTTGTTTTTTCTTTATAGTAGTGGGGGCCAACTTGTTTTTCAGGTTATTTGCTCTTCTGTAAATAAAATGGGGTCTTTCATTAATTAGAGGTCCTAGTATTTTATCTTGTTTTAAAATATGCCAGTGTTTCTTCATAATTTTCTCTGTTAATTTATGATTGGCATTATATTCAGTGATAAATGGTACTTTAATTGTGCTGATTTGTATATTATCTGGTTCCTTTTGTTTCTTTGTTAGTAGGGTTCTTCTATCTATTTTTTCAATATCTTGTCTTATATCTTCCACAATATTATCTTTGTATCCTCTTTCAATAAATTTTTCTTTCAGAATGAGTGACTGAGTTAGATAGTCTTCTTTTTTATTACAATTTTTTCTAACCCTCATCATTTGGCCTTTGGGAATATTGTTTTTAATCTAGAAATCGAATTAGGAAGCTTTTTCAAATAATAAATCTATACAAAGAAAAAAAATTGTATGGAATTTTTTTATAAATGTTTTTAACATAATAGTATTTCATCCATCATATTAAAATTTTTTATTAAACTTTTTATAAATAATTTTTTTTTGTTTTTTCAAAGTGTCTTATATTACATGATCTTATTTCATTTAAATTATCAAATAGTTTATATAAAAGTAAACGATATGTGCAGCAAACACAAACTGAACAAATATATCAATTAATTATGAATTCAATTAGTATGGACATTTAGGTATAAAAGGACCCCATCAGTATCATCCGGTATGGTTTGACAAAGGCTCTAAGGAGCTGAAATGCGTTACCAATACACGGATGATACATTGAGGACGTTGCTGAGGACGCTGCTAGGACGCTGCTAATATCCAATCCGGGATACAACTCGCCAACGTCACTTCCTGCACTTGTGGGCGTGTCTAAGGATTGACACGGGACTTTGTGTTTGGCGCTACCCCGAAACTGATGAGCATTTGCAGTGGTTTCAAATAAGGTACTTTCTTCTGCTCTGACATTGTTTCTAAAGCACAAGTACGATTCATAAAGGAATAACCCAAAAAGGCTATTTGTTTCTGAGAAATATTACAGACGGACATTGGAGTTTGGAGCAATAACCTGTCTCTCTCTTTTCCTATTATATGCCGACTTATTGTTAACACTGCTAACTCAGATTCTGAGACAAGAGAGGACCACTCTAAACATACATACATATGCTTAAGTCCAATTAAAAGCATATAATTCGATGAACTGTTTCTAAAGAGAAGTTTTTTAAAATTACCTTGCACAAGGTCACTTTAAGGCACTTAAGGCTTCTTTTAGATACTTTTCAGATAAATTTTTAGAGAGTGCATTAGAATTTAATTTTATCTTAGTATTAGATTGTCTAACTATATATATTTTAACCAGAAATTTCGTTATTTATTTAACACTCAGATTGGTACCAATAGGGAGAAGTTAGATTTTAACATTGTCTATGTGTATAAATTAACGGTTATTATTTCAAATAAATTTATTGATTGTTTTAAAAAAATCTTTTTAGTATTTATTGTGAATTTCATATTATCGGTACTTTATGGACTGTTTGTTTTAAATATTTAAAAATAAGAAAATTTATGAACCTAAATAGATAAATAAGAAGTCATTATTAAAAAGATCTATTGCCATTTGTGTTTCACACAATATTGGCACACACATATATACCCATTCTTTGCACCTCTAATATTTATACTGTGTAGGTTACATCTTCCTCATCAACCACTTAATATGTATCTGTATTTATTTCAGGACTTATCATCTTTAAAATAAAAAATCTCACCTTCTTTTATTTCACTGCAGTTAATATTTTTATTTTTTTCCTATTTTCTCACACTTCACATATTACTGTTTCTCCTTGTGGACTGCTTGCACACATGCCCTAGAGATATGCAACTGCACATTACTAACGAGGCCCATAGAAGGCCGAAATGTACGTCTGGGGTTGTTGTTTCTCTTGTTCATAGAAGAATTGCCTGGTATTTCAGTGCTGGGCTGTCATTGGGCAGGGTCAGACTGATATACTACAGGATATTTTTTTCTCTGTAAAAAGTCATTAACATGTGCTAAAAGAGTATGCACCCTGAGTGGCACAGAAAATAAACAGGCATGGAAGTTATTCTAGCTTTTGTTCTGTCAGTGCATCTCTCTCTCTCTTTTTTCTTAATGTATTACTGTTTCTTCTTGTTTCACACTCACACACATTCATCCTTTCATTTTCATTGTAGTTAAGTCACCTATTGACTAGGTATTCACATGCCACACATACATCAATTTCCACTGTATTTTTTATACATTCCACATTATCACTTTTCTCTTCTCCTTATTTTTTCAGTTCAGTCACCTTTTGACACAAGTGTTCACTACTTTTTTACATCACAAACACACTCCCCAGCATTGCCTTTTCTCCACATTCTTTGTGTATACTTTTATCTTCTTGATTTTTCTTGCAGTTAGGTCTCTTTATGGCATTCATGCATTCACCTCTCCTTCAAATCTATCATACATTTACTTTCACTGATATTTTCCACATATCACTATCTCCTATGTTCTTGCTTCACCTTTGTTTCTATTTAGTTTTGTTTAGTTTTGTCTTATTCTGTTTTTATATATATATTTATTTATTTTCAGTTTATTTACATGACTATATTTATCCTTTCTTTATATAGTGATAATGTTCATATTCTAAGTCAGCTATGATTATTTGCAAAGACGGACATTTTTTGGCGTTATAACTTAACCCTTTCAGTGCTAAGCTGAATTCTATATTTTTCTGTTTATACTATTTTAAAAAACTTTTTTAAAACTTTTTTATTTTTCCCCCCAGATCCCCAAGACTTATACCATTGGAAAGGTTAGGCGATTACCTTTCCAATGGTAGGTCTTGGGGGTCTGTAGCTGCTTAGATCCCTGAGATACAAGTTTCTAAGCAGCATGACCCCTTTCCCTATACTTTGTATGGACAATTTTAAATAAAGTTGCGCGGTGAAGTCATCACGTCATTGCGCGTGACGTCACCACACGTAACGGGAAGCCCCGGCGATGCCTGTCACTATGCAGGCCCGATCGCTGGGGTAGTAGCTGGTGGGGGCCCCCAGATTGGAAAAAAGTAGTTGAGTGCTAATGACGGCTCTGAGCCGTCATTAGCACTCAAGGGGTTAATTTAAATACATACACAACTGGTTAAACTAGTAACTTTAGACTCTCTAAATGTCTGTAGACATGTTGCAATTATAATAGGATGTCGTTTACAAAGAGTAACATTTGTAACTAATTTGTTTTATGTAGCTGTTCCTAATAGCATTGTTACCTCATAGCATTTTATTATAGTGCAAATAGATACAGTTTGTAACATTTTTCAATGTAATAATAACCAAAAATAATATAGCCAATTTAGAAAGTGTTCATTTATGAAATTTTTAGTTAATATTTACTTCTATTGGTTTAAATTTCAACTCATTTTTCTACTGGATGGTTTGTAATATTTGTATCTCTAACAGCAGGATTAACTCTATCCCTGACAAAGTGCCGTTACCAGCACAAAACATGTTGGATGTGTTTGACATCTAGTTAGGCTGAGACTCTGGCTGTGATATGGAACTCATTACCAAAGGAGGTAGTGAATGCCAATACCATAGATACATTTAAAAATAGTCTGGATAAATTTCTGTATATAAACAAAATTCATGGATATGATTGCTAGTATTAAATGGGTCACATTTTAATGGGGTTATTTAAGCTTAACTGGAGCTTTTTGAAAGTATTTTAGATTTGTATAGGTTGAACTCGATGGACTTCAGTCTTTTTTCAACCTTATCTACTATGTTACTATGTTACTATGTATGGCATTTTACCTATAATTACACTAAAAGTTATATTTTATATATTTTTTTTGACATCTGGGACTTTGTCTTTAAGACTTGGATCGCACCTTTATAGTTTGCAGATTATTTGGGATTTTTTTTCTGCTCCCAATAGTCTTGGTCACTCACGCTATAGTTGTCATTCATACACCTGTGATCGATACTTAACAAGCATACTAGCATGCCGCAGTTACAACTGTAAAACCCGGAAGATTACTGATATCACTGTGGACAGTGGATGTAGCTTGTTGGATTACTCCAACAACTTGATATGGTGAGCGACTTCCTGTATTTTTCATGCTTTGGCGTTTCGTGAATATGTTTACTCTCAGTAGAAGGCAACAGTATCAGCTTACAATGTATCTATAATTGAATCACTTTACTGCTGATCAAACCAAAGTTATTACAATCACAATTACGCTGTAAACACACAGGGTCTCAACACATGCATTTATTCTTATTAAACTGAGACACAGGCCTCTATTTATCAAGGTCTGGCGGACCTGATTCCGACAGTGCGGATCAGGTCCACCAGACCTCGCTGAATACGGAGAGCAATACGCTCTCGGTATTCAGCATTGCACCAGCAGCTCACAAGAGCTGCTGGTGCAACGCCACCCCCTGCAGACTCACGGCCGCCAGCAGGGGGGTGTCAATCAACCCGATCACACTCGATTGGGTTGATTTCCGGCGATGTCTGTCCGCCTGCTCAGAGCATGCGGACAGGTTATGGAGCAGCGGTCTTTGGACCGCTGCTTCATAACTGGAGTTTCTGGCGAGTCTGAAGACTCGCCAGAAACACGGGCCGTCAAGCTCTGTCCAGAGCTTGATAGATAGGCCCCATAGAGTGTATATAATTGAACTTTATTTACATATGTTGACAAAATAAGCTTGCAAATCTGTTTAAACATAAACATGATATATATCTGCCTTTGACACAGAATAAGGCAGCATTGTATTGAGCGTTATTTTTGGTTCATACATATAAAGGGGACTTTCAGTCATGAAATATAAAATACTTCATGCTGAAAGTGCCTTTATTTGCCTGCAGCATATGCTGTGCTGAGCGCCTCAGGCCGCCAGCCAGCAGAACGTTATTATTTCAATGAAGTGACGTTTCCACCTCTTAGCCAATAGCCGTGCGGGCCAGTTGACATTATGCCGGATAGATAGCATGCTATTGGCTAAAATCACCTCATTGATAAAACAGCGTTCTGCCGTGAGTGACCTAAGGTGCTCAGTGTGGCATAAGATGCAAGCAAATAAAGGAACTTATTTTATACTTCCCCTTTTTGTGTTGAACTGGAAAAACCTAGCATTTAAAAAATGCTAGGATTTACCATCACTTTCCACGCGCAAATGACAAAATCCTGGCAATAACAACGCAGATAATTATTTTGTGTTGTTTTTGGGAGGTAACGATTTTGAGCTTGAAGGGTATTAACAGGAGAAGCCTATTAGGATTTTAATCACTAGAAAAACACACAAACTGTACCATCCAAAGTTTTGAAATGATAATCTGGAAAAAACAAGCATAGGATTGTGATCAACATCATAGTCTAATAATATAAATCTTGCCTTTATCAGGTTTATCATGGCCAGTGTGAGCTGTCTAAGCCGAATGCGTATGTTTCTTAGTTATTAATTTATTACAGGATGTTAGATAGTGTACCTGATCTGTGTGGGTAAAAGACTGGAAAAAAAAGCAGCCACCATCCTATCAGTCATCTCTGTGCATAGTGCAAGCAATGACTAATAAACCTCAGTATGACACTATGTGACCGCTAAAATTCTATTCTTTATTTAACTAACAAGGATAGTCTTAGGTTCACCACAAATTTACAGATGAACGCTAGTGCCAATTCACTAACAAGCAACCTGTGTTTGTTTAAAGATTAGATTAAATATTTTGATTACATTCCAGAATGGGTTTATTATGTGCTAATTGAATTCTTCATGTCTTTAAAGCATACTATTAAACAAAAGCAAACATCTTTGCAAGATTATTTTAGTGTGTCATTGCTAAATGGATTTAAATTATCTAGATCACCTACAATTTCTATTATAGAATAAAACCTTACTGTCTGGCTTTTTTTTTTAAATTTGCTTCTGATCCATCACCTGTAAAATTAAGCCTCTGTGGCATCAGTTCTGACTGATTACTGCTAAAAAGTAAATTATCAGTAAAGGCAAAAGATTAAACCCACAATTACAATGGAGACACTAATAATAGTTGTACTTGTTTGATTACTATACAGAGAAAACTGTACATTTAAACAAACAAACAAACAACAAAAAAAACATACACTTAAATAGTGTGCTGTATAGCAAATGCAAAATCTCTGAGATCTTTAATCCATCAAAATAGAAAACAAAGATATATCGTGCAATAATGTTGACATAGATTAAAGTGCAAATATGTTCAAATGTTTCTGTGTAAGTAGCATAAATAGCTCACAATTAATAGCTTGAATGGTAAAGCAACAACTTGTTTGCCAAGGATTTCAGACACAGTAAAAGGAAAATGTCTTGTTTCCTCCAACAAGATCAATAAACCAATTAAAAATACGATAAAAATGCTATACAGTCAGTCATTACTGGTTATTGTTACTAAAGGTTTGTGACAAACTGTTCTCTGCCACTCTTAAGTCATTTATATATACTGCTCTCCCACTAGTTAGTTACACAGTGCTTGACCCTCCGGATGATGTACAGTGTGAACAAAAGTTCCAAAATGTGCTTTACTTATACCATGGCTTTTTCAAGAACTCTTAGCTGTGGAAAGATTCACAATTCTATAGGGTAATACAATCTCTCACGTTGGATAATTGAATTGTATAATGACATCTCAAATGTGTTAAACTTTTGTGTGACAAGACCCACAACATTTTATTCATAGCTAGATAGATAGAAAATAGGAATGTCAGTATTAATATTTATCTCACATTCTAATATTAATTACACTGAAAGGTAAAATGGGATAACAAAACAGATGATTACTAAGTAATGGCCCTATTACATACTATGAGAGAATGCAACACAAAACAAAACCCATTATGGTTGATCACACACCAGCAGCTATTTTATTAAACGTCACCTAAAACTGACATGCACAATAGCCCTTTCACACTTCTTAAGGTTACAGTAAAGTTCTTTGTTCACTGTGCAAGGAAAATGCTCATTTACATGTATGAGATTAACCTATTGAAATCTGAATCCATCCTGATCACTGCTGAATGTCATTTGTATACAGGCATGATGGGAATGCTAAGCATATTTGCTCAATCACTATTTTGTCACTTTTAATATTTTAAAAGTATTGTTTTTTTTTTACAATATGTACATTAATTCGTTTTAAAAACACTCTTTCCTGTTTGTGTGATCTAAATGTGAAATTAAGAAAAATATGCTTATACCGGATTTTAACTATTTAATACTGAAACTGAAAAGTGTAAAACCCCTCCATCATGACAACATTTTATCTGCAAACATGTTCAAACGAGATTGTGCATGCATTCTACAGTGTTTGCCATCTTTGATGACGTTACTTAAAGGTACCTTCATTCGTCGTTAGTCTGTTGGATGAAGAGGATGCTCTGCGTCGGATGTCTTGAAGATGGAGCCGATCCGCGTCGGATGGATGAAGATAGAAGATGCCGTCTGGATGAAGACTTCTGCCCATCTGGAGGACCGCTTCGCCTGGCTTGGATGAAGACTTTTCCCGGCTTCGTTGAGGACTTCGGCCCAGTTGGATGAAGACTTCTGCCGCTTCCTTGAGGATGGATGTCGGATCTTCAGAACTGTAAGTCGATTTTCAGGGGGTTAACTATTTAATAACTATTCTACCTACTTAAAATAAATACAAACTTGCCTGTAAAATAAAAAATAAACCCTAAGCTAGATACAATGTAACTATTAGTTATATTGTAGCTAGCTTAGGGTTTATTTTATAGGTAAGTATTTAGTTTTAAATAGGAATAATTTAGCTAATTATATTTAGATTTATTTAAATTATATTTAAGTTAGGGGGTGTTAGGGTTAGGGTTAGACTTAGGTTTAGAGGTTAATACATTTTGTATAGTGGTGTCGACGTTGGGGGCGGCAGATTAGGGGTTAATAAATGTAGGTAGGTGGCAGTGATGTTAGGGACGGCAGATTAGGGGATAATAATATTTAAATAATGTTTGCGAGGCAAGAGTGCGTGGTTTAGGGGTTAATATGTTTATTATAGTGGCGGCGACGTTTAGGCGGCAGATTAGGGGTTAATAAGTGTAGGTAGGTTGTGGTGACATTGGGGCGGCAGATTAGGGGTTAATAAATATAATGTAGGTGTCGGCGATGTTGGAGGCAGCAGATTAGAGGTTAATAAGTATAATGTAGGTGGCGGCGGTGTCCGGAGCGGCAGATTAGGGGTTAATAAATATAATGTAGGTGTCGGCGATGTCGGGCGGCAGATTAGGGGTTAATAAGTGTAAGATTAGGGGTGTTTAGACTCGGGGTTCATGTTAGGGTGTTAGGTGTAGACATAAATTTTATTTCCCCATAGGAATCAATGGGGCTGTGTTACTGAATTTTACGCTGCTTTTTAGCAGGTGTTAGACTTTTTCTCAGCCGGCTCTCCCCATTGATTCCTATGGGGAATTCGTGCATGAGCACGTATGACCAGCTCACCGCTGACTTAAGCAGGGCTGGTATTGGAGTGCGGTAAGGAGCACAATTTTGCTCAACGCTCACTTCTTGCCTTTTAACGCCGGGTTTGTAAAAACCTGTAATACCAGCGCTGCATGTAAGTGAGAGGTGAGAAGAAACTGCTTGTTAGCACCGCACAGCTCAAAATGAAAAACTTGTAATCTTTGCTGACTGTTTCCTATTTGGTGTGATCTACATGTGAAATTAAGAAGTATATGCTTATACCGGATTTTAACAATACTGAAACTGAAAAGTTTGAAACCCCTCCATCATGACAACATTTTATCTGCAAAGATGTTCAAACAAGATTGTACATACATGACAGTGCATTCTACAGTGCTTATGCATACATTATTTAACTTTTAAACAAGATTGTGCCTTTGTGAATGGAGTTAACGGTGTTGACGCAAGCCCTTTAAAACACACTGACATGAATGTTACGTGTATAGGATTTGCATGAAGACAGATTCCCTATAAAAGCATGCTCACAAAGGTGTGCTCTGAATATCTTCTATATAGATAGAATATTGCAATAGAGTGATTTAATGTTTTACAGTTTCAGTACTGATAAAACCCAGTATATACTAAGATAAACGAAATCTGTAGTCTACTTCTTGATTTCAAATATAGATCAGTACAAACAAAACAGTGCTTTTAAAATCAATGAATGTAAATATTGTAAAAAAAATAATATTAAAAGTGACAATATAGTAATTGAGCAAACATTGGCAAGTATGCCTATCATGCCTACGTGCAAATGGAATTTAAATTGTTTAGCAGTGGTGAGGATGGAATCGAATTACAATAGGTTCCTTTTGAACTCTCAATTGTGCAATGTCATTTTAAATGTGGTTTGAGCATAATTTGTAAGTTTACATTAAACCGGGAAATGATCATATTCATTAAAATGAGAATTGACCTTGAGCGAAAATTGTAAACATTTGAAAAAAGTCACATGAGATACCAGTATATGCCTTGCAAAAAAAAAAGGCGAAATTTGTTGTTTCAAGATGGTAAGGTAATTAAATTAGATAAATTCAAAATTCTTGTGATAACCCATGCCAAAATGGTTTTCTAATTGATAGCAATACCAATGCAAAGAATCATATTGATTAATTTTTGGGGTGTGAATAAAAAAAGAAATGTTTAAACCCTGTAAAACGGTGTTTTCTTATGGAATGGTATAGGTTCTAATTAGAAAACCCTAGAGAAATCTATGCAAAGCATCAGCATTGACCCCATTGACTGAAAAAAATGTATATGGAAAATGATTACACATTTATGAACCTGAGGATGGTAAAGGATCCCAGGCAGGGCAAGCAATGCAGTATCTGCTACTGGAATTTAAGACTGCACAAGCGATCTCTTGTACAGCCCTGCTCTTGCACAACCAATTGCACAAGAGCCAGGTCTTGTCACTCATACTGTGCAAATTAGCCCATAATGTTTTAAGTCTAAAGACTGCTGTTCTTAACTTGGGATTGCAAGGATTCTTAAAGGGATACTGAACCCGATTTTGTTCTTTCATGATTCAGATAGTGCATGCAATTTAAAGCAACTTTCTCATTTACTTCTATTATCAATTTTTTCTTCGTTCTCTTGCTATCTTTATTTAAAAAAAGAAGGCATCTATGCTAAGGAGCCAGCAAATTTTTGGTTCAGACAATGGACAGCACTTGTTTATTGGTGCTGTCCAATCAGCAAGGGCAACCTAGGTTGTTCACCAAATATGGGCCGGCATCTAAACTTACATTCTTGCTTTTCAAATAGACATACCAAGAGAATGAAGAAAATTTGATAATAGGAATAAAATTAGAAAGTTGCTTAAAATTGCATGCTCTATCTGAGTCACAAAATAAAAAAATTGAGTTCAATGTCTCTTTAAAGGGACAGTCAAGTCCAAAAAAAACTTTCATGTTTCAAATAGGGCATACAATTTTAAGCAACTTTCCAATTTACTTTTATCACCAATTTTGCTTTGTTCTCTTGGTATTCTTAGTTGAAAGCTAAACCTATGCTAATTTCTTAGACCTTGAAGGCTGCCTCTAATCTAAATGCATTTTGATAGTTTTTCACCACTAGAGGGCATTAGTTCGCGTGTTTCATATAGATAACATTGAGCTCATGCACATGAATTTACCAGGGAGACAGCTCTGATTGGCTAAACTGCAATAAAGGGGCAGTCTGCTGAGGCTTAGATACAAGGTAATTACAGAGGTAAAATGTGTATAATTATAACTGTGTTGGTTATGCAAAACTGGGGAATTGGTAATTAAGGGATTATCTATCTTTTAAAACAACAAACATTCTGGTGTTGACTGTCCCTTTAAGCTTCATCCATAGCTTGATAAATGGAGCCCTTACCTTACTTTTTTAAATTAATTTTTGTAATAGTAAAATACAGTAACTTTGCAAGCTATGCTTCCCCCACCCCCTCCAGAGGCATTGTAGACCAACGGTGAATATTGCTGTTATTTTGAGATTCTTTCTATGCTTAGGACAATGCTACAGTAAATCTCATATTTAACCAGGATTTCAGGGGGTTTATCCCTGAACTGATTTAAAATATCAAAGCTGCACAAATTTGCAAACAATAAAATAACTAGAGCTGCAACAACTAATCGGCATAATCAATAATAATCGATTATGAAAATAGTTGTCAAAGAATCTCATAATCGATTAGTTGGTTTGCAATTAGTTGGTTTGCAATTAGTTGGTTTACACATGGCCTCAGCTGTTTCACTCCGAATGAACTCCTGCACATGGAATTGTGTTTTATGGTGATATCCTTAGCCTAAAGGACATCTACTGACTTTTACTTTTCACTTATTCAGGCGAGCATAAGCTTCTTTTTAAGTTTACAACTACTCCTGTCTTATGTAGAACCCAGAAATAATAGGAGTGATCATTTGGATTGTTTAAAGGGACAGTATACACCAATTTTCATATAACTGCATGTAATAGACACTACTATAAAGAATAATATGCACAGATTCTGATATAAAAATCCAGTGTAAAACCTTTTAAAAACTTACTCAGAAGATCCCAGATTAGTTCTGTTAAAAAGGTTACTGGAACACCAACTGTAAATGGGGAAAAAGCAGAAACTCCCTCCTCCCCCTTTATCTGCATATGAAAAGACTCTTTAGACAAACAGGAGCAAGCTAGAGTAGGTATACCTCGGTATTCTCCTAAAACTTTGGGAGTCTGAAAATCAGAGCAATGTTATTTAAAAATAAGCAAAACTATACTTTATAAAACTGTATGGGCTATATAAATGGATAATTTACAAAACATTTATGCAAAGAAAAATCTTTGCATAATGTCCCTTTAAATTAAAATCAGGTGATTTAGGACTATACTTTGCATTATATAGTGCCAAGCTTGATATTTAAACCTAGTCCAAGATTGATGGGAGTTATTTGAATTGATGTGCACTATTATCTGTTTGCACAATTATTAGCTGATTGCTTGCTATTACTGATTATATATATTGTATAGATACATGTGTAAGGCTTTGTCCTGTTATTGAGTTATAGTGCTTAGAGTTGGATAACCTTGGTCCGTCACAATGACAAACTGAGTTGTATGTCCCTTTAACAGCGCTTGCATTGGCTATTAATTGCATTGACATACTGCTAAATTCCAGACATGCTTTGCTTTGTGCCATATAATAGGGCAGAGATGCTGGAGTGGGCAAACATTATTATTATTAGCACTTATTTACAGAGCACCAACAGATTCTCCGGTGCTAATTTGTACATGCGGTGATATGACTGTGGTAAACAGTAGATATGCACAGACCTTTTTTAAGCATCTTCCTGGTAATGTCACCTTTATTGACGAGGCAGAATGACTTACAGTGGTGATATCAAAAATAAATACACATAAAACTGCTTCTTTAATGCACCATATTTTCTATCACGGATATGAAGAGCAGCACTTACACATGTTGTTGCTTGAGATAATTGATTTAATTGATTCAATTAAAGCTGTTTACATTTATATTAAAAATATCAGGAAATGGGGGCGGAGCCTGACCACGCAGGGAGATGGTCGCACACTGAAAGGGCTCCCATCTCCCAAGCCAGTAAAAATCACTTTTTTGGCATCACAACTCTCCCTAAAACCTGCAACTAACATGGACAGAGGTCAAGGGGGATGACCGACACAAGTTAAAAGTTTGGAGCAACACAGACGAGTAAGGACTTCATACATCTGAACGACGCGGCAAAGAAGAACACGCCGCCCCAAAATAAAGGCCTTAAACTTCTGTAACACACATCGCCTGCATCCACGCTCGAACCGAGCGATAGACAGAGACGCCAGAAGGGACCCGATCGCGGGCCGACAACAACTCAGGGGATCCACGGTGACCCACAGCGATCACGCATCAGAGAGGTGAGACTTCAGGAGCGGTTAACACCGGAGGGGGTCACGGGCCATTATCTAAGCACAGAACATACCCGGAGGTACTATACAAAACCTAACTGCATGAGCCGGGACACTACACACCTAAGCACCCTAACATCATAGTACCTAAGGCCTAGGTGCCTGATCTAAGAAGACAATAGTGCTTGAGGCCTAATAACCACGTAGGAAGCCGCGACCACAACTTGATCGCCCCACACCACATCACACCATCCCCTCTTACCAGAAATACGAGATTAAGCAATCTCTATTAAAAAAAAAAAAAAAAAAAAAGGGGGTATAAAAAAGACATAACAAGAAGAAGATAAACAGTTGGGAGTCCCAGATCTCTTACAGCGACATCCCCTATACAGGTTTGAGCCTTGAGGGATGCCTTGCAAAAAACAAAACAAAGCAGGACACTCTGGGCCCTCTAACCCCTTAAGCCAATTCTTAAAACCTGTCGACTCCAAAACTGATTCCCCTGACGAGAATATGGCCAACAAACAAACCACTACCACAGCTCAGGTGCTACAGATAGAAACCCCACAGACACCGTATCTTACAAAAAATGACATACAGCAGTTATCTTCTAAAGAAGATATTCAGGGAGTTCTGATGGAAATGAGATCTTTATTTGGGGATTTAAGAAAGGACCTGGGCGCTCTAGACAATAGAGTATTGAAGCTGGAAGAACACCAAGATACCATTACAGAAAAGGCTAAGCAACAAGAAGAGGATTTAAAGAGCCAGTCAGAACAAATCTTTTACTTGACAGACAAAATGGAAGACTTGGATAATAGATGTAGGCGCAACAACCTTGGGTTTAGGGGGGTCTCTGAATCAGTACATCCCCCTGCAATCGAAGGCTACTTGCAAGCACTTTTCAAGATAATAAAAGGGGATCCCTTTGCTCAGGAGATACCAATAGAAAGGGCTCACAGGGCTCTGAGGCCCAAACCACCCTTAAAGGCCCCTCCTAGAGACATTATAGTTAAATTTCTAAGTTTCAAGGACAAGGAGGACATCCTTAAAAACGCCAGATCCAAACAACCTATATCGCACGCAGGGGAGGAAATCCAAATCTTTTCTGACCTATCCCCAGTTACCCTCCAGAAAAGACGGGAACTTTCGCACATCACTGCACATCTTAGGAGACACAAGATCCCTTACCGCTGGGGGTTCCCAGTATCCATTATTGTGATTCACAATAACAAACCACTTATCTACAGACCAGGAACCGATCCAAAACTGTTCTATAGAGATTTGAATATTTTGGATAACAGGGAGCACATACCCCCCCACTTAAGGAGGGAAGACACAGCAGGACCCTCTACACCCACGGCTGAACCATCTTCAGATGAGTAGATAAAATTGCAGACTGTGTATTATTACTTGTAATTATGATTCTTCATTTTAGGAGACTGTAATATTATTGAACTGCCCTCTAGATTGCCACTATATATAATGGTGATTCTCTTTCTTCTAAGTCCAACTCATTAACAATGGACATACACCACTATTCTCCACTCCTGTCATCCCTTGTACCCAATGGGACACACTGAGTCCTCTTGTCTACCCCAAGAAGAAAGGGTTGTCTGGATTTACCAGCCCTCTAGAACTTTGCAATATCCAACCTCTCTAAAATGTTTTAGACACTAATGTTTAGAATTTATTGGGATAATAGCTAGGAGTATTGTTTGACAGGCGATACATACACCTTTATGATACCCCCCCTCCTTCCCTCTTCCCCCCGCCTCCTATGCACTCTCTCCCCACTCTCCTCCTACCTTCTAATTACCCTTCTCCAACCTGTCACCTCCCTTATCCCTCACTCATACTCCCTCACTCATCTCCTCCCTCTCCCCTTTCATTCCCTATACCCTTCTTCCCCCTTCTAATCACACACTATATCAAGATGCTAAAATACCAGATAAGCATACTGTATTGAGATGTTATAAGTCATAATGAGAATAAGGTCTAAATATTTCAGGTCATAGAAACGAAATGCCTATGTTAAAAGCTTTCTATGTTATCTGTCTCGTGATCTACTAATGTTATCCCTTCCCCATAGCATACCTAATCCTCCCTTATCTCCCTCTCTTCTTTCCCCTTTCCATCTCTCTCACCCTTTCTCATGATTCTGATATTACCCTCCTTTATCCCACAGCCCCCCTCATAATCCTCTCCTTCTTCTCTATCTTCTCTCCTACTCTTTTACTCTCTGTTACCCCCTCACTCACTCTACCTATACTAGTCTTCACCTACTCAATTCATCTCCCCCCCTCCCCACATACCCCCTCCCCCCTCTGATCCCTTCTCATCCCCCTCTTCTCTTCTCTGAATAATCACGACCGCTTAGCCTTAAAATATAAATGTTAAGTCCACCGACTGGAGGTACGCCATGCTATAGCTGATACTAGGTCAAAATCCTTCAGGCCTCAGGCTCTAGGTTACTTGTTAAAATCGCTGTTTGATTTTTTCTTCTCTTGGTTGTTTAATGTTTATAAATGTCTTACTGCAAATTTTAAAAATGATATGTGATAACAGATTTCAGAAATGTATGGCATGTGATCTCTTTATCTCTTTAGCAACCCTACCTTATCCACTTCTCTAGTATACTTCTTCTCCCCTACCTCTCTCCCTCCCTACTACCTATCCTCCCTTACCCCTCACCTATTATCTCCTCTTCTCTTCCCCTCATGTCCTTATACCATGACTCCTCTCCTCTTCCTCCCTCTCCCTCCTTCACTCATTTTCATTTTTCTACCCCTAACGACAATATTGGCTACATTTAACTCAGCCGTGCCCCATTTTCAGAGATCTATTGTGATATTATAAGTACCCGTTATGTAAGTTAAATGTTACAGTTTCAAGGTGTGATTGTTTTTTATTTTCATCTTTTGTTTGGCCTCCTATTGTCTTGGTATTGTGTTAGTTTGTCCCCCTCCGCTGCCGGCCAAGAGTCATTTGACGCTTCCCTCTTGGAGAGTGATTTCTTTATGGTTATTATTTACTGTGCTTGGAAGTACTACCCCTATATTGACTTTGCATACAGCAAGGTTGTCACTTTCCCTTCTCCTTCCACCAAGGTTTAATAGAGACATCTCCAAATTTGTCAATTCATCTAAAGCTTAAGTAGTATATAACCTTGGTTCTCTCTTTTCCTTAAACTCGTATCTTTCTTCTAAATCTTCTCCTAACCTCTCCTCATTCTCTGATCTATCCCTATCCCCCCCCTTTTTTTTTTTTTTTTTTTTTTTTCTCTTCCCATCCCTTCCCTTCCCCCCGAGCTAGAGCGTCAGATCCAAAATGACTCCTAAAGTCAGCAAATTTCAGGACCACTCCTTACAAATATCCACTATTAATACTAAAGGGTTAAACAACCCAGGGAAGCGATCTATCGCTTTCAGGGACCTCAACAAGCTTAATAGTCATATCCTAATGTTGCAGGAAACCCACTTCCAAAAGGGTAAAGAACCTAAATGGTACAATAAACAATATCCAGTTGCACACTTTGCATCTGGGCCAAATAAAAAAGCGGGAGTGGGAATCCTATTTCACAGATCACTACCAATTCAAATACTTCAAGTAGAAAAAGATCCAGCAGGTAGACATATACTGATCAAGGGCTCCCTGTACGGCCACCTAATAACCCTAATCAACATCTACGCCCCTAATCAGACCCAAATTGGTTTTTTCAGAAAAGTTGCCAACCTCATTCTAGATCACTCCCAGGGTGTCGTCTTCTTAGCAGGAGACTTTAATCTTTCCTTTGAGCCTCACATGGACTCCTCAAAAGGATCCTCCAAGGTTGCTACTAAAAAAATCAAAATAATCAAACATATTTTGCAGAGCCTCACACTCCATGACACATGGAGAACTTTGCATCCCCTAGAAAAGGATTATACCTTTTATTCAAATCCACACAATAGCTATACTAGAATCGATCATATATACACGGACCCCCTAGGTCTTTCCATCACGGGTGACTGCAATATTGGCCCTATCACCTGGTCTGATCATGCCCCGGTAACGTGCAGAATACTTTGGCCTGACATTCCAATTTCTCCCAAAATCTGGAGGCTAGACGACTCGCTGTTGAAAGATCCGATTTTTCTTGAATCATTACAAAAAGAAATCTCGGAATATTTCACCCTAAACTCTCATTCATCCTCTTCTAGACAGCTAGAATGGGAAGCACACAAAACAGTGACTAGAGGCTTACTAATTAAACAAAAGTCCAAACTTAACCGAGTAGCTAGGGAAAAACACTCTAATCTATTACAAACAATAACTACGCTAGAAGCTACCCACAAACAAAACCCCAACAATGATCAAGTCCTTAAAGACCTCCTAGACGCTAGACTCCAGCTTAAACAACATTTGAATGAGATTTACCAAAGAAAGGCCCTGTTTCTCAAACAATATTACTATGAAGGTGGTAATAAACCAGGGAAAATTTTAGCGAGAAACTTGAAAAGGAAGCAACTGACTACTTACATACACTCATTGGGATCCACAGAAGGAAAGATAGCTAAGGATAGTGTCACGATAGCGGAAACATTCCGGGCATATTATAACAAACTTTACAATCTGGGAGTTGATACCTCTCAAGAAAAACCCTCTTTAGGAGAGGATCTAAGTCATTATTTTCAGAACCTACAGCTACCAAAAGTAGATGAACAGTCTGCTGCCTCTCTAGGGTCAGAAATCTCATTAGAAGAGCTACAGCAGGCCATAAAAGATATTCCCTCTGGGAAAAGCCCTGGACCGGACGGTCTTACTTCCACATACTATAAAGAATGTTGTGGGGTACTAGCGGGTCACATGTTACAAATGTTTAACAAACTTAGAGACGAACCCACATTATCTAGAATGCTATTAGAGGCCCATATAACAGTTTTGGCCAAGCCAGGCAAACAGGCTACCTCTCCCGGCAACTTCAGACCCATATCCTTGATTAACGTAGATATGAAAATTTTGGCCAAAATATTAGCTAATAGATTGAACAAAATTCTCCCGAATTTGATCGATAGGGACCAAGTAGGATTTATCCCCGGAAGAGAGGCGAGAGATAATATCACTAAAGTAATCCAAATTATTAATTACGCGAAGATTTCCAATACCCCAATAGTATTATTTGCAACAGATGCAGAAAAGGCCTTCGACAGGGTAGGCTGGCCCTTCCTGCGAAAGGCGATGGAAGAGATGGATATTCCATCCTCCTTCCTAAATATGTCCATGGCCCTTTACTCGGCTCCGAACGCGAGGGTCCGAGTGAACGGGACACTCTCTGACACTTTTTACATCAGCAACGGGACGAGGCAGGGATGCCCTCTGTCGCCCTTGCTCTTTGCTATCTCAATTGAGGTATTGGCTCAAAAAATTAGGCTCAATGACAAAATCACAGGCATAAGGGTAGGGGACTTAGAGACTAAACAAGCTCTATACACAGACGACGTTCTTTTTACTTTAACCAAGGCAGAAACATCCATCCCAGAACTCTTAAAAGAATTAGACTCCTATGGTAAGGTTTCAAATTTCCTTCTCAATCTAAACAAATCCGAACTTATGAATATAAATACCCCTCCGCAACATATAGTTACCCTCCAAGAAAGATATGCGATTCCCATAGCAAAACTCAAACTTAAATATCTAGGGATACATCTTACACCACGTATAGAAGACTTATTTAAACACAACTATATACCCCTAAAAGAGGAAATTGTTAGAGATTTATCGAGCTGGAAAAATAAACCTATCTCCTGGTTAGGGAGGATAGGAATATTTAAGATGAATATCCTCCCCAGAATTCTTTATTTTCTACAAGCTTTACCAATTCCACTACAGGAAGGATATTTAAAACAACTACAATCAATTATAGAACGATACATTTGGGCAAACATTAAACCAAGAATCCCAAAAAAAACAATGTATCTACCTAGGGAACGAGGGGGACTAGGATTACCCAACCTAATGACATATAGGAGAGCGATACTCTTACAAAGAGTGGTTGAGTGGTCACATAATAATACAGATAAGGCTTGGATACATCTTGATAGACAGATATTTAAATTAAACAATGTAGGCACTTTAGCTTGGACCCCAATGATACACAGACCAAAAAATATATCTAAATTCCTAATAACTACAGAAACACTTTCAGAATGGGATTAAACAATAGCAACTAGTACTCACATCTCATCTAGAAACTCTCCTCTCACGCCAATTATTGAAAACCCCGAACTTCCGTACTGGAAACAGGGTTATCAAATCAAACAACCATACAGTCTCAGAACAGGGTCAATGTACTACCTTAGGGAGAATAACCGCCTCAAAACTCATGCCCAAATAGCGGAGACTCACACAGAAATATTCACCTCATGGCTCAATTATAATAGACTACTCCACTATATATCACACCACAAATCTAGGAAAGATCTAGGGAGAGATCCTACAATTTTTGAGGGACTATGCGTACTCCAAAGACCACCCAGACATCTTATTTCCATATTATATAAACTTGTAACCAATGACAAGGAAGCACCGCTACCCTCTTACACATTAGCATGGAATAAAGAATTATCCCATGAACTAGATGCAGAGGCCTGGACTAAGGCCTTTGAGCGCACAAAACGATCATCAATCTCCGCTAACATACAAGAGACAAATTTTAAACTCCTGAGCCGCTGGTACCTTACACCAGCTAGGCTCCATAAAATCTTCCCCTCCTTAAGTAGCTCCTGCTGGAGGGGCTGTGGAGGCGAGGGATCCTTATCGCACATATGGTGGTCTTGTCCCAAGCTAGGAAACTACTGGGATACTATTTTTAACACTATTTCAAATAAGCTACACATTCACATACCAAACTCACCTGAAAGCATACTGTTTTGTTCTCTCCCCAAAATCAAGGAACCGGCCAAAATGGCCCTTCTGCTAATAATGATCACGGGGGCTAAGAAACTCATACCCAAAAGATGGAAATCTCAAATAACCCCCACAATAGATGAGTGGAATAGGGAGGTATTGGAACTAATCTCTCTAGAAAGATACCACTTCCTCAAAATAAATAAACTCGATATACACGAGCTGATAATGGCAACATGGAAGGGTACTATTTAGATGGCGCCACCCCAAGAACCTCTGCCGCTCCCTTTCCCCCTTATCTCCCCCTCTCCCCCCCGGGGGTTTTTTTTTTTTTTTTTTTTTTCTCTTTCTCTTCTTCTTTCTCTCTCTCTCTCCCCTCCTTTCCTTCTTCTCTTCTCTATCTCTTCTCTTACTCTTGTAGATCTCATTCATTGCACATATCACTTTAAGTACTTACCAACTGAGCATGATGCAATGGTAATGATGCAGGTCTCCCCATATGCACTATATACACCATAAATATAAAATTGGAAGGTACTCCAGGTATGACGCTCTCTTTTCCCTTTATCTTCTTGTTTTGTATATGAGGCCAAAAACTCTAAGACATTGGTATTGAACCATAAAAATAAAGAGATAGACTTCTTATTGTATAGTTAGGACCGTATCACATTGTTTAACTCTTGTATATACTGTAAAGCTTGTTGGGAATCTAGATCCTGTTTCGAATATTGTAAACCTGTAAAAACCACAATAAAGCTTCTTTGAAAACTTAAAAAAAAAAAAAAAAAAAAAATATCAGGAAATATGTGTTTATGTGCAAACTGTGCATACAGGGGGTCTCATAGGGCTGTTGGGTGACTGACCCTAACACATACAATCATGTGCTGGAATGTCCCCTCCATAGCTTCCTGCTCTGTTTAAGAAGTATACAGTATATGAAGTAAATCTGATATAAAAATAAAGGGGATTGAAAGACAAATGTGTTTGTTTCTAAGATGGCATGAATATATACCCTACATATATCAATAAATTACCTGGGAGACAGGATACTACTAAAACCTGGGAAAAGTGTTCATGTATGGCTTGTAAAGCTTAAAGGGATATGAAACCCAAACTTTTTTTCTTCATGATTCAGATAGAGCATGCAATTTTAAACATTTTTCTAATTTACTTCTATTATCAATTGTTCTATCTCTTGGTATCTTTTGTTGAAAAGCAAGGACGTATGCTTAGGATCCGGCCCATTTCTGGAGCACTATATGGAAGCAGTTTTGCTAGAATGTTATCCATTTGCAAGAGCAGCACTATTTCCTGTCATGTAGTGCTCCAGATGCCTACCTAGGTATCTCTTCAACACAGAATATCAGAGGAACAAAGCAAATTTGTTACTAGAAGTAAACTGAAAATGTTTTAAAAATGGTATGCTCTCTGAATTACAAAAGAAACATTTTGGATTTCATGTCCCTTTAAATATCTGTCCAGCATAAAAACCTGTGCACAAAAACAACAGGAGACTCTGCAACAGAATATTAACATGACTGAGATATTATAAAGATGTTAACAGAAAAAAATCCAAACAAAGATGTGATTGCCGGCAACCTCTGTTTAAAAAAAAAACACACACAAAAAACAGACTTTAAAGGGACAGTATACACTCATTTTCATATAACTGCATGTAATAGACACTACTATAAAGAATAAGATGCACAGACACTGATATAAAAATCCAGTATAAAACTGCTTAAAAACTTACTTAGAAGCTCTCAGTTTAGCTCTGTTGAAAAGGTAGCTGGAAAGCCCAGTGCAAGTGGCAAATAAGACACTCCCCCCCCCCCCCTTCTTTTGCATATGAAAAGACCCTTTACACAAACAGGAGCAAGCTGGAGAAGGTAGCTGACAGTATTCTCATAAAATTTTGGGGCGTGGTTAGGAGTCTGAAAATTAGAGCAATGTTATTTAAAAATAAGCAAAACTATACATTTAAAAATAACAAAAACGTTATGGGCTATATAAATAGATCATCTACAAAACATTTATGCAAAGAAAAAGTGAGTGTATAATGTCCCTTTAAACATCTGACATTTGAGGGTCTATTGCTGCCACTCTGCTGCTACTCTCTTTATAAATACAAGACTGTCCCTAGTCAGGCCAGTCTGCCTGTGATGCTGTATCCAGGACAAGTAAACTGTTTGTCATGTGATCACTGCAGTGATGTGATGAGCAATCTAATGCTGCGTGTAGGATCTAAGATAGCTTTCACTGAGAAGGTCACCCCATATAGGGATCTAAAAAGACAGTGAATTTGTGTCCACTACCTCTCAGTCACCAGAAACCACAAACAACATACTGAAAAAAACAATAATATTAGTAATAATAATAAAAATTGCAATGCACTCACTACAATATTACATTCTGAGTGCTTTGCCTTTTACTGTTCAGTAGATCCAATTTACTGGGCAATGTATGTGCTCTTAAAGAGACAGTAAACACCCATATAAAATCACTTTATTTTAAATATATTACATTGCTGAGTACTCTTTTTATTTTCCATTCGCATCATCTATTAGTAGTGTGTCCCAGCTACATTTTCAAAGTATAATCCAGACCGTTAGTTATGGCCCCCAAACTCAGCCCCTATGTATGAATCGAGTTTACCTGTTCTATCAATGCCCCTCTTAGATGCGACTCGCAAATCAGATATTACTTCAGTTCACGTACTGTTGCACTTGCGTCATCGTTTCTAAGCCCACGTCGACTGCCGCATTTGCACATGCGCAACCTCCAGGGGGAACTAATAATCCGGAACCATATATTTACAATGTATTTGTGAACGTCAGTTTCCACCAGCGCACGAAGAAAACACAATACCAAATATATCTTTGAACAGTTGATATTTGACAGTAAGTAGCAGGTGTTTTTGCAGGTGACACAACTGTACAATATCGTTAAACCGGAAATGAACGCTTCAGTGAATGTCTGATACTGAAAGTGTTCCGTACACATCCGGTTATGAAGAGAAAGGGGAAAAAAAGGTGCGCATGCGCATATCATTGGCAGTTACGTCGAGTTGTCATCTTCACTGCGTGATGACATATTGCTACAGATCGTGAGCGAGCAGCAATTTTGAAAATTAAATATACACAGGGGTGAAGAAGGTAAAGGGAGGAGGAGTTTATGGGCCATTTTTGAAGGAGAAATAGAGATATGAATGGTAACGATTATGAGAGCTGATGATGGCATTCACTAATGGGGGTATGTGTACATTGTTTAATAGCTTATATCGTTTGATACAAAATAGACTTGTAAGTGCTGTTTACTGTTCCTTTAATAATTCAGAGCACCCAATCATCTTGCATTGTTTTTTTATTTCTGAGGTCTGTTCCTCTGCTGCTGTTTATCCCTTTATAACCTGGTTTCTGAAAACAGAAATGACCCCACCCATCACTATCAGACTAATCACCACCATGCTGCCTGATCCAGGGATTAAAATATTGTAAGGTATGTTTATTAGTGCCTGTGTGTGCATATGTTATTGGTGATCACTGGGCACCTGCTAGGTGAACAGTCTGTGAGCATCTTATTAACCTGTGCCTAGCAGTGTCATATGTATAAGTGTTGCCTTGATTACATGTACAATTGGCACCTGTGGGAAATAATTACGAGGATCCATATTCTATAGATAGTGCCAGTAGGGTTTATATAGCTTTTGCTTGGCTAGTCAGTGTCTGTTCAAATATATGTTCCACTAAGAAAAGGTTAATCTGTGTACATAACTTATACACCCTATAATAGTAAGTAAAGGGGTCAGCAGCATGCATCTGCGGGATACATTAACTGCTTCACTGTTAGTATGAGAGACAGTTGTGTTCCTCTCTTGAGGCTGGATTACTGTACATCATTATATATACTTTCCTGTCACTAGATATAATAGGATGAGGTCAGCTCTAGTTCAATCATCCCTGGGTTGTACTGTAGATATTTACCTTTGCTTTCAGTCAGCATTCTAGATTTACAAAGGGTGAACTTCAGGTCAATATTACACTTGGGCAGATAAGCCTGATAGCTTTTAGAACTGAGCAAACATTTCATCACAAGGATCATGACATTGTTGGTCAGAACTTGATTACAACATAAGGAGGCTTGAAATCCAAAGGTGGCTTCCCATATTAACACCGTGGAACACAATTTTTAAAGGGACATTAACTCATTTTTTTCTTTGTTGTATTTATAAGATAGGTTGTAAAAATTTATAAGAAAGAAACACTTTTTTTGTGTTTAATTTTTATGCTCGTGGTGCAAGTCATTGTCCACCAAAGATTATTAAAAACCATCTTTAGCTAGTGGAGAATTTGTCCCTATAGATGAGTTCTAAACAAACATGCACTTCCTGTTAGTTTCAAAATAAGTGTTGACAACTTTACCTTAAAGGGGCATAGAAGTGGAAAAAAGAAAATGTTTAAAGGGCCACTAAATGCAGTAGAATTGTATAATTAACAAGTGCATAATAAAAAGACAATGCAATAACACTTACTCTGAATTTCACCAAAGCAGTAGATTTTTTTCTATCAAATTTATTTGCCAGCCCCCCTTTACCATGTGAAAAACACAAATAAGGGGAGTCCCTTAAACTAAGGGTACATGGTATATCCTGTCTGAAAAAAGTTTATCACATATTCAATACATCAACGTATTCATAAAAAACATGAAAAATACAAGAACACTAATACAAAATGGTCTAAGGTACCTCTGGTATACCAGGATAAGAAATAGTATTGTGCCGGCACTTAAAGTTCAAAGAATGGAGATAGGTCCAAATGGAGATAGGTCCAAAAAATCTTCTCTCTAAATAAGTACCTAAATGAAAAACAACAAAACACAAAATAGTGTAACCCTGTAGATAAATGCATATAATACTGGAGATAAAAGTACTCATCAGATGGTTCAAACAGCCTACGCATTTCAACCTATATTGGTCTTTCTCAAGGCTCTATTTGACCATCCGGTGGGGCCTTTAAATAGCCCCTCTCTCCTAATCAGTCTCTATTGTTTTGGCGCCAAAATTTAGAAAACGCTGTTTCACTTCCGGTTCCGGTTGGCGGCTAATGATGTCACTTCCGGTCCACGGGAAAACATCACTTCCGGTGCAACATATATTAACGTCACTTCCGGTCCACCTTCTTATTAATTGACAGAATGTATCATTGGACTTGTAGTTTATAGATTCCTATATGCAAATGCTCAATTAACTAAACTTAACAAAAAGGAGACATTCAACAGAAATAACTCTAATGCATGCATATACACACTCAAATGTGAATTCCCTGCCGTAATGTATTTTATTATTTTAACTCTACACAATTTAGTGAATCATCTAAGTGACAATAATATGTTTATACATGTATTTGTAAACTCCCTGCTGGAATATGTTTTATATAACAGCTAATAATAGAGGACATAAAGTGCGAAAGTGAAATAAATCTATATATAAAGAATAGATGGATATTATCCACCCTATTTAGTATAAAACCTTATTGTTTGACAAAGCTGATGATTAAAACATCACACAGCTAACAAAGAACTACAAAGTGTATGTGTGTTAAGGAGTAAATATAAACAATTCATTAACATTATTATAAACATTAAGATAAAATAGCTAAAATAAAAGATTGTATATAAGCATAACATTGTAGAAAGATAGCTAAGAATTTATAAATATATTATTGTATATTAAAATACATTCATAATATATTATTGCCACTTAGAGGATTCACTAAATTGTATATAGTTAAAATAATAAAATACATTACGGGAGGGGATTCACATATAGTACTGTCCCTAAGATTATTCACTAAGAGTAAATAACATTTTGAGTGTGTATATGTATGTATTAGAGTTATTTCTGTTGAATGTCTACTTTTTGTTAAGTTTAGTTAATTGTGTATTTGTATATAGGAAGCTATGAACTACAAGTACCATGATGCATTCCGTCACGGATAACAGTCTGGCCACAAGAAAGATAGATTAGATAGATATATAGGGATAGCTACAGTTTTACCCAGACAGAGAACCACAAGACGTGTGGGGTGGGACCCATGGTAAGGATCCCAGAGGTGGTTGCGGCGCCATATGTCTGATGGAAAAATGTGCTTCGGCATTCTGTCCATCGGCATTCTGTCATAGAACCTATCTAGCATGTATTTACTGTTTAATATCCTTTTATGTCCAGAAGGATGGTGATAAGTCATATCCACAGTAAAATAAATGAAATCTCACTATAAAGTAATTTATATGTAGCATTAGGGGAATTGGTATATTCCTACAGTGAGAAGAAAGCTTGGTTAGATAATGAAGAAAAAAGAAAAAGAGCAATTCCTAGTACAATAAGATTAGCAACTTTTATCATGTTCTTTTAAAATAAGTAAGAACAACACTTACAATGTATTATAATACCTATATAATCCTCTCAGGGATAATTATCTCTTGTTCCAGATGTGGTATATTGATTACACTTTCAGTCCAAGAAACACACCAGTTTTATTTCAGTCCAGAGTTTTGCAGGAGCAATTGAATACTTACTCCCAACCACACAAGGGACATTCCCTGTTCCCCTCTCTCCCTAGTAGCTGACTATGCACATTTTACCAGGGTACAGCCTGGTCTTTTCGTTTGTTCATATTTGTGCATAGAGAACTAAAGGAAAATGCATTACCTCTTGCTTTTGTGTACAAATTGTCCTAGACTCCCTAAAGACACAAAAAAACTAATTCTTAGAGGGACATAAAACCATTTTTTTTTATTCATGATTTTTTTTTTTTAAATATTTTATTTATAATCAAAAACACTGTACAAAACAAGGTAATACATTTGTTCTCATGCACACAAATGATAAAGATTAACGTATAATATAATCCAGAGACTTCACATATGTTAATTTATGCAATGCTATGTTAATCCTGTTTGTCCTACAAAAAATAAAGTTAAATTGTATATTATTCAACATACTAGTCCAACATAGTCATTTATTTCTGACAGTGTTTTTAAGTCTTTTTCTTATTTCTCCTGTTAAGTGTAGTCAGTCCACGGGTCATCCATTACTTATGGAATATATCTCTTCCTAACAGGAAACTGCAAGAGAATTACCCAGCAGAGCTGCTATATAGCTCCTCCCCTCACCTATCATACTCAGTCATTCTCTTGCAGCCTAACTAAAAAGGAAGCTGTGAGAGATCTGTGGTGTTTTTTAACTTAGTTTATTTCTACAATCAAAAGTTTGTTATTTTTAAATGGCACCGGAGTGTGCTGTTTATTCTCAGGCAGCATTAGAAGAAGAATCTGCCTGGGTTTTTTTCTATGGTCTTAGCAGACGTAACTAAGATCCACTGGCTGTTTCTCATCTGAGGAGTGAGGTAACTTCAGAGAAGGGGAATAGCATGCAGGGCTCCCCTGCAACAAATGAGGTATGTGCAGTAATTTATTTTCTGAGGAATGGAATTGACTGAGAAAATACTGCTGATACCATTGTAAAGTAAGTTCAGCCTTAAATGCAGTGATAGCGACTGGTATCAGGCTGATGTGTGTGTGTGTGTACACTGAATGTATTTTTCTAAGGAATGGAATTGACTCTGAAAATACTGTTAATACTGAAATAATGTATGAGCCTTAACTGCAGTAAAAGCGACTGGTAGCAGGCTTATTAATAATAATACATAACTTTCAAATGTATGTTTAAAACGTTTACTGGCTTGTTAATCGTTTTTGTGAGGTACTTGGTGATAAAACTTATTAGGGCATGATTTTTACCACATGGCCATTTTTGTTTTCTGCATAGAAACAGTTTCTGAGCTTCCCCACTGTTGTAATATGAGTGGGAGGGGCCTATTTTAGCGCTTTTTTGAGCAGTAAAAATTCAGTCACAATCTGTCTACTTCATCCTCCATGATCCAGATCGTCTCTAGAGAGCTCAGGGGTCTTCAAAATCCATTTTGAGGGAGGTAATCAGGCACAGCAGTCCTGTGACAGTGTATTTGACTGTGAGAAAAACGTTAATTATATAATTGTTATCCGTTTTTGGGTACTAAGGGGTTAATCATCCATTTGCTGGTGGGTGCAATCCTTTGCTAACTTAATACATTTACTGTGAAAATTTGGTTGCTATAACTATTTTGGTCATTGTTATTTCAACTGTGTCAGTTTTTCTGTGCTTCTTAAAGGCACAGTAACGTTTTTTATATTGCTTGTAAATTAATTTTGAAAAGTATTTCCAAGTTTGCTAGTCTCATTGCTAGTTTGTTTAAACATGTCTGACTCAGATGAATCTCTTTGTTCACTATGTTTAAAGGCCAATGTGGAGCCCAATAGAAATTTGTGTACTAATTGCATTGATGCTACTTTAAATAAAAGTCAATCTTTACATGTAAAGAAATTATCACCAGACGACGAGGGGGAAGTTATGCCGACTAACTCTCCTCACGTGTCAGTACCTTCGCCTCCCGCTCAGGAGGTGCTTGATTTTGTGGCGCCAAGTACATCAGGGAGGCCCTTACAAATCACTTTGCAAGACATGGCTACTGTTATGACAGAAGTATTATCTAAGTTGCCAGAATTAAGAGGCAAGCGCGATAGCTCTGGGTTAAGGATAGAGCGCGCGGATGAGATGAGAGCCATGTCAGATACTGCGTCACAGTTTGCAGAACGTGAGGACGGAGAGCTTCATTCTGTGGGTGACGGATCTGATCCAGGGAGACTGGATTCAGAGATTTCCAATTTTAAATTTAAGCTAGAGAACCTCCGCACATTGCTAGGGGAGGTATTAGCGGCTCTGAATGATTGTAACACGGTTGCAATTCCAGAGAAATTATGTAGGTTGGATAGATACTATGCGGTACCGGTGTGTACTGACGTATTTCCTATACCAAAAAGGCTTACAGAGATTATTAGCAAGGAGTGGGATAGACCGGGTGTGCCTTTTACCCCTCCTCCCATATTTAGGAAAATGTTTCCTATTGACGCCACCACACGAGACTTATGGCAGACGGTCCCTAAGGTGGAGGGAGCAGTTTCTACTTTATCTAAGCGTACCACTATCCCGGTGGAGGATAGTTGTGCCTTTTCAGATCCAATGGATAAAAAATTAGAGGGTGTTCTTAAGAAAATGTTTGTTCAACAAGGTTTTATTTTACAGCCCCTTGCATGCATTGCGCCTGTCACTGCTGCGGCAGCATTCTGGTTTGAGTCTCTGGAAGAGGCCATTCGCTCAGCTCCATTGGATGAAATAATCAACAAGAATAAGACACTTAAGCTAGCTAACGCATTTGTTTCTGATGCCGTTGTGCATTTAACCAAACTTACGGCTAAGTACTCCGGATTCGCCATC